>NW_027533280.1:1805664-1814201 GCF_008692635.1 Crocuta crocuta | reverse complement strand
CCCCACCCCGCCTTACCGCGTGGGGCCGGGCGATCTGCACAGGGTAGGAAAGGCCGTGGGGTGGGTAGCGGGGCTCGGTGGCCCTCCACGTCTGCGCCACAGGCTGCGTGGATCCCGACATGGCGGTGGGCGTCTGGGGGCTCTGGGGCCCCAATGCTCTCCCTCTCGAGGCGACCCGGGTTAAAAGCCGGTCCTCCTCATCTGCTCACGGGCCACCGTGTCACAGGAACCTGAGGGAAAACCGGAAAAGAAACACAATCAGGCACAGGGCAGCGTCCCCTCCAAGGACCCTGGTGGGGCCCCTAACTGGTCCTTCGGTCCCCAGGGAAAGTAAGCACACAGGCCCCCCTGACCCCTCCCTGCCCCTGGGCGCCCCCCCCACCCCCGCCCGCTGCCAGCAGGAGACGGCGGCGCCCCAGGCCAGACACACCACATCCGGGAAAGCCGCGCCCCCCCAGCCACATCCAAGGCCCCCCGCTCAGCAGGGACCGGGACCCCAACACTGTGGGCGCCACCCCCATTCGCCGAGCCCCCAGAGCCCGCCGACCTCACCCCAAGACGCCTACAGCTCTGAGTCACCAGGGCAAAGGTCTCGGGAAGCACCCAGTCCAGGCAGGTAGCTGGGGACCCGTCTCGGGCCAAAGAAGCGACTCGGGGGGTCAAGGGTGCAGGAGGCCCTCAGTCAGAATCTGCCTTTGCCCAGAAATCTCTGGGGGTCCTCCATCCTCCCAAGCAGCCGTCCCTCCCCGGCGCACGCCTGCGCCCGCAGCGAGAGCGGGGCACGTGCAGCCCCGCCCTCGCAGGCACCTCCACCCTCACGCCTCCCCATGCACGTGCAGCCACGCCCCCTGGCACGTGCAGGCCCTCTGGCGCGTGCAGACCCCCTCCTCCCTCACGCACCTCCACGCTCAGGCCCTCCCCCCACACAGGCAGCGCACCCCACGGTGGGGAAAATCCAAGATGGCGCAGAGGCCGCCGCCTGGATGCGCCGGCAAAGGTGAAGGCTGCCTCCCATGACGCCCCCCCCTGCCCTGCCCTGGGCTCACTGCTGTCCTCCAAGAGGGAGGCGCCGGGGCCCTTCACGGGGGATGCGCCCTGTGGAGGTCTCCTGCTGGGACGGAGTGCTGAGACCGTGGCGGTCAGAGGAGGGACCAGATCCCCATCTGAGGCAATGGCTGCGGCCCCCTCCTAACGCGCCACCGTCCACGTGACTTTCCTTTCCAGTACCATCCTTCCTCCTCCCATCCCCAGGCTCAGGGAGTAGTCATGTGGTCCAGGCCCGGCCAATCCGGTTCCTGCATCCCCTGGGCCAGGGATTGGTTGAAGATGGACACGTGACCCAACTAAGCCAATGAGAGTCAGTCTTGAGACTTTTGCTGGAAGAAGCGGGAAAAGGCGAGCCCTGCCTGACGCTAAGCTAGGAGACTAAAAGCCTGCGGTTCGCAGGCCCACGTCGTGGCAGGCGCCGGCCCCGCAACGACGCCAACCGGCAGGAAGACGGAGCTGAAGGGCGGAGGGAGCGCAGCGCGGCCCCGATGACGGCCATGCCTGAAGGCGGTCGAGGCCGGAGCCGGTCATGTGCTCTGCCTTCGCCGGCCCAACCTGGGCTTCTGTCACTTGCCACCAAAAGTTCTGACTCACCCGGGGAGGAAAGGAGTCACGGACCAGCGCACCTACAAGCACCTCAGGAAGTTGCCCGCGTGGGCTTTTCCCGGCCGCCAAGACAGGACGTACCCTGCAATTTTTACGACCACGGGAACAAATCCTGCTCAGCTAAGAGGGGCTGCTGGTCCCACTGCCGCCAGTATCGTTCCCTGCGGCAGCTCCGGCCCAGTGACAGTGATGCTCTGACGTGGAGGCGGCGGGGGAAGGAGCTGCTCCTGCCAGCTCCTCACAAGGACACCTGTCCTACAGCCCAGCGACAAGAAACCGGCCTCGGGACAGGGGCAGGTGTGGCCGCTGCGGCTGGACCCCGGTCCAGAATCCCATTGCTCCGGTCCGTCTCAGAGCCCAGCAGCTCCTGGGCCTGCGATGCAGCAACGCAAATCCTGTTCCTTTCTGCTCTCGCTCTCTCTCCGGGCTCCCAACAGTCGCCCCCTCTCTCCAAGGAGATGAGGCCAGCACTCCGGGGGGCCGGATGCTTACACTGGGGGCCCCTCCTCCAAGCGCCGTGGGGGGACTTCCAATCGCTGTTTGATTTTGCGTCACAGAAGGCACCGAGAAGTCTGATTTACCGACAGCTTTTCTAACTTCCTTTGCCTAACAAAACGCCGACTGGAGGTGGCAGGCCTCTGCCAGCTCCGTGCACGGGGCTCCAGAAGCCAGGGAGGGGACACCTTTCCCAACCAGCCCTGGAGAATCCTCGGCGGCATCCCACCCTGCTCAGGCCAAGGCCACGGTCTGGCCGGCTTCCCACCCCCGCAAGACACGGTGTGCCCGCTACCAAGCTGAAGGGGCATCTGCCATCAGTGGGGTCACCCCAGCGGCTCCCTGGCCCAGTGTCCTCAGACGCGGGTTGTCCCCAATGCAAGGCGACTCTGGGTGCCCCCTTCATTCACTGCGAGCCTATTTAATAAACTCAATTTCCACCCCTCCCAACCCTCAGTCACATTTACTGCCAGCTCAAAGAAAACTTTTTTAGGAAAACATTTTGGCGGTTCCTCCAAAAGTTAAACACAGAATTACCAAATGACCCAGCAATTCCAGACCCGGGCACATTCCCAAAAGAACTGAAAACAGGGACTCAAACAAATATATGTATACGATCGTTCAGAGCAGCACTATTCACAACAGCCTAAAGGTGGAAACTGCCCCAGAGAATAAACAAACCAGTCCGTCCGCACAGCGGAACGTGATTTAGTCACAAAAAGAAATGAACCACTGACACAGGGCTACACCGCGGGTGAACGGTGAAAACATCATGCTAAGTGAAGGGAGGCGGTCACAAAAGGCCAGATAGTGGAGGAGTCCACTTACAGGAAGTATCTGGAATAGGCGAACCTATAGGGACACACAAAACAGACTGGTGGCCGCTGGGACTGAGGGCGTGGGCAGGGACTGCTAAGGGGTGCCCAGGCTCACCCCACAGTGATGGACATGTGTTAAAATTAGATAAAGGTAGTATTTGCATAACACTGAAGGGAAAAACAAATTGAAGCGCTGACATCATCAAGGTTTGAATGTGAATGACAAGAAAAAAAGAAAAAAAAACCCGAGGACCCACCTCCGTGAAAGACAGAGGTAAGGGAGGGGGAGGGAGACCCAGGGGATGGCAGGAGGGTGTCCTGGATCTGGGCTGGCTGGGAGGTGTTCTGAAAACAGATCCAGACCGGATCCAGACCAGATCCAGACTGCAGCAGGTATCCGACATGGCGGCCCCAAAAACCACTGCCTATCTGGCGGCTTTAGGATCAAGAGAAGGTAGTGGGCGGGGCGCCCGGGTGGCTTAGTGGGTTAAGCGTCTGACTTCGGCTCAGGTCATGATCTCATGATTCGTGGGTCCGAGCCCCGCATCGGGCTCTGTGCTGACTGCCAGCTCAGAGCCTGGAGACTGTTTCGGATTCTGTGTCTCCCTCTCTCTCTGCCCCTCCCCTGCTCACACTGTCTCCCTCTCTCTCCGAAATAAATTTAAAAATTTTATAAAAAAAAAAAAAGAGAGAGAGAGAGAAGGTAGTGGGCATCCATATATTTACAGAATTTTGGGGTGCCTGCTTCGGGTGGAGCCCCAAATGAGCGAATGAGGCAGAGCCCCACTGCTGAGGGTCTCGGTGCCCCGATGGGGGGCAGGGGGGAGCAGGGTGCCACAGGGAGCAGACAACCAGCAAACAGCGACCTCAGAGAAGGAAGCCCAGTCTACCCCAGCCTTGGGAAGGGCGAGGGGATATTGGGAAGAACTTCGGGGAGCGGATCGGGCACAAGACAGCCAGGGGGAGTCAGGTGGAGGTCGCCACTGGAACAGGAGCCCGAGAGGACACCAGGCGCCACGTGCTGAGTGACTGAGTGGGCACAAGGCGGGCGGGGAGGACAGTCGTGCGAGGCCCACGGGCCATGGCCAGGATGGATTCTGTCCTAAGGGCTCCAAGGAGCCACGGGCGGGGGCTGGGGAAATAGAGTCAGTGGGCTTTACAGGCAGGCGCTGCAGAGAACCAGGACACCTCGGGGCTCCTGCGGCCATCCAAGCAAAAGCCGATGCTGGCGGGACCCGAGCAGCAGGCACAGGGCAGGGGAGTTGGGAAGGAGCAGACCCTGGGGTGGGAGGGGCCAAGTGGCCTCCCGGGGTCAGGGACAGGGACCCTTCGTCCCCTGGTCAGGCAGGATGCCTCACACCTCTGAGCCTCAGTTTCCTTGGGGACGTGTCCAGAATTCCTGCTCCCCTAGCCTGCTGGGAGGAAGGCATGCTTGCAAAGCAGTGCCACCAGGCCTGGTAAACAGCAGGTGCTCAATGAGGCAGACTCAGCAAGGGCAGGGCTCCGAGAAGAGACAGCACTCTGAGGTTAAGACTTTGCTGACCCAGGTGGCAAGGGACGCTTCCAAGCCCCGGACCCGCCTTGCACATCCAAGCCACGAACTACGACACCAGGGCCGCCAAGCCAGGCAGAGGAGGGCCAGGAACCCCAGGGGGCTGGCCGCGGCAGGGGGGGCTAAGCACAGTCCCGCACGGGGCCCCACCCTGGGGGACCACTCAAGGTCGGCACAGGGGCCCCGGGGCGGGGGTGGGGGGGGCCTCTGCCGCTCCCGCCCTAGAGGCAGCACGGAGGGCCCAGAGGCTGCGGGTCCCGTGTGGCAGCGCCCCACAGTCCCGACCTCACACCCACGTGCCGCCCACCGCGTGGCTCTGCTGAGGCGTCCAAACCTGCAAGAGGAGGAACCCCCCCCATCCCAGCAGCCTGTCGGTGCGCCAGGCACACAGCAGGTGCTCCTCAAGGGAACCCGTGTGGGCAAGTGCCAGCAACACCAGGTGAGGCCAGAACCTCCTGCCCCCACATTCCTCCCCTGCCCCAGGCAGGACGCTGAGGCCCCACCGAGGCACATTCCATAGATTTCCCGAGCCGTGCGTGCCACGCGTCCGCTCCGGACAGGACGGGGTTCCAGCAGGCCGGCGCTGGGATGTGTCTGAGAGGCGGCGGGGGACGCGGGGGTGCTCCTTCAGGGGCCCGGGAGCCTTCAGACCGGGCCCCGGCTCTGGGGAAGGTGAAAGGCCAGCTGTCTGCGCCACACATGCCCAAAACTCTCCCGTAACTACGGGGCACCGACCTCGGAGCTTGCGGCAGGTGGGGGAGCCTCAGAATTAAAACTCAGCTGTCAGCCCACGAAAAGCCCCCAGCTCTCCAGAGCCTTCCAAGGTGCCCCATGTGGGCGACGGGGTTTGTGGCACCCCCGCTGCCACCGGCGTGTCGGGCTGGAGAGACACAGATGCACTGGGAACCCTGTGGCCTCCCTCACTGCCGCTCTTGAGCATCTAGAAAGGCATGTGACCGCTCAGCAGCTACAGGACTGCTGTTTGGTTTGATTCCCTGCTGATTCCCCTGCGAGTGCCCGGCACATAATAGGTGCGCTAGCTTCCCAGAACCTCAGTGAACGAAGCATCACAAACATGATGGCTGAGGGGCGCCTGGGTGGCTCAGTCGGTTAAGCGTCCAACTTCGGCTCAGGTCATGATCTTGCGGTTTGCGGGTTCGAGCTTCACGTCGGGCTCTGTGCTGACAGCTCAGAGCCTGGAGCTGCCTCAGACTCTGTGCCTCCCTCTCTCTCTGACCCTCCCCCGCTCATGTTCTGTCGCTCAAAAATAAATAAACGTTTAAAAAAAAAAAGGATGACTGAAAACAACAGAAATGCATTCTATCCTCTCACTGTTCTGGAAGCCAGAAGTCCCAAATCAAGGTGTGGGCAGAGCCACACTAATGCCCCCCACCCACCCCCGCCCCAAGGCTCCGGGGGTTGGGAGGGAGGGGTCCTTCCTGACTGTTCCAGCAGCGAGTAGCCCCAGGGAACCCTTAGCTTGCGGCCGCCTCACTGCAGCCTCTGTGGTCATCACCCGGCCCCCACGTCTGCGTGTCCTCCCCCCTGAGAAGGGGCCTGTGAGGTCACACCGGCTTTCCCTCTCAACGAGAAAAGAAGACGCCACCCTCTGGGCAGGGGTGATGTTCGAGGTCTCCTCTGTCAAGCCTGCCCCTTGTGCCGCTGTGTTAAAGGACATTTCAGCTGTGCCCTCCACCGGGGAGTAACGAGCCCAGGCCTCTGTGCATCACCTGCGGGTTAAAGGACCAACCCACCTGGAATCCTAACACGATTAAAGCCATCATTCAGGGTCCCCCAGAAAGCAGGCCCCTGCCCAGCAGGGCTAAAACTGGCCTCCTTGCCCTTGGCTCGACCTCTCCATCCAAGGAGGAGCCAGGAACCCAGCCTCGGCGTGTTCACGGCTCTGCCCAAAGCGCAGCACCCGGAGAGGCTCGAGGCCAACATACTCCGAGCTCAGCTCAGAGCTCTGCCCCGTGCCCACCCCCAAATGGAGACCAGGCAAGACAAACCTAGCCCCAGGGGGGGGTCTCTGCCCCATTCTGGTCACTGGGGCATGGTGGGGGGGGGGGTCACAGCAGTGGACCAGCTGGACAGAAACTCCTGCCAACCAGAGCTGACATCCAGGGACAGGCCTGTCCCAACCCAGAACCACCTCCTCACCCCAGGTACCCAAAAGAAGATGGATGGAGGGAGAAGGCAGGGTGAGTGGGAGGAGGGAGGGAGGGGAGAAGATGGATGGATGAATGATGGACAGACAGATGGACAAACCAATCAACAGATGGACATCTGTTTTTTTTAATGTTTATTTAGTTTTGAGAGAGAGTGTAAGCAGCGGAGGGGCAGAGAGAGAGAGACACAGAATCCGAAGCAGCTCCAGGCTCTGAGCTGTCAGCACAGAGCCCGACAAGGGGCTCAAACTCATGAACCGTGAGATCATGACCTGAGCTGAAGTTGGAGGCTTAACGGACTAAGCCACCAGGCGCCCCTAATCTTTCTTTATTTTTGAGAAAGAGAGACAGAGAGTGTGGGGGGGAGGGGCAGAGAGAGGGAGACACAGAATCCGAAGCAGGCTCCAGGCTCCAAGCTGTCAGCACAGAGCCTGATGCTGGCCTTGAACTCACAAACCGGGGGATCATGACCTGAGCCAAAGTCGGACGCTTAACTAATTGAGCCACCCGGGTGCCCCAGATGCACAGCAATTTAACTGTGCCACTGTCCACGGTTTTTCTGGTCTCACTTTTTAAACCAACCCCCAGAGCCAAGCATGCCTTTATTCCACAAACACACCTACATCAGGCTCACCACCCGCCACTGTGGGAGACACACACGAGCACCACTACCCCCATGAACCCCAGGCCCACACAAGTGCCCCCAAGTCCCAGCCTGCCCAGCACAGAGGACCCTGGGAAAAACTGCCTCCAGTCCCCAACTCCAGAATCAGAACAGGGAGGGACAGGTGGAAAGGGTGGTTGAGAAAAGGTCTCTGGAAAGCTCCACCCCCACAGAAGAGTCCCCAAAATGAGGGCTATGGCTCAAGTACCCTCTGGTACTAAAAATACAGGGTGGGGGTGGGGGGACAAGTTAGCAAAAACGATGAGGGCAATATTAGTCACTGGGCAGGTACTACTATCCCCACACTGCAGATGGGCAAATCGAGGCTGAGTGAAGGGAACCAACCAAATGGCAGAGCAAGTCCCTAGTTAGGACGGTGTGCAGAGCTGGGGCGACCCGCACCCGCGCACAGAGAAGGCCGAGAGCTTCTCAAGGAGGGGTGAGCTGAGCCTTACAGGGTCTAGATGAGGGAGGGGGGCTGCCCTCCCCAGCCCTGAAACCTCGGCCTTATGGCATCTCACTCAACAACCTTCTTTCTGCAGGTGGGGAAACTCAGGCCCCAAAAGAGGCCGGGGCTCAGCAGGCAGGTGCCACCGGGCCAGGCTCCACCCTCCTCAGCTAGATCCCCACGGCCCACCCAGGGGGCCCACGCACGTGGCGAGGTGGGCGAGGGTCATGGGGACAGAAGCTGTGGGTCCATACGGATGACCGGCTCCAAGGACAGAGCCCCGGAGGGGCCACAGCCTGGGAAACACAGAAGCCTGGAACCGAACACACCCCAGGCACCTCCCCTCGGCCCCCCTCCCCTACAAAGGACCCCCAGCCTCGGCTAGAATTCCCACGCCCCCAGAGGCTGCGTGGGGCCCTCCCAGGGCCCTCAGACCCACGCGGGCGTCCGCAGTTCGACTTCATCCACAGGTGGCATTCCTCAGCCACCCGCACCGGGGGAGGCCCCCGACTTCCTTCCACAAGCCTGACTGCCCCGTTCAACAGATCAGGAAACCGAGGCGCAGAGAGGTGCGCTCCCTCACCCAAGGTCATGCAGCCAGAAGGTACCTGGGTCCGGCCCCACACACCCTCTGAAGCGAGCAGAGGAGTGCCACCGAGGAGGCCCCTTGGCGGCTCCAATGTAATTGGTACATTTGTGTCCATTGGGCTGTGGCTGGTGTGGCCGGCCCCGCTGCCCA
>NW_027533280.1:1797258-1805590 GCF_008692635.1 Crocuta crocuta | reverse complement strand
AAAATCCCTTCCTCCTGGACTCCCTCCCCCTCTTAATTTTAAAAGGAAGAGAGAGAGAAGCCACAGTCTGGACAAACCCTCCTGAGCGCCAGGTCACAGGGTCCCGGACGAGAACCCTTGCCTGGAGGCGCGCCCTCCCTCTTGGGTATTTCACAAACATTACGCTGGATTTTTCCTGGCTCTCCCTCATTAGGTTCTGGGCGCCCCGGGAGGAACGTGTTTTCCATTAGGCCCAGCTCTTCCATCTGGCCTTCCAAACAGCGATTTTTTTTTCTGCAGAGAGGGAAGAGGGGGAAACCAGAGAAGAAGCTGGTGTCTGGGGTGGGGGCCGGGGGGGGGACGCTGGCACCAGCTGTGTGACTGGGCAAAGCACTCGACCCTCTGCCCCGAGTGCTTGGAACACAGCGAAGCTGACTACAGACTGGGACGCAGGGATCTGACGCGGGGAGCCGTGTTGGGGCTCGGCGTGGTGCCCGGTCACAGTGAGCGCGCGACGACGCGCAGGGCTGCAGCCACATCCAGATCCAGGGTGCCCGGGTTGTAGAGGCTGCAGGGCTCGGGGTCCTTGGTCCATCCCCGTCGCTGCCGGGACGGGAATGAACCAACAACCAAGGAGTGAATGGGCCACAGATCACAGCTCTGGACAGTCTGTTGAGAGACGTAAGCCAGACACAACCTCTTCGCCTATAGGTGACGTCCGGCAGGGCTATGGCCGTCTCACAGAGCCAGAGAGCAGAAGGCTGGCTCCCGGGTCTGGAGAAAGGGGTGGGGGGAGTGAGCGTGTAACAGAGACTGTTTCTGTTTTGCAAGATGAGAAACTTCTGGAGAAGAAGGTAGCACGACAGTGTGAATCTACTCAATGCTACCGTACACTTAAATAAGGCTGAGACCAGAAAATTTTTGTTATGTGTATCTTACCACAGCTTAGAATTTAAATCATAATAAAAACAAAACAAAAACAAACCACATACCTCCTCCAGGGAGGCCTCCCTGGTTGAACACCGAGGTATCCAGCTAGGCTGGTATTGCTCAGTGGTGGCTCCCGCTACCCAGGGGGCCCCATGGAAGTGCCAGCGTTGTCACAGGCCCTGCAGGGGGGGGGGGCGGGGCGTGAGGCAGCAGCCCCTCACTAGGCTCCGAGGGGGACCACAGTCAAGGCCTCGTGGTCTCTAGCCCGCCTGGCCCCCAACCCAGGCAGCCTCTGGAGAGGACCGAAAGGCCCTGAAAGGCACTGGGCTGACGGCCGGCTCCGCCCATCACTCCTTGGGACCCAAGAGCGAAGGGGCCGAGGCAAGGGAGCAGGGAGGCTGCCTCCGGGTTCCCACAAACGTCCCTGCAGCAACATCTGGCAAATGTGTCCACAGCTGTGCAGCTGCCGGAAACACCGCCTCCCGCCCCTCCCCCGCGCACGCTGGGCCCTCCAGGACGGCTTTCTGAGGAATTTATGGGGTCGCCCTGAGAATTTCAGGGCAGCTCTCTGGGGGACGTCCTCCACCACATGTGAAGAAGGACAAATGTTCCCGCTGCTAAGAATAGCTTCGCCAGCCGCGGTCCAGGACGGGGAGCCCACCCACCCAACAGCAGCCCCAGCCTCGCACCAGCGCCCCCTCCCCAACTCCCAGGGGTCCACCTCCCCCAGGCCGGCCGCTGGGGAAGGGTCCATTTGCATCAGCTCCTTCTGAGGCTCAAATGTGGATCGCGGCAGCGCCCACGGCCTAGCCCAGGGCTTCCCTTCATCAGTTAGTGTCTGATGATCCAGAATCCAAAAGGCCCTCCAGCCCCTGCAGCCAGGAGTTCCAGAGGGCGAGCACAGGCTTCCGGGCCCTGGAGCGGGGAGCATGCTTCTGGGATCTGATCATGAGGCTGTGGACTGAGCAAGATTCACAAGGCTCCGGGGAAGAGGGTCCCAGGCCGGAAATAGGGAGGGGGGAAGAGTGAGGAGGGCTGAGGACACCCTGCCAGGCTGGAGTCTCCAGAGGGGAGGGGCAGGCGGGGCCACCTGTGTCAAGGACGCGGGAAGGGAAGGCAGTGGTGGGAAGGGGGCGGTGGTGGGAAGGGGGCGGCGGCTGCTCAGCCCCCCGCTGCACATCATGGCCCCTGGAGACTGTGGCCCAGGGGATCGCAGCTCCCCATGCTTTCAGGCAAAGACAGTCTGACTTTGAGACATCCCTCAATTTACAGTTTTTATTTCAAAAAACATGGACTCTAAACCCAACCCAATAAATCAGTCTGACGTCCAAATACAGCCCGTGGGCTGCCAGGATGTGACCTGTGGCTTCTGACATGTGGTCAGTTGAAAACCACAAGAGAGAGCCCGGCAAAGCCCAGGGGAGCTTGGGGGAGCACGGAGGCCGGTGACAGGCAGGAGTGGTCTCCCACATGGCCTGGGGGGGCCCCTAATTAAAACAGGGACGGGGAGCTGGGCCCACCTACCCCGCAAATCTTAAATAATACTCCCATCCCCCAAAGGACACACGCTGGCTGTGAAAGGGGGAGCTGGGCAGGGACCCCACGCTGGCTCCTCTCCCACACACGGAGCTGGCTGTGGCCCGCGGCGGCTGTCTTTCCCTACCCAGCACCCACTGCTTGCAAACTGCACCCTTATGTCCCCTGGACTACGACCCCTCCTGCACCCTCAATTCTGGACTCTGAGGGAGGCTGACTCGCCTCCCAGGTCTGGCCAATGAGCACAGGTTTGGGAGCACCACCAGCACCAGAACCACAGCTGCCGTCATTGGTTTGGGAAAGGGCTTAACTCTCAAGCTGAGCCCATAAAGCTTAGTCCCACGACTTCTGTTGTAACATCAGAACAACAAGCTTCCCTTCCACTGGGCTGCTAAGTTGTGATCATTAGCCTTAAGCCACCAGGGACTGGACATGGGGAGCACCTTATCACCTGAGCCCCTGGATCCAACCATGCCTGAAGCTTACCCTGATATCCTCCTGTGCTAAATGCAGGAGGGGCAGAGAGCCTGCCAATTGCAACCAACACACCTAAGATAGTGACCCCCTTAAAATCCAAATTCTAAGCCATGAAATCTCCCTGGAATCAGATCTCCACTCTCAGGTCCCCTCACCTGTACGGGTAGGGAGACCTCCCAAGCTAGCCACAAGGAAGCAAGAGAAATGAGACAGGAGCCCAGGGCAGATTGGCCTAGGAGGAAGGGGCCAGACAGGAGCCTGGGATAGGCCTACCCTGTCTCTCACCCTCAAGAAGCAGAGTCTCCTACCAGCAGCTCTAATGGGGAATCCAGCAGGCGGCAACCTTGTGGACAGAGGTGGCCTCTCGCTGGCTGGCTCAGACCCGGTCACTTCTCAGCGGCAGGCACAGCCCCACCCACGATGCCCAGGTAGTAAGCCGGAGCCTCTGGCCTGGCTTTCTGGGGGAACACCCCCAGGTGGTGAGCTGGCACGGGCTGCTCTCTTTCCCCACCCCTTCACACCCCTCTCTTTCAGGCAGGGGCATTGTCTGAGCCACGATGCCTTGCAGGCTTCACCCACAGACACACCTTGGGCCCCATCCCTGCCAGAGCCTGTTTCCCATGGAAGGCGGCCAAGGCTCAAACCAGGAGCAGGGAGAGAGCCTGACGCCTCACCACCCCGGACCCCACGGGCGCTGACCCCTCCCACCATCCTCTTTTCTTTCCAGCCTTTAGGTAGCCACAAGTTTGTTACAGCTCCCTTGTCACAGATGGGGAGACTGAGGCTCTGGGGGCAAAGAAGGCTATTTGATGTCCCCCAGGCAGGAACGGGACCATGGAAAGATGAACTCTACTTCCAGATTCCCAGGTCCTGAGCAGTCCTGACAACAGACCCAAGGTGAGTCCGCTCATCCTCATCGCGAATTGCTAACACAGCGCTCACTCGCATCAGTCTATTCGATCATCACGCTATCCCTGGAAGCAACATGGGGGCACAGAGAGGTTAAGCAGCTCGCCTGAGGTCACACAGTGGGCCAGCGGCAGAGCCTGGATGCAAACCCAGGCTGGCCCCCTCCAGCATCTTATCCATCGCGTCCGGGGAACCCATTACCAGCGGGCCCCAGCCTCCCTGCTCAGGCTGGAGGAGGCCTCTGTCTCTCCCATCAGGCTGCTGTCGGGGCCTCACAGGCCTTGAGCCCAACATCACTGCTCCCGGGCCCAGGCCAAGTCCTGCCCCCAGGGCCAGCTGCAGTCACCACCCCGGGTCCCAGAAGGAGAAGGAAGACGGCACCCTCAACCCCACCCCAGCCCTCTGGCTCTGTCACCTCCCCCATCAGGACCTGGAATCGTCATTCCCAGAGTCCCCGCTGCCTTATTTCCCATCGCCCCGCAATCCCAACGGTGAGGCCGGTGGAGGCAGGATGCACCTCTGTTGTGTGTGTCCCGCAGTCCCAGCTCAGTGCACACCACGGGCCCCCATCAACGTTGGCTGAATTCATGAACGAGCCGAAGCACAAAGGCCACTTTGGAAACAGAGAAACTGAGGCCGAGAAGGGGTCTACTTAAAGTCAGACTTGGGGGCGTCATCTACAGAAGGCCAGCATGTCCCGAGAACTGATCCACGTTTATACTGCCTGCTCCCCGATCACTTTCACTGGGGCCCAGGGCTCGGATCCCTTCCTCCCGTAGCTGCAATGCCAGCGCATCCGTTAGCCACGGCCGGGGCTCTGAAGGCCATCACCACCACCGAGGGACCGCAGCCTGCCCTCTCTGGGCCCCCGTGTCTCCATCTGCCAAGGGCACCTGGAAAATAACGCAGCTTGCGGGGGCGGGGGGAGGACTGCCCCCCCGGGTGCTGGGTGAGTGGCCGGGCATGTGGAGAGTGAGCGTCCAGGGCTCGGGGAGGGCCCGGCACGGTACCCGGGAAGCCTCCTGGGTCACGTCCTCCTTTGCGGGGACGCCTGCGCGGGAGGAGGGCTAGCAGCAGGCAAACAGGCAGCCTCAGGGGTCTGTGATTTGGGTTCTGGGCGAGGGCACCGGGTTCTGGACTCCCCACGCACCCGACGACCTCACGAGGCCCCGGCCCCTCAGCCTGGGATGGGCAAGAGCGGGGGTCCCTGGCTATCCGAGCTCTTAGGGCTGCTGTAACAAATGACCGGAATCCAGGTGGCTTAAGATAACAGAAATTTATTCTCTCGCGGCTCTGGGGGCCCCGTGTGTCCAACATCAAGGTGTGGGCGGGCGAGGCTCCCTCCGCGGGCTCTCGGGGACGATCCTGCCCGCCTCCTCCAGCTTCTGGTCACATCACTGCGGTCTCTGCCCCTCTTCACACAGCCGTCCTCTGTGCCTTCTCTTCCGTCCCTCCTAAGGACGCCGGTCACTGACTACAGGGGACTCCGAATGACCTCATCTCCAGACACGTCTGCAGAGCCCCTTTTTCCAAAGCAGGTCACACTTCAGAGGAGATGGGCACGAATGCGTGTGGGGTGGGGGGCTGCCACTCACCCCACCGCAGGGGCCCCAGCCTTTCCTGACGCTGCCCGCTGACCCCAGGCCCAGGGTTCGGGCCCACTTTCTCTGAGCGGTGCTGCCACAGGGCCGCCGGGCACAGGGGCCTCCCTCACGTTTACAGGAAGCGAGGGACTCTCACACCCCCGCCTCCGAGAGAAGGCTAACCAGGGATAACGCACCCCCATTTCACAGGCCAAGAAGAGGCGCAAAGTGGTTCAGCCAGGGCGCTGAACGAGCTCTGAATCTGTTTGCTTCCGTGTCAAATGGAAGCGAATCCCACTCCCGAAAGCTGTGACCAGGTCCAGCAAGGAGAGCGTGTCCCCCGACCCCACAATCACGTCTCTATTTACTGCCCGCGGGGCCCAGCCCACACAGCTCCCCTCCCAGCCTCCAACCCCCCGCAGAAAGGGCCCATTATGACATCACAGGCCGAGAATTATGTTATTAGCCTGGGAAGGAGGCTGGACCCAGGGACAAAGGGCTCATTGTCATGCAAATGCCCAACTAGGAGGAAGGGGGGCGGCTCCTCTAGTCTTCTGGCTTCTGAGCCACACTGAGAAACCAACTCCAGGCCTGCCAGAAGGGCATCTCCGGGGCCTCACATCTCAACGAGTAGGGAGGGCTCTCCACGAGCGGGGAAAGGGGCCCCTTCCCACGGCCCTATTAACATTGTGTGCTGGCAGCTGTGTGTCTTTGGGCAAGAACGCTTACCCTCTCTGTGCCTCAGAGGAGCGTTAGAAAAACTCCATAAAGTGCGCTCAATGGTTGCCCTGCCTCATCAGCCCTCATACATGAAGCTGATGCTGCCAACACCCCTCCCCTGCACCCCAATACCATCAGCCCCCCCCCACTGTCCTCGCTCATGACTTAACCCAGGAGGTGCAGACCTTCTGGAATTGCCTCGTGGGTTCCTGCGAACACTCTCAAACACAGACACAAGAACTGCTTTTCGAAGGACCCTAGTTTTCCACGAATCCCCAAAAGGCACTCTGAACCCCCAGACACAGAACTCCTGGGGTGAAGGGAGGTGAAGTCAAAGTGAATTCCAGCTCCTGGGCCTGACTCTCCCTATAGCCAGAGCCCTGGTGGGTATGACCTGCCTGGGGGCACAGTTGATGCCCATCCGTCCATCCCCGGAAAGGCCTTCATTCACCGCCAGGGGACCGGCCCACATCCACAGCCTGTGGGGGACACTGAGTCAGGCACAAGTGTTTGCTGAGCACCTAAGATGTGCCCAGTGCTAGGGACAGAGTAGTGACCAAGAAGAACAAAATCCTGGGTGAAAGAGTTGGGGGAGGGGGAGGGGGACCTGGCGGCAGACATATGATAAATCCCAAGTGATGATGGTACACAGTGACCGCGGTAACTTCGGGGAGGTCGGGGCCCTGCTCAGAAGGCCACGTTGGAGCAGGAGCCTAAAGTGAGGGGAGAGGCACACATCTCAGAGACGGGTGTTGTAAGATGAGGGGACAGCGAGTGCAAAGGGCTAGAGGCAGAACCGTGAATGGAGCTTCCAAGAAACAGCGAAGAGACTCGTGAGGCTGGAACGCCCCCAGCTCAGCCCCACTCCCTGGGCTCCCGGCTCTGCCCAGAACCCGAGGCCCCGAGCCACGCATGACCCAAGCCTCAGACACAGCCTCCGTCACTTAACATGATCGTGGACGCCCCTCTCAGCTCGGGCCCTGCTCGTGCCCCCCGGTCCCCGGCCTGGGATGGCCTGGAACCCTCCCGAGTCCTCAGGCATAGAGGAAGCCGTGTCTGGGACCCCGGGGGCGCCCAGGGCCGAGCGCAGTTACCAGTCAGCTGCCCGGGAGACGGAAGTCTGCAAGCCGTCCCTCGGGAGCCTCCGGAGATGGTCCAGCCTTGGATTAGCCTTGACTCAACAGAAATGCACTTCTCATGCTTAAGCGCCAGCTGGGGATAGCCGCGCTCACTCTAGGGCGAGCTGGTTACGTGCCGAAGGCCTTCTCACCGCTGCTGGAGGCGGGAAGGGGCCCAAGAGAAACCAGCACCTACCGCAGGGAACAGCCAGAAAGGAAAAACTGCAGCCAGAGGACAGAGCAAAGGGAAAGAGTCCTCAGAGAGGCAGTGAGTTTGGCTGTGACAGTAGTGTCCCCACGGGCCGCAGAGGTGGCTGATGGGGGCAGGCTCCGGGAGGGCCCAGGAAGTGAGGGAAGGGGCCCAGAGGTCAGGAAGAACCCAGCCACCAACCCCTTCCCCAACCTCCAAGCCCAGCCTGCAGGTGAGGAGAGAAGGAGGAGGGGGATCAGGGCTCACAGAGGACAAGCAACACCCCTGGGATCACTCAGTCCAACGGGATGCGGGCCTCACAAATTCTGCCCCCTTGGGTGGGCCACCTGACCGGAGCCTCAGTTTCTTCATCTGAGAAGTGGGGATCCCACAGTACCCTCCTGTCCCACGGCTGATCCGGGTGTGGAACAAGCCAGCACAGGGCGAACAGGGCGAACCACGGCAATCCCATCAGGGACGACTGTACCGCACCCGCACCCGCACCCTCACGCTGCACCCGCACCCGCACCCTCACGCTGCACCCGCACCCGCACACTGCACCCGCACCCGCACCCTCACACTGCACCCGCACCCTCACGCTGCACCCGCACCCACACCCTCACGCTGCACCCGCACCCTCACGCTGCCCCCGCACCCGCACCCTCACGCTGCACCCGCACCCACACCCTCACGCTGCACCCACACCCTCACGCTGCACCTGCACCCGCACCCTCATGCTGCACCCGCACCCGCACCCGCACGCTGCACCCGCACCCTCACGCTGCATCTGCACCCGCACCCTCACTCTGCACCCGCACCCCGCACCCGCACCCTCACACTGCACCCGCACCCCGCACCCGCACCCTCACACTGCACCCGCACCCCGCACC
>NW_027533280.1:1794853-1796637 GCF_008692635.1 Crocuta crocuta | reverse complement strand
GGCTGGTCCTGGTTTTACCCCCAGGCACACCAGCAAGCCCCTCCCAGCGTACGGACAAGAGCATGGAGGTTCCAGGACCTGCGCACGGTCACACCTTCCACGGGGGCGGGGCCCAGGGACCATTTATGAGCCCCCCCCTTAAGCCACGCACAACCACTTCTGAGGTGGAGATGGAGTGTCCGTTTGCCAGATGAGAAAACCAAGCCTCAGAGACATGAAACAACCTGTCCAAGGCCACACAGCAGGATGTGTTTAACGGGGACGCGCACCCTGGCAGGCTGCCCCCTCCCCCACCCCGGAATAAACCAGGGGCCGCAGCTCTCCCTCAGCTCATCCCAACGCCTGCATGACCCCCACTACTGCTCCATTTTACAGACAAGGGAACTGAGGCTCACACAGGTGAGGCAAGGCCACCCAGGGTAAAAAAGGATAAAACCGGGAGTCAGACTCGAGTCCGTGGCGAATCGGGAGATGCCGTCTGGGAAGCCAGCCCTCCCGGGCCTCGGCTCCAGCCCCCGACGACACGTCCCCCTGCCTCCCAACAGTCCTGGCTCACCCGGGAGCTCAGGACAAATCGCTCCCTCATCCTCTGTGCCTCCAACTGAAGGCTCCTTGTGAGCTCAGGAAGCCCTTCCAACTTTCCAGTGTTTATGCCGGCTCCTCGCTGCCAGGTCCCCGGGCAAGCCTGGGCCGGTGGCGCTGATTTCAAACCANCCGCACCCGCACCCTCACACTGCACCCGCACCCCGCACCCGCACCCTCACACTGCACCCGCACCCCGCACCCGCACCCTCACACTGCACCCGCACCCCGCACCCGCACCCTCACGCTGCACCCGCACCCCGCACCTGCATCTGCACCTCGCCCCCTCACACCGCACCGCACCCCGCATGCCAGCACCTCCCTGAACACCCAGCACTTGTCACCTCACTTTGCCTCCACTCCAGCCCTACAAAGCACCAAATGCTGTATCTCCATTTTACAAATGAGGAAACTGAGGCCTGGAGGGGCTAAGCCACCTGCCCTGATTCACAGAGCTACCCACGGGCAGAGCTGGAACAGAACCAGGGCAGCCCGGCCCGGGCCTACCCTC
The DNA here is from genome assembly GCF_008692635.1 of Crocuta crocuta. Lineage (NCBI taxonomy): Eukaryota > Metazoa > Chordata > Mammalia > Carnivora > Hyaenidae > Crocuta > Crocuta crocuta. Next base: position 1,795,544 of record NW_027533280.1, on the reverse strand, counting down.
TTCACCTCTTCAGATCACCACAGGCTGGCAAGCGGCCACAAGAAATGCTGCAGTGAGACCCCGTGCACCCCCCAGGCAGCCTCCCCCAGCGGCGTCGCCCCCACAGGACAGCCGCTGAGACCAGCAGTGTCACCAGGAAACTGACACTTCAGACCTCACAGGTTTTACACAGTCACTCACGTGCACGTGAGTGTGTGTCTAGCTCTATGCACCTGCACCTCAGAGCAAACGGGAGGGGCGTCGAGCCACCGAGACCCTGGGGGCAGGGTTAGGGTTAGTGCCCGACACACAGCTCTGCCTCTGCGGCTGACCCAAGCGGACGCAGAGGGCTGGAGGGCAGCAAGGTGACATTTGTGGGGGCCCTGCTGCAGAGGCCTGCGGACAACCGTACAGCNGGCCCGGCATCCGGTGTCACTTACAAACACAGGATGACTGCCACCCTCGGCAGCAGAGCCAGCCCTGCCCGCCCAACCCCCAGGCCGCACCGGGCAGTTGGGGTGCTTGGCCCACGCTTGGGGCCGGACGGGGCGGAACAGGAAGACCCTGGGGCAGCTCCAGCGACCCGGGCCCAGGCCTAGGGCTCAGGACCGTAGTTTCCAAGTCGATAGAACAGTTCTCAACAAGGAAGAAGAGAAAAATCGGTGGAGACCAAGGTGTAACTAACTTAAATCCAAGTTTATGGAACAGGCTG
>NW_027533280.1:1794381-1794834 GCF_008692635.1 Crocuta crocuta | reverse complement strand
GTCCACCCCCTGGGACGGACAGACAGATGGACAGAAGCCCTTCCCACCCAGCCGCCCGCCTCTCGGCACCCTGCTCCGGCCCAGAGCGACCCCCGACCACNCAACCCCCCCCCCCGGCGCCCCAGGGCCCCCGGGTCCCCGTCTGCGCCCACCCTTCCTCTGCCGTGACCTGGCCGCCCGTCTCCCTGCCCACCCACCGCCAAAGCCCAGAAACTTCTCTTACCCGAGCACATGACCAGCCCTTCACTCACGTCAGCTCCAAACACAACTTGAAGGAACTCTCCCAGAAAAAAGAAAAAAAAAAAAAAGAAGAAGAGAAAAAGAAAAAGAAAAAAGAAGTAAAACGTGCCAGCAAGTGGGTCAGCGGAGTCCACACGCACAGACGGTTCCGCTGGCTTCCAGGAGCCACACCGCGACCAACATCAAAGCCATCCTTCCTCCGGGACTGACACT
>NW_027533280.1:1782739-1794246 GCF_008692635.1 Crocuta crocuta | reverse complement strand
GGGCCCCCGCGGCCCCTCCTCGCCTGCTGCCACTCCGGGCCCATAAACACAGAGAATTACATAAGGTCCACTCCTCTTGTTTGGAAGCCAAAAGTACGAGCTTTTTCTCCCAGCCTTGGCAGTAAGTAATAATTCCTCATCGCCATGGTAACCCTGGCGGGCTTCCAGCCGACACTCGGGAGCTGAAACGCGGGAGGCCTTTTTATAGCTCGGTAGAAAAACCTCTTCACTATTCCCTCCTCGCCGGCAAAAGCGAGCTGCGGGCCCCAATTCTCCTGCTTTAACCCGCTTCCTCCCAGCCAGAGGGCAGCGTGGGCGCCCCGGGGGCCAGGGCCTGGCGGCGGGACCAGGGTGGCTGCCCGCTCGCTCCCTGGGGGCCCCCCGGGGTGACATGGGGACCCAGGGCCAGGCTCTGCCTTTAGAAGACTTCCACCCTGCTGCTAACCTCAGGGAAAGCAAACATGACCCCCTCGCATTGGTATTCCGAGCGAGGGGCAGCTGGGTGACAGCCCCAGAGGGTGAGAAACGACAGCCAACCACACACACGCAGACACACACACACGGACACACACACACACACACACGCCCGCCAAAATGGATGCTCTGGTGGTCAGCCAGGGGTCTGACCCTTGGCTGCAACTGGCTGCGCGCGTCACAGACAAATCTGAGCTCCCCGGGATGTCAACTTCCCCTCTGCAGCAGGGGCAGGCTCGGCTCTGCTTCCCACAGTGCTCGAGCGGCAGGGTCCCCCCCGGGGTCTCGATTCCCGCCCCCGTCCCCAGCAACCAGGACTCAGTCGCAGGCGGCATGGGGGTGAGGACAAGACGTCCCCTGGGGGTGCGGGGCGGGGGGCACGGCTAAGGGGAAGGTCTGGAGGGGCAGCCACGCTGGGTGCTGCGGAGGCAGAGAGAAGGCTGGTGCGGAGCGAGGCAGAATCAGATGAGGACGGGGTAACAGGAGTGGAAGGGGAAGTGGGTCACAAAGACTCGGGGCAAGTCACTTCACTCCCAAGGCTGGAAAGGGTCCCCAGGGCAGTCAGGGCAATAGCGTTTCCTAGGAGACACCGCGCCGGATGCCCAGCGTCGCGTGAAAGCGCTTCACCTGTGAACCCGTCTGTCCCCACAAAGGCACGATGAAAGGCGAGTGCGCTCCTGAACCTCAAAATACAGAGGAGGAAAGGGGCCCAGAGAGGTTAAGCAGCTCGCCCAGGATCGCACAGCTGGAAAGTGGCCATGCTTGGGTCTGAAGCGGGCCACCTGGCCCGCGGTCACCCTCGTGGTGCACAGTCAGCAAGGAGTCACAGAGGGCCTGGGGCAGATCAGATTTGCAGGTGACAAAGGTCCGTGGCCACTGAGCCAGCCTGGGGACCAGAGCGGCTGCTAGGAGACCAGGGAAGAGGCCCCACAGAGGCCATATGGTGACTTTTGTCAACTCGCCCTCCTGCCTTCCCCAAGGAAACACTCCAAAGAGTGCTAGGCCCTGTCCTGAAAGCCCCATGGGGAAGATGGGGAAGCCTCAGACGTGGGGAAACCGAGCCCCAGAAAGAAGCAGGCAGCACCAAGCCGCACTTTAAGCCCCCGGATATGGGCGCCGTCGCCTGCCTACTGGCTCTCACTCTGACGGACCACAAAACTCAGGAACGGGAGAAACCGGCCCCGACCGCGGCCAGGAAGCAGAGTCTGAAGCAGAAGAGGCGGGACTCAGGGTTCCTTTTGTTCTTTTCTGTTTGTTTTGGACAAGACCTGCGCCCAGACCTTCACAGAAGCTGGCCAGGAACTGGCAGGAACTGATCCACACCCCCACCAGAGCTATTCATGCTTCGGGCAGATTCAACACTGGGCTGTGTCCGTCAATCCACGGTGGCTTCTTGTGTCTTCCCATCCCCTCCTCCCACCCCCAAGAAGCTGGGCCGCGGACGGTTTGTTGAGTGACTTCACGAACGTAGAGAATCTTCAAAAACCAGCAACAGGGACACGCGGCTCCTTCTAGATGACGCCAGCCGCCGAACGGCGGTTACGTTCAGATTAGGGGCGCAGGGGGGCAGCTGCCCAGCAAAGGAGCGCCTCGTCCTCCAAGCCTCCGGCGGAGACATCTCCGGAACCCGTGTGCCAGGCAAAGCTTCGTACATCAGGAATGATCAGTGAAGCATCTATGGGGACACACGTTGGCGGAGACCACGGAGGCAGGAGTGGACAGCCAGGAGGGTCCCCGAGTAGAGGCAGGAAGAGCCCTCAGCCTAAGGCAAGGCCCCTGCTTCTGCAGGCGTCAGTCTGCTCGGCTGTGAAATGGGGGCACTCTGCCTGCCGCCTCTCTCAGGGTCAAGAGAAACCACACCCTTTGGGGGGCTCGGAGAACCAGAGGGTCCAGCCCCAGGGAAAGGCAGCCCCACTCACTCCCTGCCCATTGGGCAGGGTTGGGGAAGAAAAAGAAAGAGCATGAGCTAGAGATGTGAGCCTGTGTCCACCCGCCCGCTGCTATCCGGCACCCCAGTGCTCCAAGACCCAGCGGTAAGAGCCGACCCCTCCCCGGGCGCCCTCCGTCGCTCAGCTGAACAGCCGCTTACAAGACGATCTGTCAACATTCATCTGCACCACGCGGTACGATGCAGCCATAAAAAAGGAGTGAGGCGCGGACACCGTGCCACAGCACAGATGAGCCTCGAAAACACGATGCCGGGGGCGTGAAGCCCGACGCCAAAGGTCACACAGCGTGTGATCCCATCGGTAGGAAGTTTCCAGGACAGACAGATGCACGGAGACGGAGAGAGGGCGGTCGCCAAGGGCTGCGGCGAGGGGACGTAGGGGCGACTGCCAACGGGTTCTGGGTCTCCTTTGGGGGCGACGAAAATATTTTAGAACGAGCCAGAGGTGTGGGTTGTACGGCATTGCTTGTGAACGAAAAACTAATGAACTGCTCACTATAAAGCGGTTAATTTACATGATGTGAATTTTGCCTCAATTCGAAATAAATCAAAAGACGGATCAGTTGAATGACCGCCCGCCACTCCAGCCCAGTTGACTAACTTTGAGCGTCCCTGACTCCAGGCCTGGGGCCATCCCCCATCCAACAAACATTTATTGAGCCCCTACTGTCTGCACTGGTCACTGGGGATACATCAGGGATGAAGACAAGGGTCCCTGCCCTCGTGGGGGGAAGGGGTCAAGAGTCAACAGCAGATAAAGACACGAAACCATTCAAGTACGGCCGCTGCCATGGACGGGCTGGTGTCTGAGGTGGTGGCACTTCAACAGTAGCCTGGCTGGAGAAGAAAGTGAGATGTGGAAACTTCTCCAGAAACAGGTTGCCCGGCAGAGTAAAGAGCCAGAGCAAAGGCCCTCATGCCAGGAGGCCAGCACGGCCGTGGCGGTCAGCTGTGTCAAAGGGAACTGACTGTGCAAGGCCCTGAAGGCCACAAACAGGTCCTTAAATTTTAGGAGTGATGAAATTAAAATCCGCACCACTAGGGCTGCCGAAACAGATGACTACAAACCGGGGAGAGGGCTCTCAAAGCAAGAGCAACTGATTCTCTCTCGGCTCTGGAGCCTGGCGGCCAGGAATCAAGGTGTCAGCAGGGACGCATCCGCCGTGCAGGCTCCGGGAGGGGATGCTCCCTCGCCTGGTCCAGCTTCCGGTGGCCCCATGCGGTCCCTGGGCTGTGGTCTCGGCTCCCCTGCACACCGCCTTCTTCCCTGGGTGTCTTCTTACACCCCCAACTTTTGTCATCGTCCTAATCTAGAATGATCTCATCTCAAGATGCTTAACTTTTCCTTTTTTTTAAATTTTTACAGGGGAGGAGCAGAGAGAGAGGGAGAGAATCTCAAGCAGGCTCCGCCCCGTCAGCACAGAGCCCGACATGGGGCTCGATCCCACGAACCGTGAGATCACGACCTGAGCCAAAGTCAGACGCTTAACCGACCAAGTCACCCAGGCGCCCCGAGATGCTTTAACTCGACTGCACCTGCAAAGGCCCTCTGTCCAAACAAGGTCACGTTCACGGGTTCCAAATGGACACCACTCAACCCACTAAGTGATCGACACTCAATTGGGCAGCATCAAATGCTCAGGACCGCGCTGGGCCTCTGCTCGCCTTTCTGCACGGAGCCCAGACAGTCAGGCTGGAAGCGTGGGGACAGGCACGTGGGCACCTCCAGGAAAGCGCCCCCACAGGGACCCCGCAGCCGGCCCTCTCCCAGCCTAAAAACAGACCACAGACAACGGTGACCCCCTTGAGACAGGTGTCCATGAGCCGCTCACAGGACGCTTGCGGGAGAGGGACCCCCTCGATCGAGAGGCCACAACGGGCCAGACCAAAATGCACCCTTCCCCGTCCATCACTTCCGCCAAGCACAGAAGCTACGTTCGCTAAACGCAGCAAACTGTCATCGACGCTCTCTTCCTGTGTGCTGGTTGTTTTATTTTATTTTGGTTTACCTTATTTTCCCGTGTGCGGCCGCCTGTCCCCGCGGCAGCTGGGAGCCGGCGGTGGGCAGGGCGAACTGCTGGCTCAAGACTCACGTCCAAACGCAGTGCCACCCTGCAGCAAAGGGCACAGAGCAACTGGCTGGGGCAGGGGCAGGCGCGGGAGGCAGATGGCCGCCTGCCCTGGGGCCCCGGGAGCCCACGCCCGGATGGCAGAGGAAGGAGCGGTGCCCAGGAATGCTGGGAAGGACCCACGCTGGGAAGGACGGAGAACACCAGCCCAGGAAGACACACACTGCCCGCGTGCCAGGCCCCGGGGGACACAGCCTTGGGTGCGCTCCTGAATGCCCAGGAGCCCTCGGGCATATCACCGACCCGTTACAGCGGGGGGACCCAGGGACGGGGTGAAGTGACCTGCCCGAGGGCACGAAGCTAGAAGCAGCAGAGCCTAAAACGCAGGGAACACAGCGTCCACATCCACGTCACCAACCACCAGGATCTCCGTCTCCCCGGACAAGCAAACTCCACGGGACGGCTCTAGGGGAGCCGGGTGTGGCCTTGGGCCCCGACTTTTGGAAACAGGATCTCCAGAGGCACTAACCGTGACTTCCCAGGCCCTGGGACCTTCTGTTACATTCCACGGGATATTCCGCCCCGATCGCAAAGGGCAAAATACTTTGAGATAAAAGTCATAGCTGAGAACAGAGGCCACGGGATGACGAATGGCTGAGAACAGAGGCCACGGGATGACGACAGCCAGCTGTGGCCAGCAGGGAAGCGCTTTCTGGCACACACAATGTTTTTTAAAAAAAAATTAGGACATTGCTTATAAAATCCAGATTTCTAGCTTCTCCGAGGGAAACAATCCGAATACCCACCACATCAGTTCGCCGCAATCCCCACCCCTCTCTTTCACCTCATCCCCTTCTTTAACCATATCTGAGTTTGGGGCACCCCTTTCCCCCTGCCTCGACCACCGCCCCTCCCCAATGCTGTTGAAAATAACTGAACAAGTTTCAAAGGTCTCACGTGGCAAGGATGATGAACACGAGAAAGGAGCAGCGCTCAGGAGCGGCGCTCTGGGAGCTTCAGGGGACTTCTTCCCCGTGGCTGTGCCGGTGGCACGAACCTGCCTGTAAACAAGGCCCACGCGGAAGGAAGCAGAAACCGACAGAGTCAGCTCCCCAAGGCATGGTTTGAGCCCCTGGATCCAGCCATGCCTGAATCTGTCCTACCCTGAACTTGGCCATTATGAGCACCCATCAATTCCTCCTTTGGACCAAACCAGCCAGAGTGTGTCTCCACCACAACCCGGGAGTCCTAATTAATTAGGGGTCACCTCTTGGGGCGCCTGGGTAGCTCAGTCGGTTAAGCGTCCGACTTTGGTTCAGGTCATGATCTCACGGTTCATGGGTTTGAGTCCTGTGTTGGGCTCTGTGCTGACAGCTCAGAGCCTGGAGCCTGTTTTGGATTCTGTGTCTCCCTCTCTCTCTGACCCTTCCCTGCTCACACTGCCTCTCTCTCTCTCTCTCATTCTCTCTCTCTCTCTCAGAAATAAATAAAAAACATTTTTAAGAAATTAGGGGTCACCTCTCAATTGACTCTTATCCAAGAAAGCCTATCCTGATCACAGACCAATTCAGACCTCATTATACCCCAGTGATAACCTGAACTCCACTTGACCCTTACTACCTTTGATGTCACCTGTTTAACTGACACTCTCCCTCGGGACACTAACCTCCTCAAAGGCATGAGCAATGCCTGACTTTCCCATCATTTTGATCCCAGTGGCCTACAAATGTCCAGAACATTCCATGTGCCCAATAAATACAAATTAATCGATGAGCAAAAGAACAAAAAGGGAGACGCAAAAGCCATTAAACTTGATTTCTGCCTTCAATGTGAAAAGAGCCCAACCCCCACGGTCTATAGAACAGCCTCAGATCCAGAAAACCACTCCGGTGCCCATGGCTCTATTCCAGCCATGGAGGCCTCCTCAGCATTCTTGAAGCATTACAGCCTCAGGGCCTTTGCACAAGCTACCTAGACGTTCTGAGCTACATCCCTCCTACCTAGAACACCCATTCCTCTTCTCTTCCTATGTGTGGCTCCTCCTCATTGTCTACGTTCCAGCTCCAATGCTATCTCCTTAAAGACCACCCTTGATTCCTTTACCTAAAGTGAGCCCCTCCCCCAAAACCAGAGCTGTCGCACCCTCCCCAACCCTGCGTCGTTCCACAGCCAGCGTACCCCCACCTTGCAGCACCGCCCATCTCCCGGTCAGCCCGTGGGATCCCACAGGGCAGGGGCCTGACATCTTGTTTGCAGATATAGACCTCTCCCTGCCCCCAGGAGGCCATGGGGACAGCAGGCTGGCTGCAGGGAGGCCGAAAGCAGACCCCTCACATCTTGCCCAGCCCCGCCCAGCCCGGAGCAGCTGCCGCATGCCTGGGAGCCCTACGTGGCACATGGGGCCAGGCCCGGGGCTGGCACAGCCTTGCCAAGAGGTCCAGTCCAACTGCAGGCTCAGGGATGGCTGCGGGTGGTGCTCGCACAATCCCCACAGTTAACAGCAGGTGCGTGGAGCCTATCTGCCTGGGTTCAAATCCCGACTCTGCCAGCTGCCAGCTGTGCGACCTGGGGCAAGGCACTTAACCTCTCTGTGCCCCCAGCTGCCCCACCTACAAAACAAGCTGATAATAGCAGCAGCCCCATCATAGGGCTGTCACAGGAGTAGATGAGTGAATGTATGTGACACACTCAGATGACAGCCCGGCATAGAATAAATGCTCAGGAATCATGAACGGTGGGGCATCAGGGTGGCTCAGTCGGTTAAGCGTCCGACTCTTGATTTTGGCTCAGGTCAGGATCTCACGGTCCTGAGAGCGTGGAGCCTACTTGGGATGCTCTCTCTCTGTCTTTCTCTCTGCCCCACCCCCACTCACACCCTCTCTGTCTCTCTCAAAATTAAAAAAAAAATTTTTTAAAGGAAACTAAGTTAACAATGGTGGATGGCGATCACGGCAAACTCACTACACCAAATAAATGGTCGGGAAAATGTCAGCATTGGTGGTAAATACAGCACCTGCTCTGTACTAGGTCCTGCTTGGAATGTTTTACCCACACTGAGAACTACCCGCGAAGAAGTTTCTCGTTGCTCCACGAGCCGGTTTCTGCTCTTCCAGGCAGCCTCCCTAGATTGCTCTAACGCCCAGGAGCACCATGGAGACGCCCAGCGCCTCACGTGAGTCTGTCCTCAATTCCTCTGCATCCCAGGCTGCAGCGAGGGGCAGGGAGAGCGCCCAAACCCCACGCACCTCAAGTCAGCCCCGGGGAACGCACGGCCCACGCCAGCCCAAACCACAGCCTCTGCCAGCAACGCAGGCCCCGTCTGGCTGCACGAGCCCCCACCCCAGAAGGTGAGGGGCACTCGCTCCCCGTAGTCTACGGGACAGTCCCTTCAGAGAGGCCCAGGCAGCTCAAGGGCTCAGAAGGTCAGATGTCCCCAGACACAAGGGTCAGCTGCGCTGGGGGCCAGGGGTCGCTCGGACAGCACTGCCCCCCGCCAGCCCTAGCCTCTCTGTCCCCCTTCCCACCAGACAGATGGCTGGCCGTGGCCCATGAACCCAGCAGGCACCCTCGAAGCCGGCCTGGGGCGTGCACGGCCCCGTTACTTCTTAAACGAGAGCGGCACCCCCTCCTCGGGTGGTCTCCGGTCCCCAAAGCAGGTGGNCCCCCCCCCCCCCCCCGCCGTGACCTGGATCAAGTCCTGCCGCCTCCTGTTCCGGAGCCTCATCTGGAGAAGGATGATGCTCTAATGATCCTCAACAGTTTCCCAGGTGGGGTGGGAATGCCCAGAGCACCAGCAAACCAAAGCCACCAGAAGGGAACGAGGAGATCTAGAAGAAAGGAGCTATTTTAATTTCAGCAAGGGGGCTGAAATGTGCTTTGTCTCTAAATGAAAAACAATTTTATTTTACGGTTCAGAAAAATGGTTTCTGTTTGGATTCATAGCCATCGGGGAAGGCATGACATCATCTTTCCAGCATGTAAGCCTCTTGAGGCCTTGAGCCACCTTCAGTTAGCAGCTCCCTCAAGGGGACGCGCCGAGGAGACGTCAGTAAATGCACAGAGCCTTAACACCGCGCAGCACGGGCCGGGGCAGACAGGCGGAAGCCCCACGCAAGACGACCCGGAGGCTGAAGCAGGAGAATGAGAAGGATGTGGGCCCCGGGGCGGACAGCCTGGGTTCGAATCTCACTGGCTGTGTGACCTCAGGCAGGCCACTTAACCTCTCTGTTCCTCAGTCTCCTCCTCTGTGAAGTGGGGATAAGAACAATCTCTGCTTTCCAGGGGATTCTGGAAGGTTAAATTATAACATATTTATAAGCTCTGTTATTATTACTGTCATTCGCAACAATTTTAAAGCCCGCATCCGTTGGTAAACCGGACTGACTGAGGGAGGAAGACAGGTGGGCCTGGATCCTGGGCGCCCGGTGGCGGGGTGGGGGGGGGATCATCAGGCTCAGGGGGGGCCCTGCAAGCCAGCGCCCCCCTCCTCCCTCCAGCTGGGGCAGGGATTACTGTCAGATGGAAGGAGACGCATGTCGGAGCCAAAGATTAAAAACAAGTACAATTATCGGGCAGGCATCCATCCATAATTATAAATTTGATGTAATTAGGCACCCCACTAACTTCATTACTTATTTATTTACGGGATTGCTTATTTAATTTACGGGCCTCCTTCCCCGAAAAGTCATCTTCACTAACACCCCTCAGGCGAGGGAGGAGGGGACGGCTCCCCTCTTTGTCCCCACCTCCATTCCTGGGCTTCTGTATGTCAGGCTCCTGCCTTGCCCCAGAATTAGCTCCCCAGAAGGCCTGCGTGACTTAGCCCAAGAGGACAGGCTCCCGCAAGCCTTGACCTTTACTCAGCAGAGCCAACAGACAGGGCTTGACCCGGAAGGAGTGATACCCTCACCGTGCCCGCCCTCTCCAGCAGAGGAAGCCCTGGGGTGGGGGCGGGGAGCGGCGCTCCTGGCCCCGCCCAGCCATCAGCTCCCTCAAGACCCTCTGGACTGGCATTCAGTGCTGCATTCAGTGCTGCGGATGGGGCTGGCACTTCCCAGCTTTGAGGAGGAAAAAGAGACTCTTGCAGAATAACTTTAGATAAGTCACCTGACCTCTCAGAGCCTCAATTTCCCCATCTGTAAAATGGGAGTGTAAGAACAACATCTACAGCTAGCTAACCCGAAAAACCCAACTGCTGATACCCGGCACACCCCCTGGGTCTCAGCCGAGGCAAAGAGGCAAGAAAAAGCAGGGAGAGACACAGACCTCCTAGCTTTATATCTAAAAGACCCACATGGAAATAACCTGTATGCCCAACACTCACGAATGGATCCATGAACTGCGGCACTTTCATACGTGGACTATTGCTCGGCAACTAAAAAGGAGTTACTGACGCATTCAAAAACGTGAATAAATCCCAAAAACACGCACAAAGAATCAAACAAAACACACAAAAATGCATTCTTTATATTTTATTATGAAAATCTAGAAGATTCTAGAATGTCTGTGGCAGGAGATCAGTGGGTGCATCTGCTAGGGGGGCGGGGGGCTTCTTTTGGAGGAGATGGAAACACACAGTATCTAGATTGTTCCGTGAATGTTTTCAGTTGTCCAGACCCATAGAACGGAACTCTCAAAATGGTTGACTCCTGCTACAGGTTAATTACATCTCAATTAAGGCTGATTTTCGTTAACCACAAAGGAAAACACATCCGTATGTATCAGCAGCACCACTAACCCCACTCAGCTGCCCGGATACTGCCTCCCCATTTCCGTGTCAGGGCTGCCACTTCCTTCACTGTCCTCCCAAGGTCCCCCAAGCCCCTGATTTATGAGCCCTGGACAAGGAAGGTCAGGGCTGCATCCCAGATTTATCCCTTCCTTGCTGGGTCATTTAGGGCAAATCACTTTGCCTCTCTGCCTGTCAGGCTCCCCGTCTACAAAAGCAGGGTTATAAATAGCACTGTCCTCGGAGAGTTATTGTAGAAGAAAATGAACCGAGGTGAAAAGCACCAGCTGCGGGCCGTGGCATACAGCAGGGGCCTCATTATTGCTGCTGCAAAATGATGAGTGAGCAAGCACCAGGCCCAGCGTGGACAGGACTGGCCAGGATTCTTGTCCTGTCCCCAAGACACACGAGACCCCCACCAGGCCGGACCCCAGGCCTGGGTAGCTACCCCGTCCCTGCCGGCTCCCGTCTGCTGGCGCCCCAGCACTGAACTGATGGCTGCTGTCCAGAACAGGACGGCTCCTCGACGTCCCCCAGGAGGGCAGGCACAACAGGATGGGGGGCTGCCCTGACCGCAGGACAGGACCCGAGAGGTCACTCTGGGACCGGAGGTGGCCGGGGAGAGGACGTCCCCAGGGGAAGGACACCTCCACCTCGGGGTCCTGGCCGTCACGTGCACGCTAACTGAGGTAGCGCGAGGGTCAGCCCGGAGCCCCCAGCTCAGGAAGGACACACAGATGACAGGGACCGAGTGGAGCTTCTGCGCCCGCTCACGTGCGCCCGCCCGCCGGCGGCGGCTCCTCCTTCCCTGTGACTGATGGAGCGGCAGGCGGCACCTGGGAGCCACAGCAGGAGGGGGCGTCCCCCGGGCCCGATTAGAGGGCCAGCCGCAGGCAGACACACTCAGCTGTCAGCCCCGGCCTCCCCGCCTGCCATCAGAGGCACCATTAATTGCTGTCATTTGAGGGTGGCCTGTGGGGAGAAGGGGGGTGTGGGAAGGGGGTTACNTGGGGGGAGGCACGGGGCGGGGGAGGGGGAGGAAGGGAAGGACGGGAGGGGCAGCTTGCCCTGGGCTGAGAACCCGGAAGCCCTCACCTCCTCTCCCGGGTGGAGGGACCAGGGTGCCACCCAACCGGGCACAAAGCCGGGGGACCCGTCGCCCAAGTGGAGCCAGTGGAGTTCAGAGAGGGGGGTTCTCAGGGCCAAGGCCCCAGACGCGCCCACCTGGGCACCTGTCTGCATGCAGGCTGACGGACCCCATCTTCTCTCCCCAGGGTACCCGGAAAGC
>NW_027533280.1:1762981-1782723 GCF_008692635.1 Crocuta crocuta | reverse complement strand
TGGTCACCCAGCACCACCTCCCCCAGCGACACCTGCCAGCACCAGGACCCCAGAGCCGGGCTCCCCGAGCCCAAGTCCTCCGCTGCCGCCCGCACGCTTGGGGCCGCGGCATCACCTCCCTGCGCCCCGGCTTCCTCACCTACAGAATCGGGCAACGTGAGTCCCCGTCTCGCGGGGCCGCACTGACCATTAAATGAGATAATTCCACGAGGCACCGAGAAGGGGGTCTGAGGCAACGTGAGGGTCACGGGCTGCTGTTACACTGTCACCCTGGACGCCGGTCCCCTGGGCCTTCACACATCTCCCCCTCTACCTGTTTATCGGGGTTCTTTCTCAGAAATGCCTGCTCCCCCGCGCCGGCTCTGGTCCCACCAGACCCCCCAGGCGAGGTCCCAGCAAGGCNCCGTGACCCCCCCCAGCCGCCCCTGCCCCTCCCCAGACAGGCCTTGTCTCTGGGCTAAGGAGCCACTTGGGTCCCGCCAGGGGGCTCCTGGGACCCCCTCCGCGCCCGCCCCCATCTGTCTGCCTCCCTCCTTCCTCAGACATGATGGATCGCCCCAGAGGAGGAAGCTAAGTGCTTGCAGACAAAAAGCCCTTTTATCGTCCTCGGGTGGGCCGCGCGTGACAAGCAGATAACTCAGCCGGGGCAGGAAGGCTCCCCATTAGGCCAGGAAGGCAGATTGATGGAGGACGGAGAGGCAGAGGAGGAGGAGGAGGAGGAGGAGGAGGAGGAAGGGAAACCACCCCAGCTGGGCTGCCCTCCTTCAACTGCAAAGACACCAAACCTGACCGGGCTCACCCCCTGGGGGGCCTACCACCAGCGTGGCCCGTACCTCCCCTGCAGGATGACACCCGTTTGGGGCCCAGGGCCTGGCTCAACCCACAAGCTCAACCCCGCCTGGGGGGCGGGGGGAGGCACAAAGGCTCAGGAACAAAGCAGAGAAGCCCACCCAGATCCCACACGGACTCCTGCAAACCCAGAGGCCCGGTCCACACTGCCTCAGGGCCTTTGCATGAGCTGTTCCCTCTGCCGGGACACTCTTCCTTCCTCCAGAGACCTGCGCTCCCTTCCGCCCCTCCAGCAGGTCTTTGCTCAAATGTCACCAGTCCTGACCACCCGCCTATGACTCCCCAGCCCCCAGCCCGCCCACACACTTCCCAAGCCCTTCTCTGTCGCTCCTCGCCCCAGCGGTCCCCCACGCGGACACCCTGTGTACGGGACTTGCTGCTATCTGTCGCCCAGGGGGCACAGGACGCCCGCCCACCCTACCCAGAGCTCCATCTCTACCCCCTGGAATGGTGCCTGGCACACAGCAGGTGCTTCAGAAAGAACAGTTCTGTCTTCTGAAGAGGAATCAAACCTCTCGAGAGCAGCCAGCTCGATACGCTGAGCCCGCTGCGGCCAACAATGCCCTCGACGACCCCTGCAGGACACCCATTTGACAGGCGACGAAACCGAGGCACGGAAGTGGAGGCGCACCCCCGGCAGAGCCGCCCGGCGGCCCGAGGATGGCCCCAGGGCTCGGTGTCGGGGAAAACGGCCCAAGTTCGCAGCATCACAGCCTCGGGAGACCCCTACCCACCCCTCAGCCTCAGTTTCCCCCGATGCAGAATAGGGCTGCACAGGGGACCTCAGCTGTCCCTCCCAGGTCCCCGCCTGCACCCAGTGTGGCTCTGATGGGGGGACACGGTGGGAGGTGTTTGGGAGCCCAGAGGAGCAGAAAGTTCCAGATCTCAGCCCTGCTGGCTCAGCCTGGGGGTTCTGCCGGCTGCTCAGACCCCCTCGACCCCGTGGGGGCCGGGCCCGCTGACACCCCCTCCCTGCGCCCCAGAAGAACAGCACGGTGGTAAGAAGTAAGGACGCAGCAGCCGCTTACTACCCGCTAAGCCCACTGCTCATGGAGCCTGGGCAGGCGGACAGGTGCTCAGCGTCAGAGCCGGGACGGGGCCTGGCTGCCACTTCCAGGAGGCCGCACCCACTGACCGCCCCTGCCTCCAGGGCGGGGGCCCGGTGCTCACCTGGATCCCCGGACCCCCTCCCCACAGGCCCCCTGGGAGGCACGCCCCGCTAGTCCCCCAAGTCCCCCAGCTCTGGGGGAAGGGCGTGTAGTGAGTGGCCCCGTCACGCCCACCAGGGTCTCCTGGAACACGGCCTGTCTTTGCCAGGCCTGGGTCAGCGCTCTGTCCTCCCCCACCAAGCCCCATGACGCAGGGACGGGACCAGGCACAGGGGGAGGGGGGTCCGTGGGTTCAGCTCCCTCAGCTGCAAGCCCCCCAGCTTCTTAAAACAAAATACAAAACCACTGAACTCCTAGCAACAACCCACTCATCACCAATCCCCCAATCCTGGGGTGAGGGTGGGGGGAGACTTGAATGCATCTCCATTTTATAGATGGGGAAACTGAGGCACAGGGCCGTCCTGCCCGGGGTCACACAGATAATAAGTGGCTGAGGGGGATCTGTGCTGGGGAAGGCAAGCTGCCCCTCCCGGTTAAAAACCAATGTAACACACGGGCGTCCAGGGGTCTCAATCGGTTGAGCGTCTGACTTCAGCTCAGGTCATGGTCTCACAGCTCATGAGTTCGAGCCCAGCTGCTGACAGCTCGGAGCCTGGAGCCTGCTTCAGATTCTGTGTCTCCCTCTCTCTCTCTGCTTCTCCCCCACTCACGCTTTGTCTCTCTCTGTCTCAAAATAAACACTAAAAAAAATTTTTTTTTAATCAGTGTAATACAGGGGTGTCCGGGGGGGCTCAGTTGGTTAAGCATCTGAATCTCTATTTCAGCTCAGGTCACGATCTCACGGTCCATGGGTTCGAGCCCTGTGCCGGGCTCTTGTGATGACGGCCTGCTTGGGATCCTCTCTCCTTCTCCCTCTGCCCGTCCCCTGCTTGTGCTCTGTCTCTCTCTCAAAATAAATCAATAAAGTTAAAAAAAAATTTTTTTTTAAATCCATGTAATATAAAAAAGATGCTGTGTGCCAGCCAGGCCACGTCCGAATTCTCAGCTCCAAGCTTCGGTCCAGCACACACGACCCATTGCCGGATGGCCTTCCTCTCCCGTGGCATCCCAGCCCCTTCCTGTGCCCCCTGGTGCAGGCGAGGCCCTGCCGTCCTGTGGACCAGGGGGAGGGGCGGGCAGCGGGCACAGACCTGCCCCGCACGGGCCCCAGGCTGCCTGACGCCAAATGAGCACATTGGGGAAGAATCCACCAGATTCCCACTGAGGCTCAGCAAAGTTTTGAGTCCTGGCTCTTAGCTTCCAGCTGAGATCTGGGACAGGTGACCTACCCGTGCCTCAGTTTCCCTGTTTGTAAAATGAGGATAACAGCCTGTTTGGGGGCACTGCCGTGAGATCCACAGAGTGGGCGACACATGGGAAGTACCAGCTGTGAGATCAGCTCGTTGAGCACCTACTGGGTGCCAGGCTCTGTGCTGTACCAGCTCATTTGGTCGTCACGGCAACATGTTGGGGGATGCTGCTGGCGGCCCCAGTTTACAGGTGAGGAGAGGGAGGCACGCAGTGCTGACGTGGCTTGCCCTGGGCGCCCAGCACGTAAACAGCAGTGCCAGGGCGTGGGCCACGGCCCCCTCGTCTCCCGCCGGCATGGCAACCACGGTGGTACACACGCGTCCAGCCCAAGGGCTTCCTCCGTCACCTGCTGCCCCACCCTCTCAAGCCCGCAGCCACCTTCACAGCACAGAAGCCCCAGAGACAGAGAAAACCCACCACCCACATCTACACTGCCAGGGTCCCCTTCCCTCAGGCGTCATGTCCTATCCGCAGGGCACCCCCCAACCCCCCGAGGCGTTCCCCACCCTGGGCAACACTGGGGTGCCAGATCGCACCCCACAAGGCCACATCGAGCCCCCAACCCCGTCCACCAGGAGGAGTCTGGCTTCTCCAGAAACTCCCAAACCCGCCATGAGAAGGTCCCAGCAAAGCGAATCTGCTAGAGACGGTGAGAGGGGACAGACGGGAACCTACCAGAAACGGCCTCCAGCGGCGCCGAGTCCTCAAAGAGGCCGGGAACCTGCAGAGAAAATCCAGGTCTTGTCAGTAAAAAGTCAGCGGCCTCCACACACGAGCTACGACGACCACGTCCGCGTGCGGGTGGGGACGGCAAGGCCCGGTGCCCCACGCCTGGTGTGCTGTACCCTGAGGCCTGGCATGTTGCGGCCACCACCCTGGGGGACTGCCATCACACTTGACGGAGAGGACGCTGAGCCTGCGGAATCAAAGTCCCGCACCCCGTGTCCCACCGCCAGGAAGTCACTGGGCTTGGATCCCAACCTGGGGGGTAGCCTACACCCAGGCAGGGCCACCAAGGAGCCGCAGGCCCATGTCAGAGGGTCACTCCCCCAGTAACTTCCCAGGGGACCCTACGAACAAGCGAGTGACACCCGAAGGAATGCACCCGCTGTTCTCGCTCCAGAGTTTCCGAACCACTGTTCAAAGTCAATAACAGTACAACGAACACTAGGGTCCATAATATGTAAATGACACGCACGAAGAAATAAAGAGCCAGTCGACCCGAGGCGCTTCACAAAAGTGGGCACACAGATGGCCCAGAGCTCGTGAAAAGGTGCCCGATTTCGTCAGCCGTTTGGGAAAGTGCAAGTTAAAACTGAGAGCCCACGACACGGCCACCCGGATGGCTAAGATCACAGACAGACAGGCATCAAGTGTCTCGTGACCACGGGACCCAGCAATCCCACCCCTGCGCCTTTGCGCGTGAGCAACGAAACCACAGCTCCTCACAAAGGCGCCAGACCAATGTGTGTGACGGCTTTGCACATAATCACAAAACCTGGGGCGCCCGGGTGGCCCCGTCGGTTAAGCATCCTGACTCTTGGTTTCCGCTCAGGTCATGATCTCATGGTTCATAGGATCGAGTCCCGCGCCGGGCTCTGCGCTGACCATGCGGAGCCTGCTTGGGATCCTTCCTCTCTCTGCCCCTCCTCTGCTCATGCTCGCTCTCTTTCAAAAATAAATAAATTACATTAAAAAGAAAAATCTGACAAGCATCCAGCTGTCCAGCAACAGATGAGCCCAGAACACTGCCTGTCAACAACACGGCGTAACAGACTACAGGCGCAAACGGCCTGACGGGGAGACCAGGCTGATGGCGGGGCACAGGCAGGCGCGAAGGGCAGCACGTGCTCCACGCGGATGATTCTGAGAAGGGCAGCGCTTGGCTTGCACAGGGAGACACAGGTCCACAGAGGGTCACACTAGAGTCGAATGAGGGGATTCCCACAGGAGCTGGGATGCTGATCATCACACGGCGCCCCCTTTATAATCATTCATCCATCCGCACCCACGTGTTTTTGCGTTCTTACTGTGTTAGCTTCTACACGAAGGAAAAAAAAAAAAAAGGACACTGGGCAGAGCACTGGGGAGAGAATCCAGACACCTGGCTCTGTTCCCACTAACAGCTGTGACCTTGGACAAGCCCCCGGCACCCTCTGAGCTCAGTCTTCCCATCCAGAAAATGGGCCTGCTCCCCAGGATATCTCTGCTCATGCGCAAACATCTCAGTCTCCAGGGGGCCTTTGAGAAGCCCCTTCTCCACCCGTGCTGCACCCCAGTGAGCAGAGGCAAGTAGCGCCAGGGACGTCTGCCTTCTCAATGCTGGGGACAGGTCCACGCACGACTCTGGGGACAGGTCCATGCACGGCTCTGGGGACACCTCTGTGCAGTGCTCAGGCTCTGCAGCCAAGCTCCCCGGGTTCAAACCAGAGGCTCTGCCCCTTTTAGCTGGAGACGAGTAGTGTCACCTCGCACACCTCAGTTTCCCCATCTCTAAAGAGGAAACGGGGAGCTTCACTGGCCTCAGAGTGGATGAGAAGCGCCTGCAGAGCCAGGGCACCCTGCTAGCGCTTGATGACCACTGGGCACCACCGTCACCCCTACTCCGGGGCCACTGGGGAGGCCCCAAGAGCCTGTCTGCCCAGGCAAAGACCCCTAAACAAGGCAGCTGAAGGCGGCTCGTGGGGGACAGCCCCACCCCTTCTCTCCATCCCCTTCTTTCCTTGTTACTTTTTTTTCATTACGATGCCCCCAGGCTCGGCACTCGGCCCTGCGGGAAGGCTGGGAACAGCCACGTCCCCGTGGCCACCTTGATCCAGGCCCCCAGAGGTCCCATCAAGGGCTCAGGCAAGGCCAGGCCCAGTGGGCGCTCTCCCCAGGCGACCGCTGGCGGCTCCGACCCCCTCCTCTGCCTACCTCCTCCCTTCTCCCATCTCCAGCGGCAGATGCGTGGGGCCGGGCGGGGCTGGGCGGACAGGAGCAGAGAACGCGGGCGAGGCGCTGGGGCCAGGGGCCCCGGAGCCGCAGCCGGAACAGACGGGGCGTGCGGACTCAGGGAGACACGCCGGGCACAACGAGCCCTGCGGACAGTGGCCCTACGCCCAGGGCAGGGGGACCCGCACGAGGCTTCTGCACGCCGTGCGCGGGGTGGAAGCAGGCGGCCACCAGCGGAGGCGGGAGAGGCGGATGGGACGGAAGACAGAATCCACGGGGAGGGGCCTGGCTTCCCAGCCCGGACCCGGGACGGGGCCGCCCCCCCAACAGACCCCGGGTCCTCCAGGAAAGGACCTACTCCATCTGAGGCCACAAGTCTTTACCCAAAGCCGGGTGCAGTGGGGCCAGCAAGGCCGGGCTCAGAGGGGAAGCTGTGTACAGAGAAGGCACCAGTGCCCGGGGCGCCCACGCGGCTCACGATGGACCCGGCACACAGGGGGGCCCTGGGCCTGCCTGCTGTCCTCCACCAACCCGTCTCCCCACAGACAAGCCCCTCCCACACCCACCAGAGTCCCACCCAACGCGCGCAAGCCCTGCGGCCCTCTTCCTCCAGGCAGCCCTCACTCCCGCACACAGCAACATCCAATCCGGCAGCCTGGTCATAAAACCAACAAGAATTGATAACAAGAGCCAAGAGAGCTCATAACTAACATGTAGCGGCTCAGGGACCGCCCCAGGCAGCCTTTACTTCCTTCACTCCGAAAACCCTTCAAACAGGTTCTTCATTATCCCCACTTTACAGATGAGAAAATGGAGGCCCAAAGAGGTGGAGGTGGAGAGTGGGGAAGTCAGGATGCGAGCCCAGGCAGTCCTCAGCCCTGTATGGGGGGGGGGGGCAGGAGGGAGCATGAGGGACGTCACCATCGGGCACAGCCTCTCCCTGTGTTAGCTCAGACTCTGGGCCATACACTGGACCCTAGGAGCCCCCAGATCCAGCCACTGGCCCCTAAGGCACCCCAAGTGGTCCCTGCAGGTTGGATCTGGGGGACTTCAGGCACAGTATGATCCAGGCTCCCTGCGAGAAGCAGGCCAGGGCCCTGAGGCATTTAGGGGCGGGAGGAGGCCGAGGGGAACGGAGGTGGGGGCCGCCTGGGCCACCCAGCACATCTTTTCACATCAGGTCAACAGGGGCCAGGGGTGGCCCATCCCCTTCCCTGTGGTGGCCAGCAGCCCAGACAGCCGGGGCGGGAGGCAGGCTCCACAGCCCTTCTGTTCAGAAGCCACTGGGACGTTTTATCTTCCTTCTCGAGGGACAGCTGAGGCGCGCCGGCCCTCCTAGAAGCTGCAGAGAGGCGATCACGGGGAGTTCACCAGGCCTCTGATCCCAGCAGCCGCTGGGGGGGCCGGAGGCGGGTGGCACAAGGGCTCGCTCCCCACCCCTCCCCCACTCCTCAGGCCAGGGGCAGCTGCATCAAGGCCACGGGGGGCGGATGTAGAGTGGACAGGGCCTTGGCAAGGACAAAGGGGAAGGGCTGGGCAGACCAGCAGGGGGGCCACAGGGAGGGTGACACATGGCTCCGTCCAAAGGGGCACGTGGCTCAACCACGGGGAGCAGAGCCCCCAAGGTCCATGCAGGAGGGGCACACGGTCAGGGAGTGAAGGGAGGGTGCTGCCGGTGCGGCCCCCCCCCCCCAGCGGCCACGTCCACCTGCCTGGGCGCTCAAGACAGGCCCACACTGGCGTCGGGCACACGGTCACATGGCCACGCTCACTGTAACAGCCCTTGGGCCGGCCCGCCCACTGCCATCCGCACAGCCCAGCAGGGGGCACTGTCCTGACCTCAATGGGGAAACTGAGGCCCAGAGAGGTTCAGCAGTCCACAAGACTGCACCGCCCCAGAGGGGAGGGGAGACCGGACTTGGGCCTCCACTCAGCCGCGTAGTCCCCCACCCTCGGCGCCCCCAGCTGAGCCCCAAACACGCGTCCGCAAACCACCCGCCCATCTCCTCGCTCGGGCCACGGGCCCATCTACAGAGACGGCGACCAACAGGAGGGCTCAGACGCCAGGAAGGAGCCCGGGGTGTCGACTGTTCCCGGGGGGAGGGGGCGGGCGGGGGCCCAGGCGCCACGCTTCGGGACCCTGGCTCCCTGCCACGCACAGGCCGTGTGGACCAGGCCAGGAGGGCCAGGGGCTTCCCTCCGGGCCTGCGGAGGCGGCAGCACGGGGAAGCCATCTGTCCCTCCATCTGTCTGTCCAGCACCAGCGCTGGCAGCACACGGGGACCTGGGCCCCTCCGAGGGCACCCCTCCTGGCCTGGTGCACTGATTAACCGGCTGACCTTACAACGGGCCTACGACCCTCCCCACTTCCCAGGCAGGGCGGCGAGTGAGGCGGGAGCTCCCCGGGCTCCCCTCAGCTGCGTCCAGGCACCCCTGTAACACCCTCACCTCCACGGGACGCCCCCCTGAAACACACACCGTCACCTCCGCGGGGCGCCGCTGCCAGGAGCCCCCTGTGGGGCAGGAGACAGAGAGCAGGCTCTCCGGGCGTGGTGAGCTGGGAATGCATGGGATGGAAACTTCCAGAAGCCTCTGGATGCCAGTCAGTGGCCCCATCGTAGGCTCACTGTAAAGATGAATTGGTCTCAGCGCCCTGGGGAAGCACAAAAGCAAGCGCCCCAAGATGTTACCGGCGGGGTTCTCCACAGGGAGGCGGCTTCTGCCACGGACCCTGCCGGTCAGCTGGGAGCGACGACCAGCAGGGAGGGACCCGCCGCGGTCGGCTCTCTGTCTCTGGCCCCAGGCTCCCCGCCCCATAGAGGGTCTGGGCCATTAGCAGCCGCAGGGCGGGGCTGGGGGCTGCCTGGGAGAGCAGGGGGGCCAGGGAGCCATCGATCGCCAGAAGCAATTAATTGTCCAGGTCAAGAGACGGTGAAAGAGATTTGTCACCCGAGGCCGGGGGACTGCAGCGGCCCAGGGCAGACAGGACGGTTCCCCGGACCTGGTCCTGAGACAGGTCAGGGTCCTCGCACACTTGCCCATCGTTCTTTCCTGCCCCCCCCCCCGGCCTCACTGGGCATGCTCCCCACTAGCTAGGCTCACCCCTCCACAGATGCCTTCCCCGTCCTCAACGCCAGCCCCGCCCCTGCATCCATGACCTATGCACGGGGAGGGACCCACAGTCCTGCAGGCGGTGTTCACTGCACAGATGGGGACAGTAAGGCCCAGTAAGGGGGCCCAACACGGAGTCCCCAAGGCCCAGCACCGGGCCTGTGCCCCGGATTCAACCCAGCTGCACCACGCTCTAGCTGGGCAACCCCGCACTGGTTGCTCAACTTCTCTGAGGCTGTTTCCTCTGCTATAAAACGGGCTGAAGAGTGGCTAAAATCAGGCTGGCTGGGGCTCGAACCCCAGCTCTGCCATTTTGAAAAGCCTGAGGAAATCACCTTGCTTCTCTGATCCTCAGTTTCCCCATCTATAAAACGGGGGTGATACCATGCGCTACTTTGGACACTGGCACACGGCACCGTTCAAGCTCGGTTCAGGGGCTCAGTTCAAACTTGCCATTGGGGTTCATCAGCCCATCCCCCCCAGGAACCAGAGCTCAGCCCCCAATCCTTTTCAGACATCCATCGACCCCCGCCAGCACCTCGGACACCCACACTTGGCTCCCGAGCCAGGCCGTGATGAGAAGACACAGGTTTCCCCCCCAGTGTCCACTGTGGGGCCCAGTGGGAGACAGATTTCAGTGGCCACCATTCACTCACCCACTGGGCTTGGCCGCCTGTGGTCCTGGAGAACAGAAGGGCCCTGACCTACCCACACTCTATCCAGGACCTGGGGCGGGGGGGGGCTCGTACAGGGCAGGGACCTCCCCCTGAGCCTCCACTGGCTTTTAGTCCCTTGTTTCTGCACCAAATCCGTCCACACACACCCAGACATGTCTCGCCGCCCCCTCACATCCACTTACCCATATGCAAAACATCAGTAAACACCTCCTTCCATGCCCCCGCTACACGGATAGGAAAACCGAGGCCCAAGGAAACCAGCAAGGGGCAGCTTCAAACCTGCTTGTCTCTAACAGCTCACATGAGCAAGAATCGGCTCAGCAGGTGTTCGGAAGCCCAGGTCACTGGGGCCAGAGGCAGCGCCGAGTCAGAGTGAGAAACTCAGCGGAAACTGAAAACAGCCCAGGGCCCCCCACCCCTCCCCCCACCCCGTGCTCCCCAGAGTGAGCCGCGCTGAATCACAGCAGCAGGCCCTGTGTTGGAAAGTTCCTCCTAGTGTAGACGGGTGGGGGTGGGGCACAAGCGGCGAGAACAGAACAGCCCCTGTGCCCGGGGTCCCTCTCAGCTCTCAGGGTGCAAGAAAGTGAGCAGCGCTCCGTGCACCTTGGGCGTGAGCAGCCACTCACACCCGACAAGGTGCCCACCCCACCCCCGGCCCCTACGACCCATCAGCCCCGCAAAGCGCTGCCTCTCAAGGGTGTTGGTGGCTTGAGGGTGAGCAGGCAGGAGAGCCTCATCCTTGCACAGACTCCTCCCACATCCCTGGCTGGGCTCCGCCTATGGGTGGGGCCACAGACCACACGTGGTGGGGGGCGGTGGGGAGGGTGCAACCTCAGGGTCCAGCCCCCCGCACTGCTTCAAGTCCGGGTTCCGCTGCTTTCTAGCTGTGTGACACTGGGCATGTTGAGCCAGCCCCCTGCCTGTGAAATGGAAACTGTCGCCTCCCGGGGCTGACTTGCAGACTCAGTAAGCAAATGCGCAAAGCGCCTAGCAGCCAGAGCTCAGTCAGCGCCGATCTTTCTCAGTTCCCAAATTTTTTTTTTTTATTGAGGTGACAGTCGCATAATGTCAAAGTGAACAATTCTGTGGCACCGAGGACAGTCACCATGTTGTGCAACCACCACCCCGCCCGGTTCCCAAACACTTCCCGGACCTCGAAGGAAAGGAAAGCCCCGGCCCAGGGGCCATCACTCAGTCCCCAGCCCCCCACAACCCCTCCTCAGCCCCAGTCTCTACAAGGTCGCTAGTTCCAGACATTTCCTCTCAACGAAACCACACGCTGTGTGGCCCTCTGTGTCTGGCTTCCTTCACGTACATGTTCCCAAGATTCATCCACACTGTACCTGTATCGGCCCTCCATTCATTCCCCCTGATGACTGAACAGTATTCACTGTGTGGATTGATCAACAACATATTTCTCTAAGTTTATTCATTTATCTTGGAGGGAGAGAGAGAGTGAGCGCACGGGAGGAGCAGAGAGAGAGGGAGAGGGAGACTCCCAAGCGGGCTGCGCACTGTCTGTGCAGAGCCCGGTGCGGGGCTTGAACCCACGAACTGTGAGATCATGACCTGAGCCGAAATCAAGAGTCAGACACTGAATCGACGGGGCCACCAGGTACCCCAATAACATAGTTTTAAAACAAGAAAAATAAACGCTATAAGTAATACAGAAATGTGACATGACAAGGTACATATACAGATGTAGACATGAAATATTTAAAAATTTGTAAAATGATAAAGTAAGTAACCATAATGACCGTGGTGATGCAGAATCTGGTCACTGGGAGGAGCCAGCTGGCGGGAGGGGAAAGGACCTCGGAGCCCCAGAGCGGACGTCCCCTCCCTTTGGGGCCTTCCCTGCTCAAACTTCAGGCCTTCCTGACCCAGGCCCTACGGTGTTGAGCAACCAGGAGCCAACTCCTCACCCGCCCTGGGCCTCGGCGTTCCCATCTAAAAACAGGGGCCGCTGGACAGGACGCTCTCGGCCCTGGGGAGAGAAGAGGTTACAGAAGCCAGACTGTGGGAACCCTACAGGTGTGGGACATATCACCCAGGCAGGCTGTGTCACCCTGTGCTGGTGACAGAAATGACAGCGACTGTGGGATGCCTAGATGCCCTGCCCCAGAGGCTCACTCTGGGCCACAGAGATGTGGGCATAGTATGGAGAGGGCACCTCGGTTGGCCCCCCACCCGCCCCCCTGCCCAGAGCACAACCCAGAGGCTGAGGTCCTGAGGCCCGATGCCACGTTCTTACACTTTGACCCTCAGGCGGGATCGGTCTTCCCTGGCTCCCTGGGGGGGGCCGCTCTGTGCCCTGCAGGCTGTCTACACCTCTGGCCCCTGCCCATTCTGCCGACGGCATCCCCCTTCCCCCCCAACCCCACCCCGCTGCTGTCCTGCCTTGTAACAACTGGGAAGTATCTTCAGACATCGACAAATGACCCTGGAGCCAACATCAGCCCGCTGACCCATCCGCACCTGACCCCGTAAGAGCCTCTCGCCCTGGGCCGGAAACAGCAGGCACTGGTCCGGCCAGTTCCAGACACAGGGAAAGGCGCCGAGGGACAAGGGCCCTGTGTCCAGCACCCACCCACCCCCTTCCCCCAGGTCAGGCCCATAGAGACCCGGCCCAGCCAGGCCCCATCTTGCTGCCAAGAGACCCATCCGGCCATCAGCACAAGTTGACTTGGAGCCTCTACCGTGTCCAGACACCAGGCGCGGGGCGCCCGGCAGCGGACGCGACAGATGCAGCTCCTGCTGCCTGGAATGTGACCTTGGTGTGGGAAAGCCACCAAAACACAGGGGAGGGAACCCACTGGGGGGCTTCACACCACAAGTGGGGTACGAGCAAGGACGGCGGCAGGAGGCCCTCCTGAGGGTGACATCGGGGCTGTGACCTGTGGCAGCAAGAGGGTGCATGCCCGGGGGGTGAGAAGGGCTGTGAACAGGGCAGGGCCCAGCCAGGCCTCGGGGCCTCGGGGCTTATTTTCCAAAGAGGAGGCGGGGCCTGGACAGTCGGACACTGAGGACTCTCCTCCTTCAGACAGGGTCCCTCTGGCTGCAGCACAGGGGACAGACCTCAGGGACAAGAGTGGATTCAGGGCCCAGGAAGAGGCGATGGCGGACATTCAGGCCGGATGGGGGCAAAGGGGTGGATCACAGTGCCTGGTCCAGCCTCGCTGCTTTTGTTATTTTTTTAAGTTTATTTCTTCATTTTGAGAGAGAGAGAGAGAAAGAGCGAGCATGTGTGAGCAGAGGAGGGGCACAGAGAAAGGGAGAGAGAGAGAATCCCAAGCTGGCCTCACGCTGTCGGCCACAGAGCCTGATGTGGGGCTCGAACCCACGAACCACGAGATCATAACCTGAGCTGAAATCAAGAGTCGGACGCTTAACCGACTGAGCCCCCAGGCGCCCGTTTTTGTTATTATTGATATGAAAGCAAAGAGGGTCTCCAGGGCAACGGCCCCACTCCCCGGAATATTCTTGTTACCAACATCAGTATTATTCCAGAAAGAGCCAGAACAAAGTGGTCCACCCAGCAATTACAGCAAAGGACTGCCGAGACCATCACTGTGTTCCTGCTCCTAGGACGGAGGGCTTCTCGGAGGCACCGCCCCCCACCCGGAACGTCCCAGGAACGTACAGGGAGGATCCCTCCTGTCCTTCGAGCGGCACCCAGCCAGGAAAACAGGCCCCCGCCACGAGTCACCCTCCCCACTCAATTTTCAAATGACCTGGCCATTTAAGACCCTGCCAGAGCCAATCCAAACACTAGCTGTTTAAAAAAAAAAAAAACTCACTTTCATGTATTTCCAGTGCCAAAACCGTTCTGATCTCACTTCTCTCGAATCTGCAGTTACTCATTCTGAGAGGGACTCAGCAGCTCCTTTCTTTCATTTCCCTTTACGCTACAATTGGGCCATAAGAACACTGATTTTTCTCATTGTTGTTGTTAAACTCTGTGTAAAGTCAAGACTGTATGAAGGAGGCATTTCAGTGCCCAGGAGTAAAAGGGAATTTCTCCACGTATATGTGGTAAATATTGTTCGCAGGGGAGGGGGGCGTCAGGATGCTGTGTGGCCCTGGGAAAGTTAGCTGACCTCTCTGAGCTTTAGCTGCTTGCCTGTAACTGCAGAAAAGCTATCATCACTACCAGCCCAGGAGATGAAAAGGGTCGAATGAATTACTGTGGCCTGTGCCTGTGGCCTGTGTCACTATAGACCAGCATCAAAAGCACACAAGCCTAACATGCGGCTGAAGGGGGCTGAAGGGAGGGGGGAGGGGGGAGAGGGCAAAGCCCCCAGCACAGGCCCCAGCTGGGCAAAGAGTGGAGGATAAAATCCCGAACTCCCTGCCTGGGCCAGGTGGCTCCTTGCCCGCCCGGCTTTCATCTCTAGGAGATAAGCCGCCTGCTCAAGTTCACGTTCAGGATCAAATGAACCCACTTAATCGCCTTAGGGATCTCCACTGAGCCAGCTCCTTACAGGCCTGGGGGCCTGGGGAGAAAGGCGGCTGAGCTCCTTCCACCAAAAGCCCCGCCCGCATGGCCAGGCACAGAGCGGATCTGTGGACGCTCACTGCGCGCCCCGCCCCCGCCCGCTGGCCGCGGTGGCCCAAGGGCAGATGTGTGCACACCGGCCTTCAGAGGCTGCGCGCACATCGTCTGCCCATCGTCACGGAGCCCCCACCGTGTGCGTGCGCCTGAGCAAAGAACTCGCTGATGCCTGCGGCAACCCAGGAGGCTGAGTGCTACCTCGAACACCCCTCTGCGGGCGGGGAAACTGAGACCTGGAAAGGAAACTGCCAGTCCAAGGTGACAGAGCTCCTCAGAGGGTCACCGCTACTCTCAGGACAACCTTTGTCCCACCTCACAGAGGGGAGACCAGGGGAGGAACGGGCCTTGAGTCACCAGCCTGTCCCCAAGCCGGAGTGAGTGAGCAGTGTCCAGCCGTGCCTTGGGCAAATGAGAAAGGGCCCACGTGGCTGCCATGTTCCCAGACAAACGCTAGCACCTAGGACAGCTCCCAGCACACAGTAGGGACTTCACCAAAGCACGTGAGTGAGGAAAAACTGCATGTTGGACGCAGACGCCAAGGAAAACTCTCCGCCTTCCAGACAGTCCTCTCGGAGGCCCCATCATGTACCACAGGGGTGCTGGGGGGTGACTGCCCCCCCAGAAGTCGCCGGGCAGTGTCCTGCAGTCGTTTCCGGCTGCCCCAATGGGTGGGGGGTGTCACGGGCTGCCTGGGTAGAGACCAAGATGGTGTTAAGCACACTCTCTGACACCCAGGACAGCCCCTGGGTCAGACTTCTCTGGCCCAAACGTCGCTAGTGCCCAGTGTGAGACACCCCACTACGCTGCATTCCTTCAAGCATCAATCGAGCACCTGCTGTGTACAGCACCGCACAAGAACCCTGCAAGGAGGCAAGGCCGCAGGCCCTGAGGGGAGAGGTGCCAAGAGCCGTGTCACAGCTACCGCAGGGCAGAGGCAGGACCCGGATCCGGCTCTTAACCGCCAAACCCCTGCCCGATGCGTGAGGACTCTGACCTCTAGAGCAGGGGCCGCAGAACCCACATATTTCACTGCTCTCTCGCCCCATGGTCACTTCAGGGCAGCAGAGATCAGAGCTGGCCCTTTTCATCAAAACCCAAAGACACCAAAATGCCGACGCTCTCTCTCTGGGGCGGTGGGAATGTAGTCAGATTTTTTGATGTGCAGGCTTTCTTTTTGTGTTTTAACTCTCCAACTCAGAGAGGACACATTTGTTCTGCTTCTAAAATCAAAAGTCTTTTTCGTAATGCAGCTATTAAACCACATGCCCCACCCAAGGGCCTGGCCGCAGGGAGAGCCCACACCCCCGGGCAAGGCCTGCTGGCAACGTCCAGGAAAGGCGCAAGCCCGCGAACCTCCCTCCCAGGAAGGAGGAGGAGGGGCGCACCTAAGCACCCAGAGGCCTTCGGAGAAGGTCCAAACTCTGCAATCACCCCGAGAGGCATCAGCAGACGGTACACCAATCATATGTCACGTATCCCCAGGACAAAATATTATCTGAACGGAGATTAAAATCCGTCAACTAGATCTAACTGCAGCAACACACTGCAGAGCAAAAATTATAATAAGGGCGCCTGGGTGGCTCAGTCAGTTGAGGGTCCAACTCTTGACTTCAGCTCAGATCATGATCTCACAGCTCGTGAGTTTGAGGCCCACGGCAGGCTCTGTGCTGAGAACATGGAGTCTGCTTGGGATTCTCTCTCCCTCTCTCTGCCCCTCCTCTGCTCCTGCTCTCTCTTTCTCTCTCTAAAATTAATAAGCACCGGGGTGCCTGGGGGGCTCAGCCGGTTGATCGTCTGACTTCAGCTCAGGTCATGATCTCACGGTTTGTGGGTCAGCGCCCCGTGTCAGGCTCTGTGCTGACAGCTCGGAGCCTGGAGCTGCTTCAGATTCTGTGTCTCCCCCCTCCCGCTCTCTCTCTGTCCCTCCACCCTAACACCCCATCTCTCTCTCTCAAAAATAAATAACAGGGGGCGCCTGGGTGGCTCAGTCGACTAAGTGTCCAACTTGGGCTCAGGTCACGCTCTTGTGGTTCATGAGTTCAAGCCCCATGTCGGGCTCTGTGCTGACAGCTCAGAGCCTAAAGCCTGCTACAGATTCTGTGTCTCCCTCTCTCTCTGCCCCTCCCTACTCACACTCTTTCTCTTTCTCAAAAAAAAAAAAAAAGAGTAAGAAAATCATTTAAAAAAATATAACATGAAAAAATTTTAATTCTAATCATAGTAAAATGGCAGTAAGGTTTTAAACACCTTGTATGTTGCACTTCTGATCCCTGAAACACTTCTGGAATGTAGGTAGTATTTTGACCCCCATTTTACATACAGGGAAACTGAGGCACAGAGGGCTGCAATACTGTGCCTGAAGGCTCACGGCTGGGAAGAGGTCGTGGGGGGATGGGAACTCACACCATCAAAGTCCCTGCTCGTCGCCACTCTGCTGGCTCTGCTGCCTGTCCAAGCGCGGACAGGAAATTACAAGGTGGGATTCTACCAAAGCCGTCGATACTCAACCACTTCAGACCTGGGGAACAGGCCGAGTCGCAGGCGCACACGGAGAAGCGCGTCCGCGTGCGTGTTTCCCTCCCGAGACAGGGCCCCAGGCCTTGAAGGGGACCCCGCTGGGGCCAGCAGACACGTGAACACGTGCATCAGATGAGTGCATGTCTAGCTGAGACATGACGGCCTCCAGGGAGAGGACTCAGGTGACCAGAACGTCACCTGCGATTTTTTTTTTTTAACAAAAGGCAGCCACCTTGGCCGGCAGCCCTGAGCCCGGCCCCTTCAACCGAGGCTGGTGGCACATTCCCACCCTGTCCCCTCTCCCTGACAGCGTCTCTGCCCCCGAGACCCCACACAGTCCGCCCACGAGCGGCAGGTCCCCGGGGCCCGGTCTCCAGAGCCACTGCGGCCACAGGAGAAACTCTCCCCACCTAAGGATCTAGTTTCATTTAATTGCAGGCTTCAGGTTTCTGGACGCAGGCCCAGAGGCCTTCAGGGCCAGAGGTGTGGGCCATTTTCTTCCTCTTTTCAATAAAGCCGGGAAGGAGGCAGCGTGTGTCTGCTCAGAGAATCCGAAACACCTGCCCCTTGGGAGACCCCACCCAGAAGAATCATCCACGGCCCGCAACGGTTGGCGGACAGGCTAGAGACATACATTCTTTCTGGCCATCACTGGGGCCAGGTACCCGCACTAGACTCGAAGGAATTAAGGAAAAGAGCACACACATTCACACGCACACACACAAACCGGCAAACCCGCATCCCCACCTCACACCACCCTTTCCCCTCTGCAAACCTTGCAAAGGCTCTGCTTCCAGTCCTTTTCTGCATTTCATTTTTTCCCTAGCATGGCATTCAGCAGTTGGCAGTTCCCTCTCCTTACCCATGTCCCTCACCCGTGGCCCCAGGTCAAGGTCAAGACCCTGAGTGAAGTCACCTGACTCCAAGGTCACTGGCAGTAGCAGTAGGGACGCACCGGCATCTAAACCGGCACGTTGAGGGGCGCCTGGGGGGCTCAGTCGGTTGAGTGTCCAACTTTGGCTCAGGTCATGATCTCAGGGTGTGTGGGTTCGAGCCCTGCGTTAGGCTCTGTGCTGATGACTCAGAGCCTGGCGTCTGCTTCGGATTCTGTGTCTCCCTCTCTCTCTGACCCTGCCCTGTGCTCTCTCGCTCTCTCTCTAAAAAACAAATAAACATTGAATGAGCACGCTGCCCCTGGCTGCTGGTTCTCAGGGAAGACGCAGGCTATGTATGATGTTTCCTCATGCTGCTGTAAAAAAGGACCACGGCCGTGGCGGCTTCAAACAGCAGGCACTTTACCATCACCGTTCTGGAGGTCAGAAGTCCCACGCGCATACACCAGGAGCTAAAAGTCAAGGAGTGGGCAGGGCTGTGCTCCTTCTGGAAGCTCCACGGGAGAGTTCGCTCCCGCGTTCCTTGGCTCCATGCCCCCTCCTACATCGTCAGAGCCGGCAGGACAGCGTCTTCCAATCTGTCTGACTCTGACCTCCCGCTTCCTCCACAGAAGGACCCTTGTGACGCGTCAGAGCCCACCGGGATCAGCAGGGATAACTTCCCGTCTCAAGGTCAGCTGATAATCCCAGCCGCGTCCTTAATTCCCCTTTGCCGCGTAACACAGTCACCATTCCTGGGGACGGGCCATGGACAACTTAGGGAGAAAGCCTTACTCTCCTTCCCACAGGCTCCAAATACCTCTGAGCCTCGAGGAAACTGCTCCCACAGCCCACCCCCACAAACCCTGAACTCCAAAGGCAACTGCCTGCCGTGACTCAGTGTCTCCCCTCCCACAGCGTGAGCCCAGGCATACCCAGCTCCCGTCACCGGGACCCGCCGAGTCCAGCCTTTGATGAAAATGAGAGTCAGGCAGAGTCGTGGGGCTTTACCCCTAGAGACTCCCCTCTCTAGGACGGCGGCAAATAACTCAGCAATCAATAGTCTTAGGCAAGGTTCCTTTCTTTCTGTTTCTGGATCCATCCCAAGGCCACTGCTGCACATCCCACAATCCGGCAGGTCTGCTAACGGAGCCCCCCTGCTGAAGGCCGCACTCCTCCACGTTCATGCCCTCCGGGCCGAGAACGGTGCCTGCGCCACCGAGGCACAGAGTCTCCGGGACCGTGGGCGGCTTGGCGAGGCCCAGCTGACCCGCGGCGGGACACTGGGCACCGGGACGTCCAGAGGATCAACCCAGGGAGCCTCGCGCCGCAGCTGGCCTCGGCCCGAAGCGGGGGTGCGGTGGTCAGCAGGGCCGGTGCCCCGCAAAGCCACGCAGGAACGTCCCTGGTGGAGGGCTGCCGCTGACGACACCGCAGGGCTCCCCGCCCAGCCGCCAGGGCTCGGGGACCGACCGTCCAGGGCTGGACAAGACGGCCCGGCCCCCAGACGGCCCCGCCCCCCAACAAAATGACATTAACAGTATTAACCGAGAGAACACAAACGGCGAAAAGAGGCAGGACGAAACGGCTCCTGTTGCTGGAAAGCCTTGCCGTCTCTTTCCTGCCAGGAGGCCTGAGGAGGCTGCGGAGGCCCAGAGAGGCTGGGCACGCATCGCAGGGGCGCCCGGTGCCCACCCCGCGGCCCACTCCTTTCCCGGTCGTCCGGGCACCCACGTCCACAGGGCCCAGGCCCCTCCCCAGATCCCCC
>NW_027533280.1:1753206-1762864 GCF_008692635.1 Crocuta crocuta | reverse complement strand
GGCTCGCCTCCTGCCCGGCACGGCCGGCCCGGATGACCCCGAGGGGACAGGGGGCTGGGGCGGAGATGCCCGGGGCTCCACACACGGTGGACGCAGGCCACCCCGTCCCCACAGTCCAAGGGAAAGGGAGACCCAAGGAAAGGCCTCCCCCGCCCCCCACCGAGGAAGGCACTTACAAGCTGCGCTCCCTGAACCAGTGACACTGCCACTCTGTGCCTCAGTTTCCCCATCATGAAACAGGGAAAGAACGGTTCTGGCCACATGGAGTTTCCCCACCGTAAAACGGGGTAGCTCAGTGAGCACCCCCAGTTCCCCTGCCAGCTCAGGGTCTTTTCCCAGACACCTCGGTGCTGCCCGGCCCTGCCCAGAGACCAGACACAGCCGGTGGGGCGGGGCTGATGTGCACGCTTGGCTACAACAGGTCATCAGAGGTCACCCCAGACACCCTAGTTCGCCCCCCTCCCCCATAAGGCAGGGAAGGCAGCTACCCCCATTTCATAGCTGCAGAAACTAAGGCACCAAGCGAAAGACGAATTCTGCCTCCAAGAAAGGGAGGAGTCATCGTCAGTCCTGGGTTTCTTGGAGTGAATGAGTCTCTCGTCACTTACCAGACAGCAGATAACGCCTCGAAGGGCTTCAAATCCCCCTAAAGGCTACCTGTGCCCAGTTTGGGCCCCTGCAGAGCGCGCGAGCCCTCCCTGGGAAGGAAGCCACATAGTGCCCAAGGCCGCCTGTCCACGGAGCACAGGCTTTAAGCACCCCAGGAACCTGGGGCCGTCTGGCTGTAATGGCCCAACGTGCCTCCCAAAAAATGGCACAAGGAATATCTATTCGGCAAACCAAAAACAGCAACGGCACACGTGCCGACCTGGGGTGAGGTCTGTCTCTGGGCTCTCCACAAGAGAAGGCAGGAAGCCCGCGCGAGGAGGACCTCGCTCAACCCCTCAGCAACTTCCAAGGACAAGTCATTGGATCGTGCCCGTTGTATGGATGCGAAAACTGAGGCTTGACACCTTATTATCCCACACCCCGGGCACCAAGCTCTGCTCTGCGGAACTCACAGTTCTCCAGGTATATGCCGAGACTCTGGGTGTGGTGGGGGGGGGGACGTCGGCTCCGTGGGCCTTCTAGGCCACAGTCTTCAGCCCTCCCGGCTCAGAGACACATCACCCCAGTCTCCGACCCCTCTACACATGGCCTGCTCCTTGGCTTAAAAACGACACCCATCAAGGCGCCGGGGGGCTCAGTCGGTTAAGCACCCAACTCTTGATCTCAGCTCAGGTCATGAGCTCGCAGTTCGTGGGTTCGAGCCCCACATCAGGCTCTGCGCTGGCAGTGTGGATGCAGCCTGCTTGGGATTCTCTCTCTCTCTCTCTCTCTCTGCCCCTCCCCCGAGCACTCCCTTGTGTGTGTGTGTGTGTGTGTGTGTGTGTGTGAGATTCCACATGACGTTCCTTTCTGAGGTTCTGGGGGAACATGAATTGGGGGACACCACTCAACCCAGTACAATGGCCTAGATGGGGTGCAGGGAGCAGAGGCAGGGAAAGTGAAAATATCTAAAGCTATTCAGTAGTGGGGAGGGGGGCGGGGCAGAGGGGAGGTGAGAGTGGGCTCCCCCTAACCCTGCCCTGCTTACTCCCCACATCTGGTCACAGGACCCACCCACCAGCCACCAGCACAGCCAGCGCTCCCCAGAAGCCCTCCCTGAGGGCCTGGCCCCAGCCCCCGGGGGCCCCAGCCCCCAGGCCCGGGAGGGGGCCCCTGATGCCCTGCTGGGCCCTGCTCCAGGCCTGTGGCTGGGGGACAAGCCAAGCGCAGCCCTGGGGCAGCGCGTCCCCGGCTCCCCACGGCTCCCGCCTCGGCCCGGCAGGCTTGCCTCGTTAGGCTAACGAGCAGGGCCCTGGTGCCAGGCGGTTGCCATGGCCACAGAGACACCACCGCGGCACTGGGCGACGCTCCCGGAGGGTCTGCGGCGGGCACGGGGTTCAGCGCGAGGACAAGCAGGGGCCTCCGGGGCAACCCCTCTCCGTGGGGCCTGCTGCGCCACCTCTGGGCCTGGCCTCCGGGCCTTCTGACTGCCAGCAGCTCCCAGAGAGGCCCTGGGGCCACAGGGAAAGATCCAAGCCCCCCAACCCCCCAGCAAGCTGTCCAGCCCTGCCTGGCGAGAACACCCCACCACCACCACCAGGCAGCACACCATGATTGCCCAGGGCCTGCAGGCGCCTGGACAGACAGGCCTCCAAGCCAGTGAAACGTACTGGGAAGCCCTTCTGGGCTCTGAGTAAGGTCACGGCGTGGTACCACCGGGGGGGACTCCCACAGCTGTGTGGGGAGTGGGGGCGGGGCAGCCAGGAGACCAGAGAGGGGGTTACTGCCAAGGGACAGGCGGGCCGCCAAACAAGAGGGCAGCCTGGGAAGCCTGGGGTCTCTGGCCGGTGCCCCACACTCCAGGACGAAGCCCAGGGTGAGGGTCTGAGTGTGGAAGGACCTGGGTCCAGTCTGGGACACCTTGGGTCTGAGGCCCCTCAGGGGCATCCATGAGCCACTAACCGGAAGCCACTGGCTCCACCTGCCCGGCCGCAGGTGGGCTCCCAGGGGTGCACAAGCCACAGACGGGGGGAGAGGGCAGGCCACAGCCTGCAGGAGTGCCTCGGTCTCAGGGGCCCCTCAGTCCCCTTTGCTTTACCACATTCTATGAGAACGTGAGTCATTCATCACCCCATTTCACTGGTGGGTAAACTGAGGAGCTGTGCACAGAGGCTCCATTCCTCATCCGGGTCACATCACACAACCAGCAAGAGGCACACCCGGGACTCAGGGCCGTGGGCCAATCCTGGGAGATGGGAGGCAGAGAGGCCCGGCCGTCAGACCCACAGGAGGGATGGAGCCCCCAGGAGCCTCCAGCGCCCTCCCCCACACATGCACACCCACGCAGGCGCCTGGCCACCCGGCGCCTCTAATCCCTCCAACCCACCCCCTAGTTTGCACTTTCCCCCACTTCCTTCCCCAGGGTCAGCAGGACAAAGCAAGGGCATCTGAAGGGGTCAGCTGAGCAAGGAGGCTGGAATGGATGCCCAGGGGTCCCCCGGTGTGGACACCCCCACAGGACCGCCCCTGGGGCCCCAGATCTGGAAAAGACAGAGTGACACTCAACCCCGGGCTCATGACCAGGACACCTGCTCCACTGCAGGGCCTTCCCTGGGGCCTCCAATGAGGACATCTACCGTCATCTTCCCAAATCCAGCCCAACATGCACGTCCAGAGACCCTGGCTATGGCCCGGGGTCTGATCTTAGTTAAGACACTCCCCAGGGGGCCAGGCCCTGGTCTCCTCCCAGGACTGTGTGTCAGGAGGCTCCAGGGTGTAATCTCCCCAGGCGGGGGGCCCAGCACCCCCCAGACACGCACGGGGGCACAAGCATGAACATATCTTGCAGGGGGGCNCCCCAATGCGCCCCTCAAGAGAGGAGACGACTTTCAGGAACGAGTATGGTTAAGATCAAGGTCAGGGGCAAAGCGCAAAACCAGGGAGAAACTAATCTAAATTCAGGACAGGGCGGGTAAAACAAAACTACAGACCAGAGCAGATCGCTAAACGCAGGTGGCAGACGTGGCTCCAGGCTTCCTGACAGCCAAAGCGAAGAGGAAAACAAGATGGGGAGGAAGTGGCTTTGCCAAAATCAGGAAAACGATACAGCACTGAACAAAAGGAGCTTCTGCAACCAAGTAGCGCCGTAACGGCCAAGATTCCGGTCTCAGGCATCAGACATGAGTCCAGACTGCCGCTGCCTTAGCGGCCCCTCTGTCCCCCTGAGTCCTGCACCAGATTGTGACCACGAGGGTCAGTCAGCTCTTGGCCAGTTCCCAAGGCCGACAGGAGGGGTTTCAGGGCCTGCAGGGTTTCATCCTTAAACTCCTCTCTGGGCCCCAGTTTCAAAAACAGTCAAAACCCCAGAAGGTCAGGCTGAAGTTAAAAAGTACAAAGTAGTCATTTAAAAAAAAAAAGGGGGNGAGCCCCCCATCGGGCTCTGTGCTGACAGATCAGAGCCTGGAGCCTGCTTCAGATTCTGTGTCTCCCTCCCTCTCTCTCTGCCTCTCACTAATAAATAAAAATATTTTTTAAAAGTTTTTTAATTAAAAATAAATAAAAATAAAAAGAAGGAAGTAACCCGCTATCAGCTGAGGTCTCGCACGCCTTCAGCCTGTCACAGAGCCTGGCTTATTCCTGTGTAGCCTGAAAACAGCCTCAGACAACACATTAACGAACAACCGTGGCTGGGTCCCAATAAAACTTTATTATGGACACTGAACTTCGAATTTCATACAATTCTACAGGTCACAAAATATTATCTTCCTTTTATTTTTTTTTTTTTCCAGCCATTAAGAAATGCAAAAAACCCTCCTTCACTTGCATCCCGTATGAAAGGGCCTGCGGGCAGGGCCCCCAGTTTGCTGACCCCTGTTCTGTACGTTCCAGAGTAAGTGCCAAGGACGGGTTACAATTTAGGAGAAGAAAGCAAGATGTGAACAGGCTGTGACGCTGCCGGTGGCCGTTTAAGGCAGGCAGAGGGCCAGTCTTTGTGGGGGAAACTTTACCTGCCGGCCGGCCTCAGGGGACAGACACTGGCAAGGGAGACGCCAGATTTCCCCTGACACCGCTCTGAAGTGTTCTAACTGTT
Organism: Crocuta crocuta; assembly: GCF_008692635.1. NCBI lineage: Eukaryota > Metazoa > Chordata > Mammalia > Carnivora > Hyaenidae > Crocuta > Crocuta crocuta. Next base: position 1,758,186 of record NW_027533280.1, on the reverse strand, counting down.
AAACAGGCCCAGGCATTTTCTCCTACTAAAATGACTTTTTTTTTTAAGATTTTATTTTTAAACGTAACCTCTACACCCCAAGCGGGGCTCGAACTCACAACTCTGAGACCAAGAGTCATATGCTCCATGGACTGAGCCAGCCGGGTGTCCCCAAATTACTTTTTTTTTTAATGTGTGTTTATTTATTTGTCTGTCTGGAGAGAGAGAGCACGCAGGGGAGGGACAGAGACAGAGGGAGAGAGAGAGAATCCCAAGCTGGCTCTGAGCAGCGGGGCCCAAACTCCCAAACCGTGAGATCAGGACCTGGGCCGAAGTTCAACGGACAGAGCCACCCAGGTGCCCCCTTTCAAAATTACTTTTTATAAAGCGCAAAGTAAGTGGCAAAGGGTTTGGGGTGCATTGCTTTTTAGTTTCCTATATTTTCCAATGGACCATAGAAAGCAACATTATCCATTATCGGCCTCCCCCAAAGTTAAGCTAGTTGTTACATAATGCGCTCATTCTTAGCAGAAAAAAATACCGGATCCTTGCGGACAGCAGGCCTCTGTGTCTCTGCATTTGTGAAAACACGGGGGGCCGATCATCCGGGGCCCAGGCCGCCGGCTCAGCCCTCAGGAGCGAGAGCCCCGCGCTCTGCACAGACCTGGGGCCGCGATGGGTGGGGAACCCACAGGGGACGCAGCTGGGGAGTCTGGGCAGAGAGCTGTCAGCCCCCAGGGCCACCAGGCTCGCTGCCTGCAGGCTCCAGAAGAAGCCAATAGTGGTCTGAAAACCGGCGTCTGGCCCCGAGTCCACAGAGAAGGCAAGACACTAAAAGCACGGAGCCCAAAGGGCACCGTGGCCACGGGCCACATGAGCCTATTCAGATTTATTAAAATTAGGTAAACAATGGAATTCCGTTCCTTGCTCACAGCCACGCCAAGTGCTCGGTGCCGCGTGCGGCTACAGCTACGGGGTTGGACAGGTCGGATCTGGAACCAGCCCCCCATCTCGGCAAAGGCCAACTGGACGGAGCCGCCCCACCGGCTGGCAGGGACAGGAAGGGGACGGGGGAGATTAGAAGCCGGGCGAGAGGACAGACGCGTGCTGGGGGCCCCCAGACAGGACGGTGCTACGCTGGCACCAGGCAGAGACACGACCCGTGGAGAAGGGAGACGTCACATGCTGAGAGCCAAGCCCTGCTCCCGCTCAGGCTCTGACTCCATCACCGGCCCCGAGCCATCCGGTTGGGCAGCCAGTGACCACGGCCACGTGTGGCTATTTCAGTTTAAGTTCAATAAAATGAAACAAAATCACCGGTTCGGTGGAGCGCTAGCCACATTCCAGGAGCTTCAGGAGCCACAGTGCCCCGTGGCCACAGGCAGTGCAGGAAGTCAACAGGGCAGTGCAGTTCCATCCACGCCACCCTCCGAGGTGGCCGTTCTCCCACCCACGCTGCACTTCAGGATAAGGAAACTGAGGCCGGAAGGTCGGAGGCTTCACTCAAGTTATTGGGTGATGGAAGCAGGATTTGAACCCACGTCTGACTTCAAGGAGCCCCTTCTGGAACCTGCCCCCTGGGGAAGAGGAAGAGAGAGCCCAGTCCTCCCCAAGGAGACGCCCCCCATCCCCTGTGCCAGCCCTCCCCTCCCCCGACTCTACAGGCTGCCCAAGCCCTCCAAAATCACCCTGGCACAGGGTGATCACAGGGAGTGGAAAACCCCAGCCTTGGGGCAGAGGGAGGGGGCGTCTGTCAATCACACCAACCAGCCAACAGGAGTCTCTGGAAGGCCAGGCTCCGGGCACCCGTGGAGAGAGACTGGAGACCGCGTTCCATTAGAGCATCCTTCCCAGCAGCCCTTTGGGGGAGACGCGTCCAACCAGCCCCTCAGTGATGACCTGGGTTCCACAATAAACTCCACAGGGAAGTATTCACGCTCCAGTGGGGTGAGCCAAAGCAGTAACAGCTCTTGTGACACACGTCGGGTCCTCACAGCAGGAGTCAGAAGTAGCACCGCCACCATCACCATCATCATCATCATCATCCCCATCTCACAGATGAGCAAACTGAGGCTCAGAGAAGATCACTGACTTGCCCGGAGTCAGGCAGTGAAAAGCTGCAGAGCCAAACATCAAGCCCAACGCTCACACTTTCTGCCCCTCAATCCTCTCCGCTGCCCCAACCAGTGCTGACTGACGTGCCCATTTTACAGACCAGAGCACCCAGACTCTGAGAAGCCAGGACTGGCCCCTGGGCACACTGCTTGTACACAGGCCTAAGTCGGGATCTGAACTCCCCCGCACCGGGGCACCCAGGACAAAACACTCCCAGCCCGTACTCTACTGTTTAAGAGGATTCTTTTTTTTTTTTAATGTTTTATTTATTTCTGAGAGAGAGAGAGAGAGAGAGAGACAGCATGAGCAGGGGAGGGTCAGAGAGAGAGGGAGATACAGAATTTATATCTGAGCTGGCAGTCAGCACAGAGCGGGACGCGGGGCTCAAACCCACGAATCGTGAGATCGTGACCTGGGCCAAAGTTGGACGCTCAACCGCCTGAGCCACCCAGGCGCTCGTGTTTAAGAGGATTCTTTTCGGATCTAGGAAACTAAAAGCCTCCCCCCAAGGGCTTGCCTGAGCCCAGCCGGGCGAATAACGGGGACCGTGATCACTGTAAGCAAAAGTCACACACCTGTGTGACCTTGGGCTGGCCGGGCCCCTCCGACCTGCGCCTTCATCTGTAAAATGGGAAAACATTGCCTTCCTCTCCGGGACCTCTCAAAGCCTCGGGCTACAAGAAGACCTCAGCACGGACACTCCAGGCCACGGCACGCCGCCGCCGCCTCCTCCTCCTCCTCCTCCTCCTCCTCCGATGCCACTTTCTGAAGCCCCGTTATCCGCCCTGCTAAATAATTCAAAACCATGTTTTCATTTCAAAATAAACACAGCCGCCAAAGCGAATGCCAAATTTGCATGAATGTTTAAGATAAAATGAGACTTCAAAGAAATGCCAGGCCTGCCCCAGGCACTCCCCCCTCCCCAAATCTTGGGGAGAACAGTCTCCTGCCCCCCCCCAAAGATCCATAGGTGCCGCTCCAATAAGAAACATAATTTCTTTCTTGCTACAGAGCCACCAGCTCCACAGAGCAGGGCGACAGCAAGCTCTTGCATGAAGCCTGAGTAATCAATCCCAGGCCTTAAATCTTGGTTCCACATCCAAAAGCATGTGACCTCGGGCAAGTGGCTGAACCTCTCTGTGCCTCAACTGCACCATCTGTAAAATGGGATAATACCAGCACTGACCTCACAGGGCGGTAACTCTTGTGGAGGGCAGAGCCCAGCACACAGTGGGTGCTTTATACTAATTGCTGGCTGCCATTGTTACTGCGTTAAAACACAGTCTCCAGGTCCAAGAGCAGGAACCCACTCTCGGGATAAAATCCCTTCCCGGCCCCCGGGGATCCTCAAAGGATGTCAGCTGGCCTTTCCTAAGCATTGCAGGCGTCCCTGGGGACCACACACACACACACACACACACACACACACACACACACACACACACGGGTCAAGGCCTTCGAAGATGACAGCCTGGCCCTTTCCCCTGGGCGCCTGGGGCAGGAATGACCAACTCCTGCAAGCTGTTCCCTTCAGAGGGGTCACCTGGCCGCTGAGACATGAAAAGGAAACAGAGGAGGGAAAAACAGACACACAAATAAAAGCTCTCAACCCTCTCTTGTCAGAGGCAGCGTGGGCCATGGCGGGGGAGGGGTTCCACTGAAGGGCTGGACAAGGAGAGACCCCAGCTCCCCTGCCTGCAGCACTTCTGCTTCAGAGACAGGAGCCCCTGAGGCTGGGTTACACGTAGGCGGACCCCCCCCAAATCTCAGAGTGAACCCCCATCCTCACCCACGGGGCCTGGGTGGGGGTGGAACACGGAACGCAGAACATGAGCCTGAATGGCAAGGCATGGGGTGGGGGCAGGACTCCCGGGGCGGCTTTCCTCGAGCGGCCGGTGAGTCCCAGCCTGGCCAACCCCACACCCCGAGGCTGGAGAACAATCCCGCCCTCCCCGGCTCTGGGCTTTCATGCAGCTAAATGCGTGTTTGCAGAGCTCTCAAAAATCTTTAGGAGGTGGTATGAGTATTATTAATTGGGGGAAAAGAACGGCTTCTGCCAAATAAATCCTTCCCGCTTAGCCAAACCCTCGCCCAGGAAAGGGGGGGGCGCAGCCCCCACGAAGGGTCTCCATCCCTCACGGGGACCTGACAGCCACATTACCATTTACATGGATTTATCAATAGTATTGATCCCAGAGCAAGCATAAATAGCTCAGTGGGAAGAGGCCAGGGCTGGGGCCCCGATCGCTTCCGCCCCCACGTCTGGGCACCGCAGACTCCCCGGGCACCCAGCGGCGGCGGCGGTAAATTTCCAAGCAGGGACAAGGCGGACAGGGAAGCCAGACAGCGCCCGGGACGCCCTCGGGCTCTGCGCCTGCCCAGGACCTGCGCGGGGCCGGCGGGGTCTGAGCATCCGCTCAATGGGTTGAAGGGACCACCTGCCCTTCTCCATCCGCACCGGGGGAAAAACGGAGGGAGGGGGTGGAAAGAAGGCGCCACCCCTCCACCAGACCCCCCACTCCCCAGCAAAAGGCTAGTCGGCTGTCTCTCACGATTTCCAGACCCTTGGATGAAAGGCCAAGTTTCAGAACCTGGCAATAATAATAATAATAATAATAACAAAGAACAAGACAGAACAAAACAATGCTCATAGTAAATACACACAAATACCTTCTTCGTATTACCTCTCTCAGTTCCCACAACCACCCCAGGAGCTTGGTACTATTACTACCCCACTTCGCAGATGAGAAGCCTGAGGCCCGGAGAGGTTAAGTAATTTGTCCAGGGTTGTGCTACCAGTAAAGTGACAAAAGAAAGATTCGAACCCAAGGAGTTGAGTTGCAGAATCGGCAAGGAAAGACTCGGCTGGCTATCCCAGCTCGCATC
>NW_027533280.1:1752573-1753100 GCF_008692635.1 Crocuta crocuta | reverse complement strand
CCCACGACGAGGCCCACAACAATGCCCTCCGACGCCCTCCCAGCTCCTGCCTGGCCCTGAGAGCCCGTTATATCAAAGCAGCCGCGAGGACCCAGATCTGCTTTAAAAAAGGGCAAAGTCAAGGCCACCGATAACACATCCTAACGCGCCCAGAACTCCCCCATCCAGCCCACAGGGATCCTCTCCCCTTCCCCCGCCCTCCCTCACACATCCTTCCTCCAAATCTGCAAAAGGGAAAAAAAAATAATCATAATAAAACCAGTTCTCACCAACGGAGGGGGGGGAGGAGGGGGAGGAAGGGAGGAGGCTGAGCCGACAGAACAGATCCGCCTCCGCTGCCTGCAACAGACCCTTGGAGAGCCGGAGCGCGCGACAGGCGGCGGAGGTCACTAGCTTCCAAAAAAATAAAGCTACAATGTAAAAATAACGCCGGGCGCCCCACGCTAATTGGGCCCGGGCGACCGCAGCTCACAGGTACAGCGCGTCTCTCCCTCCCTCCCGCCCGCCTTCCCCTCTCCCTCCCTCGG
>NW_027533280.1:1751679-1752497 GCF_008692635.1 Crocuta crocuta | reverse complement strand
GCCCCGGGTGAGGGAGGCGCGCCCCAGGAGCACCCCCCCTCCCCGCCCTGCACATCTCCGGGGATGCACCCCCAGCACTAGGGCCTGGGGCCTCCGGGTCCAGCCCAAGTGGGATCAGCTCTGAATTCCAACTTCCCAAACTAGTGGCATCCCAAGTATCCGCACCGCCCGGGGGAGGGACCAGGAGGCGGCCCAATGAGGCGTCACCGGCCGCGGGAGGCAGGCCCAGACAGCAGGAACACCGGCCCGCGGGGGAGGGGAGCCCAAGGGGCGCCTCTCCCGGGGGGACCCCCCACCCGGTGCCCTCTGCTCGCTGGCTCGAGAGCGACCCCCGCCAGCCCCCGCCCCCAGCTGGCGGGAACCCGCCATGCGCCCTTCCACAGCGACCAGGCCGGGGAGCACTGGGTGCCTTCTCCCGGGGCTCCCCAAACCCGCGCTGCCTGCCGGAAAATAAGACGCAGTGTCACCCCCAAGCCTGGGGCTACTTGGGGAGGAGGGAGGCGAATGGCGGCCATGCCCACAGGGCTGGGGCGCACGGTGGGGGGCTGCCCTGCGCATTGGCAGGGCGTCCACCTCCACGCCACTTCCCTCCTTCCCGCCCCCTCGCAGGGTGGCTGGAGTTCCCCTAAGTTCCCCAGCGCCCCCACGCACGCGGGCCGCAGTGTCTATGGGGCGCCTCTCTCCCCAGCAGGCCACCCCCCGAGAGCGCCAACTCAGGAGTGCCGGGGCCCCGCCAACTCCGCCGCGTGCGCCGCCCGATCTTCCCCTGATCCCCCGGAAGCGCGACCCGCGCCTCCCCCCGGCCCTCCGCGGGGACC
>NW_027533280.1:1750653-1751641 GCF_008692635.1 Crocuta crocuta | reverse complement strand
AGGGTCCTTAAAGGGCCCGCGTCGCCTCCCGCGGCCCTGAGCGCACTCACTCGCGCGCGCGCTCGCTGCCACACTTACGCGCGCGCGCACACACACACACCCTTACACTTGGGCGCGACGCCGTTTCTTTTTAGCAGCTCCCCGAAGGAGGAAGGGGGGAAGCGCCTCCCCATCCCGCCCCCTCCTCCTCCTGCGGGGCTTCGCGCCATCCTTCTCCACCCCAGCCCCAGACACTTAACTGGAATCTGCGTTTCAGCTATTAAATTATAACTCAAGAGTGGCCGGTGGATGGGGGGGGGGGTGCAGGGAGGGCCCCACACAGATGCGCAGGGACCCGCGTCCGGGAGCACACTCTGGGGGCTGCAGCACACAGTAGGGAGCCGAACCCTCACCCGCAGACCCCTGGGGGCCCAGGGAGACTCACCACGGCCCGCACACGTGCGCGTGGCCTGGGCCGGAGACCCGCAGATAAACACGGGACACATACACAAGTTCTGTGGCCGGGCAGCCACACACCCCAGAACGGCCAGTCCATGAGGGTCGGGATTTCTGGCTGTTTATACGCCGCCTTTTCACACAGTAGGGACTCAATAACGTGTTGTTGAGTGGACGCCCACTTGGGGACATCCGAGGACACAAATGCGCACACTTGGTGCTGCAAGACTGTGGTCGGATGCACACACGGCCAGGGGCACACAGTCCTCACAAGCCCAGACCGCACACGCGTGTTTGGGGTCACAGACAAGCACACACGTGGACANTCCCGAGCTGGGGCAGATCTTTCTAAACAGCAGAGGGCACTGGGAGCCCCAGGCCTGGAGCCCCCCTCCTCCTCTCCTTTCCCCTAAGAGGCTGGAGAGTTTGAATTTTTGTTTTCAGTTCAGCTTTCCTTTTTTGGAGCGACGTCTTAGCAGATTCAGTTCTGCCATCTGCCAACATCTGAGAAGCCCCCGGGGGAGTGGGGGGCGGCTGCGGCGCGCGGTTTCCC
>NW_027533280.1:1736483-1750588 GCF_008692635.1 Crocuta crocuta | reverse complement strand
CAAAATCGGGGAAAGAAGGGAAGTGCCAGCGGAGGGGAGAGGAGCCCTTGGGAGTTTGGAACAAGAGGGGCCCGTGGTTCCGCGGCCCCTCCCTCGAGTCCAGGCCCCACCAGCTCCTGCCAGACCGTGCGAATCCACAGGCAAAAAGCCAGACCTGCAGAAGGAAGGCCTGGCCCTCCCGAGGGGCCCGGGGAAGGGAGGGCACGGAGGGAACCGGGAAGCCCTCCTCAGCCACCCTCTCACCCCCAGCGTCACCTGAGAATGCTCAGAGACTTGCATTTCAATGAGATCTGCTCAGGGATACGGCAGCAAGGAGGAGGGTCTGGGGTCTCCCCAGGGGTCGCTCCTCCCCGTGGGGCTTCTGCCTCCCCAGGCCTCCGGCTGAGGGTGTGAGCATAGGAGGGGGTCGGGCAGGCAGGGGCCTGTCAGCCTGGTAATGTCCCAGGGTTACTTGGAAACCCCTCACGGAGAGCCTGGGAGAGACCCAAAGGTCAGGTCTCCAGACCAATGTCGCCCAAGGACATTGGGGAGCATGTAGTCCATGGGTCCTGGCCAGACGGGAACAGGGTGAGATGTCGCATACATCCAAGGGGCTTTGTCATCCAAGGGCCAAATTCTGCCTTTCGGCTCTGTTCCCCCTCTCCTTCGAATCCTTCAACCTATCCCTCCTAAAGAACTGGCAAACTGGTCAGACTCATTCCTGCCTCAGGGCCTTTGCATTGGCTGTTCCCTCTGCCTGAGAGCGCCATCTTCTATCTTCTGGTCCCAGCTCAATGTCACCTGCTTAGAGAGGTTCTCCCTGGTCCTCTGTGGAAACTCCCAAGGCACTAGCTCACCCATCACCCTCTACACTGTCTTCACCGTTTATCACCACCTAAAATTATCCTGGGCATTTGTCACTTATATATTGTCTTTTGTCACCAGAATGTCAGCTCCATGCGAGCAGAGACCTCATCTGTCTAACCCACTGCTCTGTCACCAGCACACAGTCGACAGCAGTTAACAAGTGTTGACAGTGAGTGAGCAAGTGAATAATGAATGTGTGCAACCTGAGGGGCGGGGAGGGTCAGGCTTGGCCTCGCAGATCTGGATCCACGTGGCCATGGGTGGCCCCTGCACCCCGCTCTCTGGCACTTGTCTGTCCCTCTGGCATATTTCAGAGCCGAGCCTCCCCCTCCCTCCATTGTCTCAACCTCTACATAGGTGGGGAGATCCTGACCCCCCCCCCAGAATGCCTCCCTGGGCCGGCCTGGAGAAGAACCCAGGCTGGGGGCATGATGCTCTGAGCCCCCTTGACCCCAGCCACCCCCCACCCTGGACTGGCCAGCAGAGCACTTGCACAGGAAAGCCCTCGCTCTCTGGGCCTCTTTATCAGTGGCACCTGGGTGAGCCCCCCCCCCNNNNGCAAGCCTTGCGTTCACAGCAGAGCCCTGTGCACGTGGGAAATCTTACATGTGCCTTTCAGACTGCGGACATGCTTTACCGCAGGGTTAGGGGGCGCCTGGGGGGCTCAGTCGGTTAAGCGTCCGACTCCTGGTTTCAGCTCAGATCATGATCTCACAGTTCGGAGCTCAGAGCCTGCTTGGGGTCCTGTCTCTCCCTCTCCCTCTGCCCCTCCCCCTCCCCCCACTCTCTCTCTCCCCCTCTCTCTCCAAATAAATAAATAAGGATTTTTAAATGTTTTAGGGGCGCCTGGGTGGCTCAGTCGGTTGNAGAAATAAATAAAACATTTTTTTTAATTTTTTAAAGCATAGGCAGGAGAAGCAAAAACCTTCTTTCAATAAATGCATCATAGCTTTGTTCATTTAACACATAGTGAATGGGCGCCTACGGAGGGCCCGGCGCTGAAGGGGAGCCCAGAGAAGGAGGTCAAGCCCACCCCTCAGGACCGGGCATCCAGTGGGGGAGTTAACCCTCCAAATATGAAGCCGCATCAGGCCTAACATCCCTCTAAGGGGTAAGAAAAACACCCTGGTGTTCAAAGAAAAGTTACATTTCAGAACACAGAGGATTTTGAAGGGTCACGGTCTCCCCCAGATCCCCATCTTTCCAGAATAAAGGAGTCCAGAGGCCCCTTGCAACCTCACAGTCCTGCAAAAGCATCACTGAGGATGGCAGCCAGAGCTCCCCCCACCCCGCCCCCGCCCCAGCCACCAGGAACTGCCATCTCACCTGGCCTCCTCTGATGTCTGCACCTTTATTTGCGACACCACGTGCGTTTCAGAGAGAAGGAAGCAGAGAACTCGATCGAGCCCCGGTCTGATAGGCCTGATCACCTCTGAAGACCAGCGTCTCCCGGGGCTGCGTTTCTGGAGCATGCGCCCTGGCCCTGGGCACTTGCTTGAGTCGCTGCTCTCAGGCGCCAGCCGGACGGGACCAGAGAAGTGTAACACCAAGGGGAAGCGTCCAGCGAGGACCGTGGAACCTGCAGCTTTGCTCCTGGTGGCCAGAGGCTGGGGTCGCCCTCCCGCGCGGGCGTCAGTGGGGCTGCTCCCGGGCATCTGTCCAATGGAGCAGTCGGGCGGTTAGGGACAAGCGTGAGAACAGACCGTACGTTCCGATGGGGGTGAAGCTCCAAGATACATTGTTTGCACGGAAGCTGATGCAGGTGCGGGTATGTAACGAGGTACCTTTTGTGCAAAAAAACTTTAAAAAAAGGAGGCAGAGTAACTATGCCTACACATGCTTGTCTGGGAGGCAGAGCAAAGGTGCGTATACGTGCTTCTCCGTGCGGGGCTACTCCAGAAAGGTGAGCACTAACGCAGGGGTGCACCCACTGTGTGCAAGATACCACGCCCGGTGCAGGGAATTCGGCCGTGGCCCAGATAAGCAAACTTTCTGTCCCTGTGGAGCTGACATTCTAGAGCGGGGAGGGGTGCATAAGGAAAACTACATGAAAATACTATACAATGTATTAGAAGGTGGTGAGAGCTCTGAGAAAAAATAAATCAGGAAAGGAACACTGTGTACAGGGGTAGGGAGGCCAGGGCCGTCCTTCTGGAACGTGAGCAATGAGGGAGGGAGCCGTGCAGGATCCGGAACAGAGGGCACAGCCCGTGAAAAGGCCCTGCGGTGGGACTGCTCTTGGCCTATGGGAGGTGAGGAGGGAGGGGTGTCCTTGGAGCTTGAAGGGGGAACAGGACACTTGAGAGACGCTACCAGTGGGTGCCTCTGGGTGGGGGGGCGCCCGGGAGCTGAGGCTGGGGTTGGGGGTGGGCGACTTGCTTTGACCATGTCCCATGTGGGCGGGTTTAAAGATGCAAATGAAAGTTCTTTCTCTTTTTCTTTCTTTCTTTCTCTTTTTCTTCCTTCCTTCCTTCCTTCCTTCCTTCCTTCCTTCCTTCCTTCCTTCCTTCCTTCCAAGCATGGACATCTGGTTTTGGACACCCCTGTGAGCACTTCTGATTTTTTTTTCTTGAGATTCGAGGAGGTCTCCTTTCCAGCATCTTTGCGCCACATTTGCGATTTCTCAGCCTCTCGGAGAATGTCAGGAATTAGCCCCTGGGTGGCCTGACCTCCCAGTTAGGCCTGGGAAGCCGACAAAAGCCCCAGGAAGTACGAATGGCTACTGGCTACGGAGAATCTGATCGCTCCACCTGCTTCTCAAAGCCGCCCTGGCCTGCCCCGTCCTGCTGACAGGCCCAGAGCTCAGGGCCCCTGATCAAGGCGAGATCACAGCCCAGCGGCCTGTGCTCGGCTGGGAAGGCCTGCAATCTTGGAGCCAAGCACATGCGTCCCTCCTGGGTCCCTGCTGCCTTCTGCCCAACAGAGTCGATCAGAAATCTCATTTTAAAAACATGAGCCTTTCTGGGGTGCCAGGCTGTCTCTGTCCATAGAGCCTGTGACTCTTGATCTCTGGGCCGTGAGTTCAAGCCCCATGTTGGGTGTGGGGCCTCCTTAACAAAATAACATCACTGTGGTGGGTTCACCCGACTCAGAAGGGCCCTCCAGGCCTCTCAGCCCCCTCAGGAATTATTGAAAGCCCAGCACTGCCTGCACAAAGTGTCCGGGGCTCTAAAACCCCAAGGGACTAGCTAGCAGGAGAGAGCAAGTTAAAACGGAAAGGATCCAGGCTTTTGAATCAGATAGATCTGGGTTCAGTCCCCGACTCGGACACTTCATTCGGTCTCTCGAGGGCATCAGGCTGCCCGGGGACCCAGCAGCGACAGGACCCTGGTGTGGAGCGAGCTTTCAGTCAGTGCGGTGCGGGCACACCGTGGCCGGGCATGCTCAGCGCCCAGGCCTCCCTGCTCCGGGCTCGCCTTCCCAAAGGCAGCAGCCCGCGTCCTCCAGGCTCCCTGGCAGGGAAGGAAAGGCTCTGTATGGATTCTGGTTCCGGGAACCCATACGTAAAAGCAGAATTCGGAGGCTCCCTGCGTCAAGGTAGGGCGGCAGCTTTCTGGCCGCCCGGTTCCGCAGTGTGTGTTTGAATGTCATGCCTGGAAGGTCTGTCCCAAGTCCCTTGGCCACTTAATCCCTCCACCCACGCAGAGCCCACTCTCCCCCGAGCAGGATTTAGGGAATCAGGAAAGAAAGTATGATTAATGTCAGTGGCAATTGCCGCAAAGCCAGCAATGTAAGGACAGAGGGAGCTGGAGGTGGGAGGGAGCACGGGTTTGAGATTCAGTGATGAGGGATGGGAGGTCTCCTCAACGGGGTGATGTTGGGGCGCCTGGTTGCTCGGGTCCATTGAGCGTCCGACTTCGGCTCAGGTCATGATCTCACAGTCCATGGGTTCGAGCCCCGCATCGGGCTCTGTGCTGACAGCTCGGAGCCTGGAACCTGCTTCGGATTCTGTGTCTCCCTCTCTCTGACCCTCCCCTGCTCACGCTCTGTCTCTATCAAAAATGAATAAACATTTTTAAAAATTTAAATATTAAAGAATAAAGGAGGTGACATTTAGGATGGCATCCCAGGGTTGGGAAGGAGGCAGTGAGAAGGTGAGGAGACAGCATTCCAGGCAGAAGGATCGGCAGCTGCAAAGGCCATCCCATGGAAAGTGGACTCGGTGTCTTCAAAGAAAGGAGAGAAGACCCGTGTGGCTGGAGTGGCACAATGGGAAGCCCATCTTCCCCCCCGAGCCTCAGTGTTCTTCATCTGGACCCCCTGCCCAGCCAACTTTACTGGGTGGTTTCAGGAAGTGAGTCCCTGAATTAGCTAATACAGCTGATTTTCCTTTGAAACCCCAAAGAGCTGGCACACTTCAAAATCTAAAGAGCTCTTTCCTTTTTTATTTTTTAAATAATTTTTAATGTTTATTTATTTTTGAGAGAGAGAGCGCGCACAGGGGAGGGGCAGAGAGAGAGGGAGACACAGAATCCAGAGCAGGCCCCAGGCTCCAAGCTGTCAGCACAGAGCCCAATGTGGGGCTCAAACTCACAAACCGTGAGATCATGACCCGAGCTGAAGTTGGATGAGTAACCGACCGCGCCCCCCCAGGCGCCCCGAAGAGCTCTTTCTATGACGGACCCTGGGCTCGCTGCACACTTTCAGGGATTATCGGTCCGGACCGGCTGTGTAACCTCAGACCCAGACACCCCTATCCTGGAGCTGCACTGGCTGGCTCGGTGACTTCAGGCAAGTTCCTCAATCTTTCTGAGCTTCTTTCCAAGTCTGTAAAATGGGGAACAATAACGGAGCCTCCTCCGCAGGATTGTAGCGCCAATGAAGCGAATTAATGTGAGTCGAGCAGGCAAGGCCTGGCACATAACAAGCGCTTTATTAGCATAAACCATTTACTGAGCCTCCCAACAACCTGAACGACTCCCATTCCCACTACGCAGGCGAAGAAATTAAGGCTCAGAGCGGTAAATCATCTGCCCAAAGCCATTCCGGGGAAGCAATTCGCACTGAAACCCGGCTCTGTCTGGCTCCCGAGTCTTCCCGCTCTATCCCACAGAATCCAGGTGGGCCACTGTTTTGTCTATAGTTTCCACTGCTCCGAGGAGGCATTCATCCCAGAGCTGAAATAAACAGCTACAGAGGGTTCAGGGTTTATGTCCCCGTACCCAAACGTACGGCTCGCTGTTCCCCAGAGCGCGGGAACAGAACTCAGAATCCGCCTGGTGCGAATTACCGTCGTCGTAGCACGTGCCAGCCCACGTTTTGCTGGACTTTGCATGTTGTGATTTCAGCTCGTGCTGAAGGAAGAAGGATAAAGCGCAGGGCGACCAAGCGTGGGTGGGGGAGCCCTCTTGGGGGAGGTGACAAAGGGGGACAGCCTTGAATGAGGAGAGAGAGACAGCTGCATGGATATCCACGGAAATGGCATCTCAGGCAGGGAACAACCAGTGCAAAGGCCCTGAGGCAGGCTGGCTATGAGCCTGGCAAACATGCGTGTCCTCATGTGCCGCCACGAGGAGTCCGGACTTCACCTGCGAGCGCTGGAGAGACCCCGAGGGGGTTTCGGTGGGACTGTGCTCCGGCCTGGGTCTGAAGTAGGTGCTGAAACATGTTGCCAAAGGTCATCCCTTTGAGCACCACGAAGTCGGGAAGAACCGCAGTGTCAGGACAGGCACGGGGCTGCAGGGAGGAGGGGACGGGTGCTGGAGCGGTTCAGAAGGCAGCGTGCAGGGGACCCAGCCCCCAGCGTCCCGGCACAGAGGAGAGACACCCGCGGGGCTGGGCGCGGAGACAAGTCTGGGCCAGGTGAAGGCGGCGGAGCCCGTTAGCGGCGTGCAGGGACATTTTCCGTTCCTGCTCCCGGGAATTCCTTTGAAGCTATTTATGGAAAGTCCCATGTGTCCATCCGAGGCCAAGCCGAGCCCGTGAAGGTGCGGTGGATCGGACCTCCTCCTTAACCTCTCCATGCCTCTGTTTCTCCTCTGTGAGATGTAGGAATCGAATGAGATACCAGCACACAGCCTTTAGCATGCGGTTGGGGCCACGGAAATGTCCGCTGTGCTCCTTTCATTCACAGTAACCGGGAAGCGGCGGAAGGTGTGAGATGGAGGAATCAGGGATGGCTTCCTGGCAGAGGCGTGGCTGGAGCTGGAACAGGTAAGTAACAGCTCTGGTTAGCGGGCCTCTCGCAACACCCCAGGTCCGTGCTTGCGCTTCTGGAATCCCTACCAGAAGTGTTGGAGGTAGACACGGTGTCAGCTTCAGGGTATGAATCTCCCATCGCTGCTGTAGGAAATGACCATAGTTCAGTGGCTCCAAATGACACAAACCTACTATTTACAGCTGGGGACGTCCCGAATCCGAAACGAGTCTTACGGGGCTAGAATCGAGGGGTCTGCGAGGCTGTGTGGTTCTGGAGCCCCCGAGGAGAACCCATCTCCTTGCTTTTTCCAGGGGTTAGAGGGTGGTGGCCTCACATGTCCCCAACCTCTCCCTCTGCCCTCGCATCTCCTCTCTGACTCTGAACCCCCTGCCCCCGTCTCAGAAGGACCCCAGTGTTCACACCGGGCAGCTGGGTAATCCGGGATAATCTCTCCACCTCAAGATCGTTAATCACAACTAAAAAGCCCATCGGCCACGTGAGGTCACATGCTCACAGGCTCCCGGGATCAGGAAGTGGACCTCCCAGGGGAAGGCATTATTCCGCCTCCCAGATCTATCTTGTGCACAAGAAAACTGAGGTGGGAGAGCTTGCCCAAAAGCACCTGGCTCAAAGTAGAGCTCTGGGCCCCGGAGCCCGCCCGTCAGACCGCGAAGCCCACAGTCGCCACCGTTTTGGGATTCCGGCTTTTCGTCATGTCTAGTTGTGGGACCTGCATTTGAGTGCTTCAGCCGCTCTGCTGTGGTGATTCAGTTAACAAATACTAGTTGAGGGCCTACTGTGTGCCAGGCAGCGTCCGGGCACTGGAGATACAGCAGCCACCAAAACAAGGGAAAATCCCAGTCTGCACAAAGCTGATGGTCGTTTGCTCATATCCATTCCGAAGCAAGTAACAGAACCCCCCAGCTCAAATCAGCTTACCCAGTGAGATCATTTGCTCCTTCACACAGCAAGAAATCAGGAGGAAGAGGAGTTCTTAGTCTGGTAAAAAAAAAAAAAAGTCCCGTTGTCATGGTCCCCGGGATCTTTCCATCCCCAGCTTTGTTCTCACTCCAAATTCTCTCATGACCACAGAAAGGCTGCCATTGCTCCAGGTAATACATCCAGACACAACAGCTAGTGCATGGAGAACAAGAGACTTTCTCCAAAGCCTACTGCAGGCTTTCGCCCACGTCTCATTGGCTACATGTGGGGCCCAGGTCCATGACTTAACCAATCGCCAGGAAAGGAAATGGAATCACAGCAACTAACCAAGACCAGGCCAGATACCCCTGCCCTTCTGCCCAGAGCTGAAGGAGTGTCACACTTTCTTGAACTACACACAGATCCATGGGCCCCTAAATAAAATCATCCACCCCCTGGAAGAAAGAAGGAGATAATTGCTCTGGCGTCAGATGGCTTGGGTTCAAACCTTGGCTCCGCCATATTCCCTCTGAGTAACTCTCTGGGCCTCAGTGTCCTCATCTGTAAAACGGGCATAGTAATGGGACCTAGTTTCACAGGGTGTGACAATATAATGAGTCAACCATGCAAAGCCCGGCTCTCAAGAAGCCTCAGCTACTATTAACTTTTTTCTTTTTAATTGAGAGACAGAGAGACAGAACATGAGCAGGGGAGGGGCAGAGAGAGAAGGAGACACAGAATCTGAAGCAGCTCCAGGCTCCGAGCTGTCAGCACAGAGCCCGACGCGGGACTCGAACTCACAAACCTCAAGATCATAACCTGAGCCGAAGTCGGACGCTCAAGCGACTGAGCCCCGCAGGCGCCCCTGATACTATTAACTGCTTTTTCAGCCTGCTCCCCAGGGCGAGGCCCAGAACACCTCTTCTTACTCGTTGCCTTGCCTGAGGAAGACTGCGTCCTAGTCTCTCCCCAGACAGAAATGAAAAGGTGCCTAAGACTGCATTTCAAGACCCATCCTGGAAGCTGGGGGTGGGGTGGGGGAAGGACTCTGCGCTCACTCTGCCCAGCAAGAACAAAGAAGAATTTGAGAGGTCCTTACTAAGAGGGAGGTGCTGGGCTCAGTGCTGGGCACAAGGGACCAGCTGCCCTCTGCAGGGCAGGAGACAGAGCAGCGCGGCTCGCGTGAGGCCCAGAAGCAGGGTCTGAGCTGGGATCGCATGGGCCCTGAGGGTCAGCCTGCGGGTGTGAGCGTCCTGTTGGCCAGAACTGGGTCACACGCATGTCGCTGACTCCATCCCAGGATAAAGAGACTGGGCGCCTCACAGAGCCAGAGACCTTCTCTGGAGCTGACGGTGGGCTCGGCCATCCCAGGGTCTTAGGGCCCCAGTAAAGCTGGCTTCTTCCTGCTGGTTAGGAATCCACAGTAGCTCCTCCATCAGTCTTTCCCGAAGGTACCATCCACGCTGCTGATGGCATGCGGGGTAATTTTAGGTGGTGAACTCTTTAATAGGTTTTAGATGATGTTTTTTAATAGTTACTAGTTTTTATAATAGCTACTATAACCTTGTATTTGTGGCAACTGATAACTGATTGTTCTTTTATGATCGCTTTATGATTTCCCTTTTAAAATAAGTTTAGTTGGCACTATTCTGACCTTGGAAATAATTATACCAAAAAGTAAAAATCACCTAATAATAAAACAAAATAAAATAAAATAAAGTAAAACAAAACAAAACAAATAAAATTAAAATAAAATGTATAGGCAACACCTCAGACATTCAGGCAAATTCTCAACCATTCAAATGGTTCAACCAGTTTGGAAAACCATATCTGCTATGTCTGAACATGTGTCACAGCCTCATGACCCAGCATCTATCCCAAGAGTGTGCCCTTTAGAAACGTGTCCGTGTGTTCATAAAAACACATGTGCAAGGATTATTCGGAATCAAAACGACCCCGGGGCGCCTGGGTGGCTCAGTCGGTTGACTGTCGTCTGACTTTCAGCTCAGGTCATGATCTTGCAGTTCGTGAGTTCGAGCCCCTGCATCGGGCTCTGAGCTGGCAGCACAGAGCCTAGAGCTGCTTCAGATCCTGTGTCTCCCTCTCTGTCTGTCCCTGCTCCTCTCATACTCTGTCTCTCTCTGTCTCCCTCTCTCTCAATAAATAAACAAACACTGAAAAAAAAATAAAAATAGCCCCAAAAGCCCGTCAACCTGGAACGGATAAACATATTGTGGCGTATTTACATCATGGAAGACCACATCTACATATAACAATATGGAGAAAAGCAGACACAAAAGAGTCCCGACTGTAAGATTTTACTAATTTAAAGTCTCAAAGCCAGCCTGTGGTTCGAAGTCACAGTGGCCGTCACCCTTAGGGGTTGCGATAGAAAAACTGTCTGGGCAGGGGGCAGTCCTGGGGAAGCTGGGAATGTGATATTTCTTGAAGTTGGTGCTGGTTAGACCGGTGTGTACGCTTCACGAACTCTTGATGTGTGTCTTTTCTGTATGTGTAATACACCTCAGTGAGAAGTTCCAGAAAGCAAAGCACTCTAAAGAAATATATTAGCTAAACAATAGAAACAGTTGTACGCTGGTTTATGAGTATGTGCAGGTTTTCAGGAATGACGGAAGTCTGGGAATCTGTCTTCTATCATCATTGTTATCATGGCAATTTTTAGCGGTTGGCGTGGAAAGATCCGCAGATCCCACAAAAGCACGATCTAGTTCTCACCGGCCAGAGTTTTCTGTGTCAAGAGAGGGATGGAAGACAGAGAGCCGGCAACAGATTCATTTTGACTTTGGGATGCCATTGAGGACTGTCCTCTGTGCATGATATTTGCATAACTAATCATAATTTGATTAGGCTGGGTTTTTGCCTGACCGGGATCCATTCCTTCTTTTCCCAATAATGGCATCTCAGTTTTCCTTTAGGACACTTTTCCTTTCCTACCGCTAAATGAAAGCATCTTCAACGTGATCTGTGTGGAGGACATGGACCAACCAAGGCGGTCGTGGTGATTGGTCCAGGAATGGGTAAACACCCAGCTGGGCCAATCAGCGATGGCCCACATACTGGAGCCGCTCAGGTTACCAAGGTGATAAGAGGTAATCCAACAGCTATTGGCACCAGTCTTAATGCCACTTGAGGAAATCCAATCTTCGAATGAAACCAAATATAAGGGAAAGCAGATCCAGCACAGGGCAGGGTTCAGATATGCTACGACATCATTTAAACACCTGGATCGAGCCATACCTGAAACTGGTGCCCCTCCAGACATTTCTGCTTGATTAAGACTACTTGAATTGGATTTCTTTCCCCTGTAACCAAAAGATTCTTGATTAATCTAGGCTATTAAAATAAAAGGAGTGTGAGAGGCTTACAAATTGACAGTTATTCAGGGAAATGACCTAAAAACGTGTGGGACAGAAGCGGTCTTCCCAGATAAAGCAGATGCAGAAAGCACAAGGCAAATAATCAAGGAATGATAATAATTCCTACCATAAGATAAGGAAACTGCTATTCTGGAGGTCCTTGGGGAGGGCAGGGTCCCACGTGGCCGCCTGCTCTACTGGGGTGGTCTTCCCATGAAAACAGGAAACTGACATCAGTCTACACAAGGTAGCTTTCGTGAACCGTGTTAGCTTCTCGTGATTATCATATTTTCTTCTAAACAGCCACAAGCCATCTGTGTAAAGCTCTGTTCCAGAATTCTGCTAAGAGCTCTTGCTGTCAGACATACCCCATCTGGGGTTTCCAGAATCCATATTCTCTCCCCTTTTAGAGAAGGGGGTCCTCACCTCTCTTCAGGCTCCACTTTCTATCTAGTTGTTTCTTCTGGGACCCTGCTCACTGTCTCCTGGGGAGCCATGAATTCAATTCTCTCTTCAGAGCATATCTTCCTCCCGTGGAATTTGAAAGAACATTTGTCCTCAGTGGTAAAGGCAGAGCCGAACCAAAGATGAGTGAGTCCGTGTATTTCCCGTCGTCTGACCACATGCCCCATCTCCTCCCACAGGAGATCCGTCTCTGACATCTCGTTTTTGCCTCTGAATTGCTTACAGTATTTTTCTTGTAAAATTCACCCGGAGACCTTGTTACTTTTTAAAGGTAACACACATGCATATGATAAAATAAGTCCCAACAGACCCAAAGGATGTGCAGTTAAAAGTCTGCCCCTCCCTGACGCCCAGGCCCCTGATTCCTAACCCCAAACAGCCAGGCCCATCAGCGTTTCCTCCCCGAGATATTTTGTGCATACGTCAGGACATATGTGAGTATGTGTATGTATGTGTTGGAATATATCATCCCCCTGCCTTTTAAAAAAAATTTTAATGTTTATTTTTGAGAGAGAGGGAGAGAAAGCATGAGTGGGGGAGGGGCGGAGAGAGAGGGAGACACAGAATCCAAAGCAGGTTCCAGGCTCTGAGCTGTCAGCACAGAGCCCGACACAGGGCTCGAACTCAAGAACCTCAAGCTGAAGTCAGCTTCATGCCCTGAGCTGAAGTCAGATGCTAACAGACTGAGCCACTCAGGTGCCCCATGCTTTTTTTTTTAAAGTAATTTCTACACCCAACGTGGGGCTCGAACTCACAACCCTGAGGTCAAGAGTTACATGCTCCACGGACTGAGTCAACCAGGCATCCCTTGCCTTTTTTGTGTGTATATGCAGTAAAAGATGCACAGCGTAAAACTCACCATTGGTGACCCTGAGTACATTCCCAACCATCACTACTATCTAGTTCCAGAACATTCTTAACACTCCAGAAGGAAGGAAACTCACACTCATGTAACAGTCGCTCCCCATTCCTCCCCCTGGCTCCCGGCAACCTACCACCAATGTATTCTCCATCTCCACGGATTTACCTCTTCTACACGTTTCCTCTAAATGGAATCACCCAGTATGTGGCCCTTTGTGTTTGGCTTCTGCCACTCAGCATACTGTTTCCAAGGCTCACCCAGGCTGTAGCAGGTATGAATTCTCCATTCCTTTTCGTGGCTGAAACCATTCCACTGAATGGACAGACCACGTTTTGCTCATCCATTTATCTGCAGATGGAACCTTGGTCTGTTTCTACTTTCTTGGCTGTAGTGCTGTTCTGAACACTCACCTACGGGGGTTTATTTGAGTCCCTGTTTCTGGTTATCGGGGTGCACCCGGAAGTAGCCTTGCTGCGTTCATTGCGTTGGACGTTTTGATCCGCCATACTGTTTTCCGCTGAGGCCGCCCTGTTTCACATTCCCACCAACACCGCAGGAACTTTCCAGGCTCTCCACAGCCTCACTGATGCCGCTTCTTTGCTGCTTTCCTTTCTTCTGACAGCCATCCTAATGGGCATGAAGTGCGTCTGTGGGGTTTTTTAAATATTTATTTATTTCTGTGAGAAGCCGAGGGGCAGAGGGCCAGGGGGACAGAGGATGGGGAGCAGCCCCTGTGCTGTCAGCACAGAGCCCTACGCANTCTTCTGACAGCCATCCTAATGGGCATGAAGTGCGTCTGTGGGGTTTTTTAAATATTTATTTATTTCTGTGAGAAGCCGAGGGGCAGAGGGCCAGGGGGACAGAGGATGGGGAGCAGCCCCTGCGCTGTCAGCACAGAGCCCGACGCGNCCACGGCCCGACCGTCAGCAGAGAGAGAGCAAATTCCGGGCCTTGCTGTCAAGGTTACGGAGTCCAGGGAAGTGGGGAGAAACGCCTCGGGTCCCCTCCGGCGGCGCATGTCCCATAATCCCCTGTGCTTCCGCTGCACACTTCGGGGTGGACAAAGGGGTGCGGGCCCCCCAGGAGTTCAGAGGCATCTGTCTGGGTACCCCCCACCCCACTCCCCCCGGGCAGACTTTGCACGCCAAGTGCACTCAGAACCACTTGCTCGGCAGAGACTCAGGGCGCCGACTGGGCCTCCCCGCACCCCTGATCTGCCAGCACCGGAATCAGCTCATTACCAGCCACCACCTCGTGCTAATAGCCTTTCCCTTTATTCCTGAGAACGGAACTGAAGGACTCATAGACCGAGGCCAGTAATCCATGTGTGACCTTGCAGTTTTCCCCCCTGGGTGCCCAGCTAAGACGGAAGTCGGGGAGTTTCCACCCCCACCCCCACCCCCGCTCTGGCCCTTCCCCGGCAGCCCCGTGATGTAGCTACGGAGCCCGCGAGGGCACCGAGTGGGCAGCGGCGGCGGGGGCTGAGGGGGGGGGG
>NW_027533280.1:1706717-1736366 GCF_008692635.1 Crocuta crocuta | reverse complement strand
CAGGTCTGGGGACCTCAGCTCCCAGAGGGACCAGGCCGCGCCCTCACCTGGGACTGCCCCTTGGCCTGACTGCTGCCCCCTCTCGTGTCGCGCCTCCCCACTCCCTCCCCGGAGCGCGTCCTTAGCAGTAAATCACCCAGAGAAACGTCACCTCAGAGTCGCCTCTGAGGAGACGGACCCAAGACGCCCGCCCTGAGCAGGGAGGGGGCCCTGACCTGGCGCGGCCAGCGGGCCTGACGGAAGGCTGGGGACGGTCTTCCGACCCCGAGGGGGACCCCGCGGTCCTTGCTGACAAGGTTACGGAGCCCAGGGAAGTGGAGAGAAACGGCCTTGGGTCTCCTCCGGCGGCCCAATTCCCATAATCCCCTGTGCTTCCGCTGCACACTTCGGGGTGGACAAAGGGGTGCAGGGCCCCCCAGGAGTTCAGAGGCATCTGTCTGGGTACCCCCCCACCCCACTCCCCCCGGGCAGACTTTATGTGCCAAGTGCAAGCTGTGTCCTTCTCCCGTTTTGGACACAGCTGTGTGGAGAGGATGGCGGTGGCGGCCATCTTGAGCTGCGGGGGGTGGCTGACAGGCCGAGGCGGAGGAAAGGTCGCGGGTCCCTGCTGATGCCATCGAACTGGCAACCAGCCCTGCGGCTGCCTGTGTCTCGACCTTTGTTTCTGTGAGATTACGCTGCCCCTTCTGTGGAACCTTCTGGTCGCTGACAGCGACCCCTTTCTGGTGAGGGAGTTAGGCTTGTGGGGAGACGTTTGCCCTCATTCTGACCGACGGCAGGTGAAGGGACACCTCCCAGGGGACTCCTGGGGAAAATGTCTGACTGCAGTACGCACCCCTGTGATGGCCGCCTGGCCCCGAGAGAAAGCCACCCCCACCCGGCCTCCCCAGGACGGAGCCAGAGTCTGGCCGGGCCCACTTCTTGTCACGCGTGACAGAAAGTTCACCTGTGGACACACTGGGGATGACAAGGGCCAGAGTCACAGTCCTTCCGCCGGCTTGCTGTGTGACCGCGAGCAAGCAGCTCCGCCTCGCTGAAGACAGTCCCTTCTTGGGGGAAGTGGAGGCCATGTGCCCACGAGGCAGGTAGGTCCAACGAGAGGCAGCAAGCAGAGCAAGCGCTATGCGGACAGCAGCGCCTGTCACTGCAGGGCCTTCCAGAACCATCAGCCAGGCCCCGGAAGCTGACTGCTGAGTGGAAGAAAGGAAGCAGGAAAGAGAAAAAAAAGAAGGGAGAGGGAGGGCGGCCGTGGCCCCCACTCACCCACGAGCCTGGGAGGGAGACAGACCCTCTGCTCTGACCAGCTCTTTCTTTCTTCTTCTTCTTCTTTTTAAAATAGANAGTTTATTTATTTTGAGAGAGAGAGAGACAGCATGAGCAGGGGAGGGGCAGAGAGAGGGAGAATCCCAAGCAGGCTCTGCGCTGTCCGCACAAAACCCACCGCGGGGCTCAAACCCACACCTGTAAGATCGCGGCCTGAGCCGAAGTCAAGACACTTACTGAACCGACTGAGCCCCCCCGGGCGCCCCTGACCAGCTCCTTCATCCCGTCAGTTTTCACGAGGGTTTAGCAGCCCCTTCCCTGCTTGATCCATTCGGCTCGTTATTATCGATACTTTGAACGCCCACAGCCCAAGAAGGGGGAATTCTATCACGAACACCCACGTTCACACCCCCAGATATGCCTCTGCCAAAGGTGCTTCCAACACACACAGCGCTCGCCACTCACACCCATGGATGTGGAGAAGCTCCCTCCTCCCCACCCCCATCCGGCATCCCCTCCCTGGAGGTGACTGCCCCCTGCAGTACCGTGTGAATCCACTTCAGCTGCTCCCCTCCAACACGGCCATGCTCCATAGACAGTATAGTGTCGTGTGTTCTGCAACTTTGCCCGAAAGGCATACTGTCCCGTGAATTATTTTGCAATTAGTATTTCCTATTCCTGAGTATGTTCTTGCGGTAAGCCGTGGTGATACACTCGGGTAGAGCTCATTCGATTCACCCGCCACGGTGCATTCCCTTAACAGGGCAGCTACAACTCACTTTTCCAGCCCCCGGTGACGGCGTGCAGCTGGGCGGGTGGTGTGCGAATCCCCCCACTACACACGGGCCGGGTGAGCCATCCTTGGCTTCTGGAGCCTCAGGAATCCTCCAGACCTCAGCGCTCCCCTTTAAACCAAATGTTTGGACTGTCTCCTCCACGACCCTGAAATGTGACTCATGACTGATAGCAGTGACTCAGCAAGAATAAAATATACACACACACACAATGCCCATCTGAAATGTCAAGGAGAGCAGTTCCTATGAAAATAATATGTATTTCTGGGGCGCCTGGGGGGCTCAGTCGGTTAAGCATCCAACTTCGGCTCAGGTCATGATCTCACGGTTTGTGGGTTTGAGCCCCACGTCGGGCTCTGTGCTGACAGCTCGGAGCCTGGAGCTGCTTCAGATTCTGTGTCTCCCCCTCTCTCTGCCCCTCCCCCCTCGTGCTCTGTCTCTCTCTCTCAAAAATAAATATTAGAAAAAAAAGAGTGTAGATTTAAGATTTACCTCTTATATATATATATATATATTTTTTTTTTTTGACGTTTATTCATTTTTGAGAGACAGAGCAGGACCTGGGGAGGGGCAGAGAGGGGGCCCGACGCGGGGCTCAAGTTCAGGAATGGCAAGATCACGACCTGAGCCTTAGTCGGACGCTCAACTGACTGAGTCCCCCAGGCGCTCCAGCCGCTAAAGGTCTTAAGGTAAGGCTCTGAGGGGGCCCCCAGCCCACCGTGGGCTCCCCTGCCTGGGCTTAGCCCCCATTCAGCAAGCCCCCTGGGGCCGGAGAATGGCCCTTCAGGCAGCAGGACCTGGGCCAGGATAACCTGCCCACTGCTCCAGATGGAAGAGGCCACACTGCGGGGCCGGGGTAACTGACCCCAGGACCTCAGCCCCTGTGGCAGACAGGCGTCATGTAAATAGCAAGGGCTTGGAGACTGGCGCTGCAAGGGAGCCACTTCCCAAATACGGGTCTTCGGGAAGGAATTCCCTCTTTAACCTCAGTTTCCTGGTCTGTAAAGTGGGTATAATACCAGACCATCGGACCGCGGCATCATGCAACCGTCTGCCCCTGTGCCTGGCACCCAGAGAACACTGAAGGGCATTGAAGGGACACTGATTCCCCGGATCACTCAACAAATAGAACAGCCACCCTTCAGCAAAACAGGAGTGACCTGATAGCTGAGTCCCTACAAAGCCTGGTACTTCTTTATTTCTGTCTCATTAACTTTTTTTTCTTTTTTTAAACATCAAAGCCCGATTGGGAACAGCCATTCCCCAGTGTAAGCATCAGGATCTCCCCGGGGACTTGTGAAGACGCAGCCCCTGCTGGGCCCCACCCCCAAACGTCTGATTCGCGGGTGCGGGCTGGGGCTGAGAAGGTTCATTTCTAGCAAGTTCCGTAGCAAAATGAGCCTCGTGGGTCTCTGTCTGGCGAGACGCTGGAACCAGCTGGGCTGTGACCCCTCCCCCCCCCCAGCCGGGGATCTTGACTCCCTTGGGTCGCGGACGGAACCCTGACGCTGGCAACAGCCAGAGGTGAGAACCAGAGCCTCAGCCTGAAACTACCTCAAGCTGCGCGCGCTGCCTGGGGTCCCAACAGGCCACGCCCTCGCGTCCTTCATCCAGGGAGCGCGCCGAGAAATCTAACGGGTCTGGCCCTTATTCCGGGGGGCATGACTTGGCATTCGTAGGTGTTGAATGTCACGATAAACAAGCCTTTTAAAGAGCCCTTTAAAAGGTAATATCGTAAGCAGTTGCTTGCTGGAACTCATCAATAATGTACACCCACGAAGCAAATGAAACAACCAATGTCCTAATTTATGCAAAAGGGTATTTGTGGCCTGGGATGACATTTCCAGTGGCTGCGTCATCTGCAGATTCAAACAACACCGTGTCTGAAAAGTTCTAGACATAAGGAGAACAGACGCGCTCAGCCCAGCTCGGTTTGATGACTCAAACCGCCGTGTCAAAGGCACGGACACACCACAGCGTCTCGTGAACGCAAGCACAGAACGAAAAGAAGGCTTTCTTAATGTATTATTCTGCTTACATAACATGTGACTTTGAATAGACGTAAATAGGCGTACGTAGCTCTTGTACTAGTACAAACGGGCAAGCGAACATTTGCCGGTTCCATTTATACCTCCAAACTTTCATGCTGGAGTGTATCAAAAACATTTGGGGCAAGAGCCCTTCTCACGGGTAGCACGAGGAGCCGCCTGACCTTGGTGCACAGATTATATTTTTTTGCAGCACAAGGGTAAACAAGACAGAAGGGACTCTCTGCTTCCAGGAAGCTGACATTAGAAAGAGAGAGGCAACAAACAAATACAATGTTATAAAGAGTGCCCCGCTGGAAAGGAGAAGACGGACAGGAGGGGTGCTCCTGCCCTTGAACAGAAAGAGAATAAAGGGGAATGGACACTTGCAGATATCTGAGGGAGGAGAATGCCTGGTAGCCAGAATCGCACGTGCAAAGGCCCTGAGATCACTATTCAGGGAGCAGAAAGAAGCCAGAGCTTCCTGGGAGCAGGGAGCCCAGATCTTGTAGGGCCCCGAGGCCCATGGAGGGAGGTGGGTTTTATTCAGTCTGAGGGATCTGTAGTGCCTGGTTCCTTTGGGGCTAAACAGGGGGTGACTTCTCATCTTTCTAGATCTACGGTCTCTGTCCGGTCATTGTGCCTGTCCAGCATTCTCAGGGCCTCCAGGGTGGAAGTATTAATGCTTCTTACTTCCTCCTCTGCCTCCTACCCACCCCTCCTCCCTGATGGAGCCGCTAAGGGCAGGGAGGAGCCACAGCAAACACCGGACCGTATGTAACAAAGGGCTTCATCCACAGGATGCAACGCGAGTCTGGGAGCCAGCACTTATTTGACACCTCTTGGATGCGAGGCACTGACCTCAGCTTGGCACCGCATACACCAGCCACTCAACAGCTCTCCCAGTTGAGGTCAAAGCCGGGAGCCCGCACAATCAGCCTTTGTATTTTAGGGCCCTTGAGAGTCTACTTTGTTCCCCCAGCCAGGTCTGCGTCCCCCCGCGGGGGCAGAGGGAGGGCGGGAAGACAGGACTGACAGTGCCCACCGGGGGGCTTAGAAAAGTGAAGGGGAGGCAGAGAAACGGAGGCCCCAGACCCCGCCCTCCCGCTCCCCATTCCCTGTCTGGCCAGCTCACACGCGGAAAGACCCAGGTGCACCTGGACTGTCCACGCCCTGCTGTGTGTCTCTCCTGTGTGCTCCTACCATTTGGGGGCCGAAGGGGACAGGGTCAGCTTCCTGGGGGTCCCGCCGGGGCAGTCACAGGAGGACCCACGCTCAGAAGGTCTCACGATTGGCTTAACGCTCTACTGTCGCCATCTTGGAATTCATCCCCACTTTGGAACAAAAGACCCTCTGCTTTTACCTTGCACCAGGCCCCACAGATCAGAGGGCAGCCTGGACAGGGACCCCCTTTTACCTGCACACACGGGGATCTAGAAGGCTGTCCCTGACAGCCAGGGGACATCTGACACGTAGCCTAGACTCAAGGCCCCAAATGCTGTGTCCAGCAGATCCCCACCTCTCAGCCAGAAGCCTCTGGAAAACTTCCGGGCCCCCGTCTCTGCTCGTAGCAGATGTCTGTGAGGTGGTGTCTGGCTTTCATTAAATACTCAGAGTCACTCATTAACTTGCCCCGCAGACAGCCTCGGAAGTCCTCTCGATATAAAACCCTCTCCACCATGGCCAGCCTCATCCCTGCCGCGGACAGTTCCTGCCGGGAGCCAGGAGGCCGTGGGTCGGGGGCTGAGGACACGGAGAAGGGGGGTGGCCTGGAGTCCGGCGATTGTGGGCGGGCTCCCTCGTCTCCTGACTGGGGTCAGAGGCCATCATCGACCCGGTACTATTTAAAAGGGTCCAGGAGGGGATCCCGCTCTGAGAGCCCTTCCCTCCCTTGGCCCTCACGTCTGTAACCCCAGTAATGCCAGTCCTTTTTCTGTTGGGCAAAACCCGTATCTTGAACTGTTTTGCATTTCCTGTTGTGATGATTGCAGTGATGTATTTACCAGTCTGTCTCCTCTCCCTGCTGGAGCCTCGGCGGCCAAATTCCCTGCCCTGTTCATTCATTCTTCAAGAGATCTGTTCCCTGGCACCCTCTCTGGGTGGGGCATGGGCTGGTACAGGGACTCAAGCACCACCTTTGAATTTTTAATGTTTATTTATTTATTTTGAGGGAGGGAGGGACCGAGAGAGGGAGAGAGAGAATCCCAAGCAGGCTCTGCGATGTCAGCGCAGAGCCTAACGTGGGGCTTGATCTTGTGAACGGGGAGATCATGACCTGAGACGATATCAAGAGTCGGAGGCCTAACCCACTGAGCCCCACGGGCGCCCCTGGATTTTTAACACTATGCTAAGGGCCTCCATTGGTAGGGGCCCTCTAAGTATTTGCTGGATGAATGAATGAGCACATGAACAAACAAATGAATGAAAGAAAATTAAAGCTTACATTTCCTGAATGCATGCTAGCTGCTGGGCACTGTGTTTCCTCATTCAGCTGTCCTACCAGTGCTGAGTTGAGTGTTTTCTTTGCTTTTTTTTTATTAAAAATTTTTTCTTGTTTTTATTTTATTTTTGAGAGAGAGACACACACAGAATACGAAGCAGGCTCCAGGCTCAGAGCCGTCAGCACAGAGCCGGATGTGGGGCTGGGACTCAGAGACTGTGAGATCATGACCTGAGCGGAAGTCGGAGGCTTAACCTACTGAGCCACCCAGGCGCCCCATGGTGCTTTGCTTTTCTTGTCCCCATTTCACAGCGAAGGAGACTGAGGCACTCACGGAAGACACTCCAGGGCTTGCAACATGCAAACACATGCACCTGCGCGCATGTGCACACACACACACGTGCATCTCAGCAAGCCAGAAGCCAGCCCATTCACAGGCCGGCAGAATTCAGGGCCAAATCAGCAGAGTATCTAGAGATGGTGTTTATTTCCCTTCTAGTTCTCAAGTTTTAATGACTGTTTATTCTCATAAACATCTAATTTGTGAACTCACCCTCCCAGTCAGAGTCCAGTGCCAAGTGGCTCGGATGTTTGCTCTCTGGTGGGATCTCATACCCCCTCCCTGTTTTTTCAACAAAACAAGACTCATTCGAGCCTGGCCACCTCCCTAGCATCTCAAGGCTGCGCGTGCCCCGAAGTCCCTCCCACCAGGGGGCGGAGCCTCCCCAAAGTGGGTGGGCTCCTTGAATGCTCTGGCCAATAGGAAGCAGTGGG
This sequence comes from Crocuta crocuta, assembly GCF_008692635.1. Classification (NCBI taxonomy): domain Eukaryota; kingdom Metazoa; phylum Chordata; class Mammalia; order Carnivora; family Hyaenidae; genus Crocuta; species Crocuta crocuta. The sequence goes on along the minus strand of NW_027533280.1, from coordinate 1,729,068 downwards.
AGTGCTTTAATGCCACTTTGGGACTAAGCCTTAAGGGACCTGGCAGCTTCTGCTTTCCCTCTCCTGGGATCCTGCTGCTTCTGCGAATAGAAGCTGAGGCCAGTTTCCAGAAGGGGGAGCAGGCACTTGGGCAGAGGGAAGCTTGAGGAAAGGAGAGACTACAACTGCAGAGATGGGCCCCGCCCGCCCCAGCCCTTCCAGCCAGCCTGGCTGCAGTGCCAGCCCGTGTGGGTGAAGCCATGTGGGTCAGCCAGCCCCAGCCAGCGCCCTGATGAGTCCTGAGGTCAGCCCTGCAAACAGCATGTCCCCAAGTACTTCCTCCACCGCCCCCCCCCCCCCGCAGGAGAGCGCCTACTGGTTTTCCCAGCAGGTGTTAAAATAACGACCTTCAGGCTAAAAAGGAAGCTGTGTGCATGGGTGATAAGAGGGTCCGGCTGCCCGAAATGGAAGGAGGGAGGAAGGGAACAGAGGGGGAGACAGAGGACTGGTGGGGGAGGGTTGCTCAGAACTTCTCCCCCCCACCCCCGGTGTCCCCACCTTAGAATTCATGGGGCGCCGGGGTGGCTCAGTGGGTTAAACGTCCAACTTCAGCTCAGGTCATGATCTCACGGTTCATGGGTTTGAGCCCCGTGTCGGGCTCTGTGCTGACAGCTCGGAGCCTAGAGCCTCTTTTGGGTTCTGTGTCTCCCTCTCTCTCTGACCCTCCCCTGCTCACGCTGTCTCTCTCTCTCTCTCAGAAATAAAACATTAAAAATTTTTAAAAAATGATAACACAACCACGACAACACAACGTCTAACCAGTCGCTGTGCACCGTGCATTTTACACAGCTTGTCTCAGTCCCTGGCGCAGTAAGACAGTCATTGTCCCCATTGCACAGGAAGAGGAAATCGAGGCACTGGGTGTGTGAGAAGGAGCCCAGGGCCCACAGCAAGCGGGGGTCAGTGGGATCCGAGCCGGCGTCCTCCTGGCCCTCGGCCTGCTTCCAAGACCCTGCTGAGACGCCCTGTGGCGGGGCCCGGGTCCGGGGCCCCAGTCCTGTCCGGGGGGGCCCCTTCTTCCTCCACCCGCACGCCCGCCGAGTGGATGAGAGCCCAGCGCGTCCTCCCTGCAAGCTGGGGACCGAGAGGGGAGGGCTCCCGTTCTGGCGCAAATCTTTGGCAGTTCCTCTCTCCGTCTGTCTGTCTGTTTCTCTCCCCGCCCCCGGCCTTGCTCTCTTACCTCCAGCCATGCAATTCCATGAGTAGCATTTCTTGTTTCTGGAACATTCTTTGGGCTTGAGCCTCCACCCAGTGGCTTCTCAGCCTGATTCCCCCCAGCCACAGCCTCCTCGCCTGCCACTTAGCTGAAGTCAGCCAAGGGCCAGGCCTGGTGGAGGGAGGAGGGACCTAGAGAGGAAAAGCACCAAGCCCCCCCCACCCCCCACCCCCAGGTGAGGCCCCAGGTGTCGTCCTCAGAAACTGGAGCTTCAGGTAGAGCGAGCTTCCTGCTTCCTGGGTGCCTGGGGAGGGGGGTGGCCGGAGGAGTGACAGCACAGCCTCAGGGACCCCCATCCCCCCACCTCNTGAGTCTCAGAAGTTAAGGCAGCAACAGCCCCCCGGGGGGACCCCCGAGGCTCCTGTTCCCTCTCATGGCCTCCACCTGGTCAGGGAAGGCCTGCTGGGAGATGTGGAAACTGAGGCACGGAGGGGTGGCTTGCCCAGAGTCCCACTCGCCTGGGAGGGGGCTGCATTAGAGGCTGGGGCCCAGGCAGGCTGCTCCGGAAAAAGACCACCAGGTGACAGCTGCGTGAGGTCATGTGGTCCCACAGAGCCGGGGCAGGGGCTCAGCCCCGCGGTACCGGCTTGAAATCCTGGGCCCTCCCTCCCCGTGCTCATTTCTCCTTGGGGGGGGGGGTAGATACCTACGCCGCGGAACCCTGTGTGACAGACTTGAAATGACACACATTTGTTAGCTGGCTGTTTTCGCGGGCCAGGAGTCCGGCACGGCTTGGCTGGCTCTCAGCGGGGTCTCACCGGCCAAACCCAGAGACGGTGGGGCTCTGCCCCGGGACGCCCAGCTCCAGGAACGCGCCTGGCGAGCTGCCTCGTGCTGCCGGCGGACCTCGCGTCCCTGTGGCCGTGGGAGTCACGACAGCTTCCCTCTTCAGACCCCGCGACGCGGAGAGAAAGCTCTGCTGCTTCCCGGTTCTCACCGCTGGACACTTTCTTAGAGCGTTTTGCCTGATTAGTTCTGGCCCACCAAGGATAACCGCCCTTTTGATTAGTGCAAGTCAACTTTATTCACATCTGCGAAACCCCTTCACCTCCCTCACATTCTGCGTGTTGGTCGGAAACAACTCACAGGTCCCCACTCGCAATTAAAGGGGAGGGCATGATACAAGGTTACTTGGGGTCGTCTCTTAGAAGCCTACGTACCAAATGTTACGAATATTCTGCTCAAGCAATGTGTCATCAGTGATTTGCATAATATTCACATCTTTGGGGACTAGGGCTTTTTTTATGGGAAAATATACATAACATAACATTACCATTTTTAAGCATCTAGTTCAGTGACATTAAGTACGTTCACAGTGTTGTACAGCCATCGCCACAATCCATCCCCAGAACTTTCCTCTTCTAGACCGAAGCTCTGTCCCCAGGAAACACTGACTCCCCAGCCCCCTCCCCAGCCCCTGGCGCCCACCCTCCTTCTTTCTGTCCCTGTGAATCGGATCGTTCTAGAGGCCCCGTGTAAGCAGAACTATATGACATCCGTCCTCTCGTGACTGGCTTCTGTCACTGAGCATCGTGTCCTCCAGGCTCAGCCGTGTGGGACTTTCCTTCTTTTCTAAGACGGAATAATACCCCGCGGACGGACAGACCACTCTTGTTAGCCATTCATCCTCCGTCGGGTGCGGACGGGTTATTTCCGGTTTGGGGCGCTTGTGAGCGGCGCTGCCGTGAACGTGGGTGTGCAGGTGTGTTGAAGCCCCACCTGCTGTCAGGTTTGGGCCCCAGGCCGCAGCCAGACTAGAGTCAGCACCAGGGGACCATCAATAGGGAGAGTGACTCTGCTTCTGCCCACGCTTTCCTTCTCCAAGATGACTCCTCGCCCGTTCCGCCAACGTCAGTGATTTGTTCTGAGATCTGTGGAGCCCAGTTTTATCTGTTGAGATCTGGTTGCTGAGGCTGAGACCCACTCGTCCAAGGCAAGGAGCAGACACCCCCCCGGGACGGGAAGTAGATGTCGCCATTCCCTGGCTTAAATTCTTCTCCTAGGTTCCCTGTGCTCCCAACTCAAAATCTGGACTCTTCATGGCAGCCCGCACAGCCCTGCGTGCCTGGCCTCTGCCCGCCCCCTCCTGCCTCACCTCCTAGGCCACTCTCCCTGTCTATGATACCACATCGACCTTCTTGTTCCTTACACATGCCAAGCCCTTCATGCCCCAGGACCTTTGCATGTGCTGTTCCTATGCCTGGACCCCTTGCTCCCCAGGTGAAGAGTCTTCCATAGCCCTGCCCCAGGCTAAAGTCACATGCCTCTCTGTTATCCTTTGTCCTGTGGCCAGGGATTCATTTGTGTGACACGGCTCACAAGTGACACTCCTGTGTTCATTGACAGGGACTTTGCCTCTGTCCCGTTGCTCTCACCCCAGCGCCTGGCACTCAGTCAGGGTGCAGCGAATGTTGATTGGATGAACGAGTGACCCCCTAGAGCGAGGCTGCAGGCAAGTAAGGAATTCAATAAGGAAACTGAAGCTCAAGGTCACAGTGCCTGTAGACACAGGCGCCAGGACGAAACCGCTGTCGGCCCGCCCGCCCCCCACCCGGAGCTCCTCGGAAAACAGGGTGAAGCTCTGGGAGAGGCCCTGCGTGCCCTCGCTGTGCCCCCTCGGGAGGAGCAGCTAGCGAGGAGAGAAGGCGCCAGGCAGCTGGCCTCCCGGGAGGCTCCGAGCCTGCAGAGCCAGAGCGCAGCGCAGCATTAATCTGCCCTTGGGCTGTGCTGGCTCCAGTCCCAGCAAGGTGATGACTGTCACTCCCAATGGAGGACCGTGCCTCTCGCCATGGCAACAGGGATGTGTCTGCACAAAAGGGGGTGTCGGGAAACACCCACACACTGGCAGCAGGAACGCGGCCTCTCTCCCTGCTGGGGACGGCTGCTGGGAGGCGGCCCAGCCTCCCTGAGCAGCCCTGGCCTCCCCCCGTCCCCCTGCCCGCCTCCAAAGAACCCAGGCGGTTTTCTACCCCTGCCCCGAAGCAGAGAAAGAAGGAGCCTTGTGCTGCCAGACGCGTCTGCTCCGTGCCTGGCTTGGTGCCAGCCACCTGCAGGTCTCTTTGAATCGTGCCCATTGCGCGGCTTTGGAGACTGAGGCACAGAGAGGCGAGGACGCTTGTCTCAGACCCCTGATGGTGCGGGGTCACCTGTGGGGCTTTGGGGGGCAGAACTGGCCGGGGCTCCAGTCCCTGCTCTCTCACACGCCAGCCCTCTCTCTGGACAAGTGATGGAGTCTCTGAGCCTCAGTGTTCTCCTCCTTCAAATGGGAACCATAGCAGTTTCCAGAACAGCCACTCGTCTTTCTTCTGTGGTTTCTGGGTGCTCATGCGCCTGGGCAACCACCACCACTCCGTAATTCTAGAAGATTCCCAGCAGCCCCAACGGAAAGCCCGAGCTCCTCAGCAGGCTCTTTCCTGCCCCCTCCCCCGCCAGTTCTGGGCGTCTCGCACCGCAGAGCCTCCAGCGCGTGGCCCCCGTCAGGCCTCTGCCACGTGGCTTGTCCCCTTGCTGCTGCGTCTCCGCCCCAGCCTCAGGCCTGGTTCCTTTTACGGCTGAGTGATACCCGCTGCGCCAAGGGACCCCAGTCTGCATCCAGTCGTCCGCGGACAGATGCTCGGCGTGTCCTGTGGCTCCGGCCTCCGGACGGCGTGTGCCAAGGCCTCTGTCTACACCCCGGACCCAAGCGGCTGGATGCGGGGCCCTTGTAAGAAGCTGCCAGGCTGTCTTCCAAGCGGTGGTGCCTTGCTGTGCCCCCACCAGCAGCGCGTGTGACGCCCGCGTCCCCAGCGTGTGGCACCCTGGTGTCACGTTAGCAGCGAAGGTGCTGAAGGTAAGAGAAGAGCCCGGGCAGAGCGCGACCCGTGAGGCCACGGACGGACGGACGAGCTGGCGAACAGAAGGACGTGCGGCGCGCACAGCGGGGTGTCACTCAACCGTAAAAAGTCCCCTCTCCTACGGTGGGTGTCCTATGTCGCACAGTCTGAGAAACGTCCCCACAGGCCCTCGGTGCTGTCCTTGAACATGTGAGCTACGGACAGACTCGCTCCCAGAGAGATTAAGGCATCAGAAAGAATCAAATCAGTCTATTCGATAACACACCCAGCTGCCATGACCATTGACATAATGTCTGACGATCTGGAATGCAAGCACATAAAATGCCCAAACATTGGGTCTTCCCCCGTACGTTGTACCAGAAAAAGGAGGGGGGAGNAAGAGGAGGGGGAGGAGGGGGGAGACGGGAGAGCAGGGAGGAGGAGGGGAGGGGAAGGCAAGGTTCAGACACATGGCTGACAGCCTGGAAGAGCTCCAAGGACATGACGCAGTGAAAGACGCCGGGCGCAGAAGGACAGCTGTTGTCATCCCTAACGGGGACATTCACATCTGCGCAGCCCTCGCCGCCACCACCCGTCTCCAGAACTTTCTGGTCCTCCCCAGCTGCAGGGCCCCGTGCGGGCGGAGGCGGGCGGGCGGGCCGTGGCCTCCGAGCGTGGCACCCTCGCTGGCCGCGGCTGCCTGGGAAGGTGGTCGGGTTTCACGCTCCCTCCCCCTTCGCAAAAGCGCTGAGCCTTTCCTTGGCCAGCCTTCCAGCCGGAGTTGAGTCAGCGCTCCTCTCTGCTGAGTTCAAGGTTGGCCCCTGCTCTGCTGGCGCCCGGGATCCCTTGGAACGAGCCGAGTGGCAGCACTGCGGGCACGCAGCGGTTGGCAGGGACGGTGCCGCCCTCCCGCAGGGCCGAGCGGAGACTGGGAGGCAGGCAAGGTCACCTGAGGAGGGTCCCACTTACCCTTGAGACCAAGCAGCAGAGACAAACGTGCAAGTGGCCACCAGCTGAGGGTGGGGGGGATTTCGGGCCCCCCATGAGGGAGGGGGCGGGCTGCCAACTTGGATCTCACTAGCAAGGCTGCTACTCTTCCACGTGTCCGAAACCGGCTCGCCAATCTTACACCCATTCTCCAGATGCCTCAACTGAGGCGATGCGGACAGAGTACTGGTGTCTCGGAAATTCACATATTGACTGAAACCTAATCCCCAGCGTGCCGTTATCAGGAGGCCCCTGTGCAGGACCCGCGTCCTTGAACCAGGACGCATGGAGTCTGCCAGCATCTTGACCTTGGACTTCCGGCCTCCAGAGCCGGGAGGGACGTGTTTGCCGTTTAAGCCCCCGGGTCTGCGGCGCTTTTGCTATAGCAGCCTCAGCAGACCGAGAGACAAGCCCACAGAGACCCAAGGGGGACACGGAGACCTGAGGGGGATCTCGGGGGCAGCAGCACCCCCAGCCCCGGGGAGGGGGGTGGTCTGCACGGCCGGCTGCAGTGGGTCCGCTGCAGGCTGCTTTCTACAAGAGAGCTGGGTACTCCAGAGTTGGGGTGCCATCCGGCCCCCTCAGTGTCTCTCACTGCCCGCCCCACGCCAGCAATCTCATGCCCTCCTGCCTTCTCGAAGGGCTTTCTCAGACCTGCTGCCTTGCTCACCTCCCTCCTCCAAAGGGGTGACTCTAAAACTGCGTCCATCCTAAGGAATCCAGATCCACTGCCTCTTGTTTAAACAATACACTCAAATCCTAATGCGATACGACAAAAGCAGGGAGGCAGGAAGAGCTGGGGAGGCCACAGAGGACAGCGAGGGGTGGTGGGAAGAGGGGCTGGACTCTCTCGTGGAGGCATTGAATGCAGAGCAAGAGCAATGGCTTTGGAACGCGGAGGGAGGCGAGGGCGTAGGCGGCTCCGTGTTGGGGCTGGAGCGTCTGCTGCGGTCACGGAGGCCTCCTTAAGGGCCCTTGGACACACCTAGTCACTCCTGCCACAGGGCCTTTGTGCCTGCCCTTCTCCCTGCCTGGCATCTTCGTCCCCAGATCTTGGCATAGCTCAGGTCCAAGATCACCTCAATGGGGGGGTGACGGGGTGCGAAAAAGGCCTTTCGAGAGCAGCCGTGCCCTTCTGTCACTCTTTCCTGTCATTTCATTTTGTGGGGTTACCCCTTCCCAGTGCCCAGAATCCAGGAATTGCCTTGTTTATTTATGGTCTTTCCCCTGCAGTGCGGGGCCCAGGTCCCAGGGCAGCAGGACGAATCGCTGGGTGAACAACGGATGACCGANAGGGGGGGGGGGGGGGGGCACTGTGGGCAGCAGAGCTCTGGTTTCCTGTCCGAGGACCCTCCAGGGAAGGAGCTTGTTTGTCCCGAAGGCCAAGGGCAGCCCCTTGTCGGAGACAGCGGCTGTGCACCGTCAGCCGAGGCCTCGGGCGGCTCTGAGGACCCCCCGAGAGCAGCTTCAGGGCCTGAGGGACGGGGCAGAAGTCCCCAAGCAGTCGGAGGGGGCCGACAGGGACCCAGGGCTGGAGGAGGGGTCCGGGCGGAAGTGGGTCTAGCCCTTCGGGACAGATGACTCTGCACAGAGACAGAGAAACCACCGAATCCCTTGCTTTAGCCTAATTAGCTGTGCAAAGGCCCTGTCCCCACATCATCCCTTCTGATGAACGGAGGTCAGGCTTCAGCACAGACATTTCAGGGGGGATACAGCTCCTCACACATGGCGAAAGGGGCTTCCAGACGGAGAGATTATCCCTGGCTACCCCAGCTGCCCGGTGTCCCCAAAATGTCACCAGACAGAGGGAGGCAGGAGAGTCAGAGTGAGAGGAGCGAAGGCAGGCGGGGCCGGGGCTGGAGGAGGTGGGCAGGTGCTCCGCTGTGGCCCCCGGCTCTCCAGAGCCGTCGGAGCCTGGAGCTGCTTCGGATTCTGTGCCCCGTCTCTCTCTGCCCCTGCCCTGCTCACACTCTGTCTTTCTCTGTCTCAAAAACAAATAAAACATTTAAAAAAAAAAAGAAAAGAAGAATGGTTTTTGCTTTGGGGCGCCTGGGTGGCTTAGTCGGTTAAGCGTCCGACTTTCCGACTTTCGCTTAGGTCATGATCTCGCGGTTCGTGGGTTCGAGCCCCNCTCTGTGCTGACTGCCAGCTAAGAGCCTGGAGCCTGTTTCAGTCTGTGACTCCCTCTCTCTGACCCTCCCCTGCTCACGCTGTCTCTCTCTCTCCTAGAAATAAATAAAAACAAAAACATTAAAAAAAAAAAAAGAATGGTTTTTGCTTTTGTTTCTGTGTTTCAAAGTCATGAACAGACCTTATCTTTCCAGTACGATTTTAGAGCTACAGAAAATTGAGCAGATANCCTGACCCCCCCCCCGCCTGCTTTCTCTTATTAATACCTTGTGTTATTGGGGCACACGTGTTACGATGTGAGCCGACACTGATGAACTACTGTCCCCTGAAGTCCACGGTGCGCACTGGGGGTCACTCGGTGCCCTGTCGTGGGTTGGCACAAATGTGCAATGACAGGTGCCTGCGTGATGTGGCGCACAACTTTCACTAAAATTCTCCGGGCTCTGCCTGTTCACCCCTCACTCCCCTCTGATCTCGGGTAACCCCTGACCTCTTCACTGGCTTCTTTCACTTAGCGATAATGTATGTGAGGTGCCTCTGTGTCCACTCTTTTCAGCGCTGAATAATATTCTATTGTCTGGATAAACCACGGTTTATGCATCCACCTGCTGAAGGCCTCCTTGGTTGTTTCCCGTTTGGGAGACGAGGAAAAAAGCTGCTAGAGAGGCGCCTGGGTGGCTCAGTCGGGTGAGTGTCCGACTTTAGCTCAGGTCACGATCTCACAATTTGAGAGCGTGAGCCCTGCATCAGGCTCTGTGCTGACCGTGTGGAGCCTGCTTGGGATTCCGTCTCCCTCTCTCTGCCCCTCTCCCACTCACTCCCTCTCTCTCAAAATAAATACACTTTTTTTTTAATGTTTTATTTATTTCTAGGAGAGAGAGAGACAGCGTGAGCAGGGGAGGGGCAGAGAGAGAGGGAGTCACAGACCGAAACAGGCTCCAGGCTCTGAGCTGGCAGTCAGCACAGAGCCCGACGCGGGGCTCGAACCCACGAACTGCAAGATCATGACCTAAGCGAAAGTCGGACGCTTAACCGACTCAGCCACCCAGGCGCCCCTAAAATAAATACACTTTAAAAACAAATGTTTTGAGTAGACTGTGCCAGCTTGATTCAATGCATCAAGGGCTGGATCTGACCTCTGGGCCACCGGCTTGCAACCTCTGTCCGTTCCTTCAATTCAGATGCATTTATTGAACAGCTGTGTGCCAGGCGCAGCCTGGAGAGAGGGAAGAGGGGAGAGCAATTCCCTGCAGGGACGCACAACTGTGTCCCGAGCGGTGGCTGGCCCCGGGCTGCTGCACAGGGCACCAATGTCCCCGGTCCTCACCCAGCCTGTGCGGCCCCACAAAGGCCCCTCCCTCTTCCTGGGGTTGAGGGTCTGTATGGGCAGCCCAGCAGCCTCCTGGTTTACAAAAATTGACTGAGGGAAACTTTCCCGGCTCTGGCCTGGAAGAGCTCAAATCCCAGCCATTTGCTAATTACTATGCCCTTGAGCAAAACTGTTCATCTAAAACGCATAAAATGATAATGGCTTATTTGACATAATAGGGACAAACATGATGAACAGGAAGGCGTTGAGCAGCAGCGTGGCCCACGCTAGCCCCCTGCCGACCTGGGGCAGGGCCGGCTGGGGGGAGCCGCCGGGGAGGGCCAGGGGCCGGGCCCTGGCGGGCAGAGACTTCTGTCCCTACGTGCCCCCGGCCTGGGCTGTGCTGAGCACATCTTTCTGCAGCAGGTTTCTGGCTCAGACTGAACAGTCATCGTATCTGGGTGTGGAGCCGCTGGCCCGGGCAAATCACGCTTCCTGCTGTGTGCCCTGGGGACAGTGACTTCCCCTCTCTGTCTGCCCATTTCCTCCTCCGTGGAGCTGGGAGGGATGTCCACCTCTGAGAGTTCTCCCCGACGTGACGGGTCTGTAAACGCCGAGCCCGGCACTGCGCACAGGCAGTCTGCCTGCTGGGTCACGGTTCCTGACCCGCGGAGGCAGGAGGGGAGGGGTGCGGAGGGGGGACCCCCCCCCCGCGCACCTCTGTTCTTCCTTCTCTTTCACGCACAACCCTAACTTTAGCTCTCAGGTCCCAGAGGGGGACCAAAGGTTCTCATCTCCTGCCTGGCTGCCTGCCTGGCCATGTCCAGTACGGAGGATTCCAGAGATTCTCGAGTCAGCCAGGAGGAGAGGGGGCAGCTGGTAACCCCTTGATAAGAAATTCTCTGAGGGCCCGGCCCTTCTTGTCTGAGCAGATAAGACAGTGAGTGGGGAGGGGCCCCACCCAGAGCCCGTGCACACACACATCCAGAGCCCGTGCACACACCCAGGGCCCATGCACACACACACACCCAGGCCTGTGAATGCACAGCCAGGGCCCGTGCACACACCCAGAGCCCATGCATACACACTCAGAACCCATGCACACATATACCCAGGGTCCATGCACACACACCCAGGGCCCATGCACACCCAGGGCCAAGGCACACACACCCAGAGCCCATGAACACACCCCCAGGCCCGTGCATACACGTGTACCCAGGGCCCGTGCACATACACCCAGAGCCCATGCACACACACCCAGGCCTGTGAATGCACACCCAAGGCCCGTGCACACACACCCAGCACCCATGCACACACCCAGGCCCGTGAACGCACAGACAGGGCCCGTGCACACACACCCAGGCCCGTGCACACACACCCAGGCCCGTGTACACACACCCAGGCCTGTGAACACACAGCCAGGGCCCGTGCACACACACCCAGGGCCCATGCACGCACACCCAGAGCCCATGCACACACATCTAGGGACCATGCACACACACACAGGCCCATGCACACACACCCAGGGCCCATGCACACAAACACACCAGGGCCCGTGCACACACACCCAGGCCTGTGAATGCACAGCCAGGGCCCGTGCACACACCCAGAGCCCATGCACACACACCCAGGGCCCCTGCATACACACCCAGAACCCATGCACACATATACCCAGGGTCCGTGCACACACACCCAGGGCCCATGCACACCCAGGGCCCGTGCACACACACGCAGAGCCCGTGCACACACACCCAGGCCTGTGAATGCACACCCAGGGCCCGTGCACACACGCCCAGGGCCCATGCACGCACACCCAGAGCCCGTGCACGCACACCCTGAGCCCGTGCACACACACCTAGGGACCGTGCACACACACACAGGCCCGTGCACACACACCCAGGGCCCATGCACGCACACCTACAGCCCGTACTGGTAAAGTGAGGTTGTAGTAGAAATTTCCAAACTGCCCCCATAGTGGCCAACAATGTCCGTGGCGCCACGTTCGGAAGCCCTGGCACCACACGGAGTGACATGTTGAGGGCAGTCCCCTCCCCCAGCGCCACCCAGGCCTCCCCCACCCTGCCCTGCCTTCTGGGCCCAGAGACATGAAGTCCCAGGTGGGCTGTACACACAGGACCTTGTCACCTTCAGAGACAACGGGTCTGCAAAGGACACCTCGTTAAAGGAGCTTCCAACTTACACGCTCCAAAGGGGCTTATTTTTTTAGGACAATAGAAAGGGTGCTTATTGTAAAAATACTCAGAAAATGCTTTCACCTCTAAAAGAAGAAAGTAAAAGCCTTCTGTCACCCGGCGGCAGAGCGCCAACCTCCACCGCTATTTTTTTAAGTTTATTAATTTTGAGGGAGAGAGAGAGCAGGGGAGGGGCAGAGAGAGAGGGAGAGAGCCCCACGAGGGTCTCAAACCCACAAACTGTGAGACCATGACCTGACCTGACCTGAAATCAGAAGTCGGACACTTAGCGGATGGAGCCCCTCCGCCATTTTAGTGTATTCCTTTCCCGTAGTTTTTCCCGTACATTTATATGGCCCTGGGGTTGCGGCTCACTTTTAGAACTTACTAAAACACCGAGCACTGTTTTCTAAGCATTTCACATACATTAACTCGTTTAATTTTCCTAACAATCCATTCAAGCGGCTACTGTATTGTCTTCACGTTCCAGATGAGGATAAAGAAGCCCAGAGAGGCCAAGTGACTTGCCCAAGGTCACACAGCTGTTAAGCGGTAAGGCAAGGACACAGACGCGTCTCTCCGGCCTCGCCTCTGCTTTCACCTGCTGTGGGGCTCTTCTCCCAGCCTCGTTCTCGTTCACCTGGAGGCGCAGGGGTATGGAGGGGTGGGGTCGTGGACTCAGGTGTCCGGGAGGCCCCATCCTCGCGGCCCCCTGTGCTCAGGCCACGGCACCTACGTTCTCTGGCCACCTGCCTGATGGTGGGGAGGGGCGTCCAGCATCAGGATACGGGTCACGAAGAGCCCGCCCGCAGCCCCAGGGCCTCTGCCGACGTTCACCTGCCCTCCCCAGGTGTCTTTCGTCTCTGCCTCTGAAGATGAAGGTCCCTTGGGTGCCAAGCGGATCGCTGGAAAACACCGAGACGGTCTTCACCCGGGCAATGTGCCCTCAGTGCGTGCTGGGACGCTGGCACCGGGGCGGCCCTTCCCAGGTGCCCCGGGGGTGCTGGCTGGGGGACATGTTCCCAGGCAGCAAGAGCCAGCTTCTCCGAGACCAGCGGGGCAGGAGCGGCCCGGCCCGGCGCTCGGTCTGGAGCAAGGCCAGCCTCCGTGGGCCCCATCTGGAAAGTGGGCGTCATACTGTATTTCGCCTCAGCGAAGCCACCATCCGTGTCAGCTGCACCATAACGTCAGGCACCACTAAGAAAAGCCACTACCGCTGAAACCCTGACCAGCCCCTGGCGGCAGGAAATGTTTTGATCTCAGTGACAGGGGCCTGCGTCCTGCCGGCCTCGCGGGCTGTTGTGAGCAGCAGCTGGGTCAATGCGGGCGGGGTGCTGGCGGCAGAGCTCGCGGTAACATGGTGCCGCGAGCTACCGTCAGGACCGTCTTTCTCGAGCTTTCTCCTCTCCGAGGAGTCTCCACGGACTTACCTTCTCGGGCAGGGAAAGATGGGCAGCAAACAGATGGCCAAGACACTCCCGATGACGCCGGGGAGACCCGACAGGATGAGGCCCCCCGGAGCGCCAAGGGGAGGGTCCGGGCTAGTTAGACGAGGGGGTCAGGCAGGGCCATTGACGTGGGAGGTGAAGGGTGACATGCAGACGTCTGAGCGAAAGGCGTTCTGCACAGCACGTGCCAATGTCCCGAGGCAGGAACTAATCGGTGCGTCTGAAGAGCAGAAGAAAGGCCCTTGACGATGGAGCAGAGTGAATGGAAGGGAAAGGGTGGGTGATGCGATGGGCAGAGGCCTTGAAGGTCGTGATGAGGGCGGCTCTTCCGGGAGCAACAGGAGCCACTGGGGTTGGCGTGGTCTGGTTGATGTTTGCAATGGCCGCTCTGGCTGCCGTGGACTGCGGGGACCACGGCACCTCCAGCCTCATAGAAGCGTCCGGGGGTGACATGGAAAAACCTGCACAAACTGCTTCCAGCACACCAGGCATAGAGTAAGCACCCGATTATCAGTGATCGATGAGGGTGTTGTTATTCTACTATTATCAATATCGCCTCCCCACGTGGCCTCGGTCCTGACGCAACCCAAGCCCCCAGACCTCAGAATCTGTCTGAGAAGATTCAAGACGTACAGATGAATTGCTTCAAGTCAGGGAGCCTCATCCTCAGGCCCAGACAAGGCTCTAGGACCCCTGGGTGGGGGCCTCTCTCACAGTCTGGAATGTCCAGGACTAGCTGAGTCAACACCCCCGGTCCACCTCACCCCTTCCTCTCTGAGCACCTGGAATGCCCGCCACGTGAGCCAGCCAGGCTCTGAGTGCCCTGACCCACTGGGCAGGCTCTCTGGCCCTGCTGTTTCCCGGCGCAGAATTCTCTACGGACCCCGGCTGCAAGAGCTTCATGTCCGTGCGCTGCTGCTCCACAGTGGTCCGTCGAGAGTCCCCAAGTCAGAGACCGTCAGAGTTTTGCAGGAAATGCTGAGTCGGCCAAGCTCAGGGTTGGCAAATACCCAGCCCCTCCCAGTGCCCGGCCCCGGCAGACATCACTAATGGATCCCTGCTCTCTTTCCCACTGATCGCCTCAGGACCCTCGACCTGCGCCTCGAGGCAGCCGCTCTCAGCGTCGAGGAACCGGCACGTGGTCCAGACCCCCTGCTGTCCCCAGTCAAGCACAACACCCTCATTTTTATAAATGGGAAAATTGAGTCCCCGGTAACAGGAAGCAAGTGGAACTCAGGCGCCCCGACTCCCAGTGCACATCTTCATTCAGCACAGGCGAGGGGACATCTGTCATGGATGACCTCGCCAGAGGCTGTAGCTGGTAAATATCTGCTTAACAAATAGCAGAAATCAAAAAAAGAAACGAAAGAAAAGAAAAGAAAAAGGGCAGTTTTTGCTGCAGTCGATGAAAACTGGGCTGTGTGTGAGGGGAAAATTCATGACATCAAGGTCGCTAGACATTTAGAAAAGTTGCTAAGGGACATTTCAGAGTGTCTTTCCTTGCTGGACTTTAAAAATAGTCCTGAAAAAAAAAATAGCCCTGATTAAGTACCCACCTACCCACCTGATTAAGAGCTCAGGGTTTATTATTCATTCGTTGACAAGGATCTGTTGAGCATTCACTACACACCAAGCTTAAAGCAGCTGCTGGACTAGAGAGCAAAAGTAACAGCTAGAAGCTGGGTCTGTGTCCGGCCAAGCCGGGGAGCTAGACACAGCCCCTTCCATGGCTGCAGAACAAATAACAACTGAAACCAACAGCAGGTATCTATCTTGCGTGTTTCTGCGGGCCGGGAGTTCGAGGGTGGCTTCTCTGAGGTGTGGGCTGGGGTTGCATCATCTGAAGGCTAGACCGGGGCCGGAGGAGCGGTTTCTAGGATGATGCACTCAGCGGCTGTTGGCGGTGTCCTAGTCGGCTCAGGCTGCCGTAACAGAAGACTGCAGACCCGGTGGCTTAAATGACAGGCCTTGATGGTTTCATAGTATTAGAGGCTGGAAGTCCATGATCAAGGTGCCAGCAGGTCTGATTTCTCCTGGCCTCTCCCTTGGCTTGCAGACGCTGTCTTCTCATGTGTCCTTGTATGGCCTTTCCTCTGTGTTTGCATCTCGGGTGTCTCTTCCCCTTTGTACGGGAACACAAGTTAGGCTGGATGAAGGCCACCTCAACAGCCTTATTTTAACTTCATCATTCCTTGAAAGGCCTGACTTCCAAATTCAGTCCCATTCCAAGGTGCTGGGGCTCAAGGACTCCACAGAGGAACTTGGGGGTACACCATTCAGCCCATAACAGCACACTTCGGGGCCTTACTGGCTGTGGGTGGGAAGCTTCAGCTCCTGGCTCCCAGCTCTGCCTTGTGGGGGGGGTCCCGACACCCCTTTGCCTCCCAGTGAAACACCTGCCCCATCAGAGTTAAATCTTACTTCCCAGCCTTTGCATCTGAATGCCTTTCACACGGCACCCAGCCCAAGTCGATTAATAATTCATTCCACAAACATTCCTGCTCTGATGTGCCCAAGGAGAATGCCAGGGTGGGACGGAGAAGCAAATGTCCCATCCCAGGCTAGAGTGACAACATTTAAAAACGGTGAGTTGCTGCCTAAAGTGCCCACCACGTGCCTGGGACTCTGCTGGGCTCTTTCCATGCACCGACTCACTAAACCCTGCAGAGGGGGCTACTATGGTCACTCGCACTTTACAGATATTGACTCTGAGGCCCAGAGAGGACAAGTCACCTGTCATAAGGTAAAGAAACCCCAGAAACCCCAGGCACCTGGGCTCCAGAACCCGAGATGTCCCCCAGGATCTGATACTGCCACCGTGATGCTTAGTGCCGAGTTTTGGATCTGCCCTTGACCCCAGCTCCATGGAGGGGGGTCTCTGGCTCTGCCGGGCGACAGCTCCCTGGTGGCTACAAGGCTGACATAGATGAAATCATGCATAGCCGGTCCTCACCTGCCTTAAATCCTCTCTTACCCTCACTCAAGTTCAAAGATCAGTTGTAATAATACTGATGAAAGAGGCCGTGGCACTTTCCGGGTCCCGGAGGACCTGTTCGTACGCACATGGCCCCTGGGCTGCATTGCACCGGCGCTCTCGTGATCGCCGGGGAGCAGACGCCTCTCCCGAGCCCACGGAAGCGCCCTGCTTCCCGGGAGTCAGGGCGTCTGCCGCACCCACGCCTGCCTGCCTGCCGAGGGAGCAGTGATTTCACATTCACACCCGAACTACACAACCTCTAATTAGACACAGAGGCACTGTGAGTGCCGAGATGGTGGGAGACAGTTCCTGTTTAGTAAAAGTGTCATTTCATCTCTCTCCCTCCCTCTCTCTCTCTCTCTCTCTCTCTCGCTGCTTTTGAAACTTGCTGGTGGTAACAGATCGGAAAAAAGAGAACGCCCACTGAAACACACGCGGGGGGGGGGGATGAGGCTCACCAGGTGGGCGTGCAACGCGGCGGCAGCAAGCGCACTCACACACACACGCCGTGTGCTCACGTGGCCGGGCTTCCCGTGTGATGAGGAGAGCAGGATTCAGGGGCCACAGGGTCCTGGGTTCAAATCCCAACTCTGCTGTTAGTTGGCTTAATGACCTGTAGCAAGGAACTTGACCTTCTCCTGCTCCCCAGCCATAACATGACAATGGTTCTTTGTAATGATCTCACTCTGCATCCTTCCTTGCTCCTTCCTGCTGGGGCTGGATCACGTGACCTGCATCAGCTCACCTCCTCCCCTCTGGCCTCTGGCTGAGATTGACCAGTGGGGACCATCAGAACAGATCCAAGGGCAGGGTGGAGAGAGGTGGGAGTATTAAAGAGTTCCCTTAAATTTTACTTTCGCATAGCCTTATTTTAAGTATTCTGGTGGTCTTTCTTTTCTCTCTTTAAGTAAGCTCTCCTCTCAACGTGGGACTCGAACCCATGACCAAGAGATTTCGAGTGGCATGCTCTAGCAACTGAGCCAGCAAGGTGCCCCTCTGGTTATCTTTCATTGCTTCCGCAGAGTCTCCATGGAGCTGACCCTGGGGACTACATTACCCAGGCTCCCTTGCAGTCTGCTGGGTTCAGCCAATGGAAGGCACTGATGGAAGACAGGCAGGAAGAGAGAGAGGTTGGGGTATTTCCCCCACCGCCCTTCCTGCCTCACTGTGATCATAACAGGGGCTGTGTTCTTTTTTTATTTATTTATATATTTATTTATTTTTAATATTTCTTTTTTGACAGAGAAAGAGAGACACAGAGCAGGAGCAGGGGAGGGGCAGAGAGGGAGACACAGAATCTGAAGCAGGCTCCAGGCTCTGAGCTGTCAGCACAGAGCCCGATGTGGAGCTCGAACCCATGAATCACGAGATCATGACCTGAGCCGAAGTCGGACACTTAACCTACTGAGCCCCCCGGGCGGCCTGAGGCTGTGTTCTTCTGCAGAAGGTCACCTCTTCCCTACAGCTACAGTTCTCTCTGGGTTCCAGGAGCTACTTCCTCCCCACCTCTTCTGGTAACAGCTCCCTGCGCTTGCCAACCCTGGGCACGGCACTGGCCCTTCTTGATTTCCCAAACACATCCTGCTTCCACCTCTGTAAACTGTCCCTTCATAAACTCTCCCAACTTTCCTGTTTGGGTGCTGGGACTCAGACAGATACATTCAGCAACAAGTTGTGACATCTCAGGTTGAATGAGCCAATGACAATGTTTGAACACACATTAAAATAATAATCATTAAAGCAAAAAATACAGTTGGTGTTCTACTTCACCTCACATGTCAGTGGTTTTTGTGGCACTCTGGGACATCGTCACGGAAAAACCCTTTTACAGGGATAAGACAGAGCATGCTTGGCCTAACCATGGGGTCCAAATTATCACACATTCTGAGGGAGTGGTGTGCAGCTGGCAAAGCCAGGCTGTCCTAGGGGTACCGATGGGAAAAGAAAATGGAGGAATGTGACATCAGAATAGGTGGTCTGGGGCCTGCCTAAAATGCCTAATTCTAGTATTTCAAATAGGAAACTTACTTTCTTTGCAAATAATTGCTTTTATGTTGCTCTAACACTGCGTTATTCAGAATTCTTGCTTCCAAGTGATAGAGACCTACTAATGTGACAATATTAGTGCCACCATAACAGTGAACAAGAAACCAGAGGGCTTAAAACAACAGGAATTTATTGCCTCACAGATCTGGAGGCCCGAAGTTTACAGTCAAGGTGTCAGCAAGGCCACGCCCCCTCTGATGGCTCTAGGGGAGGACCCTTCCTTGTCCCTTATGGCTTCTGGTGTTTGCCGGCAATCCTAGGTACTCCTTGGCTTGCAGACACGCCATTCCAGTCACATGGCACACATTGCATTGTCCCTGTGTGTCTTCACATCATCGTCCCTCTTTGAATGTCTATCTCTGTGTCCAAATGTCACTTTTCTACAGGGACCCCAGTCATACAGGATTAGAGGCCACCCTAATAACTACATCCTAACTTGATCACCTATGCAAAGACCCTATTCTCAAATAAAGTCACGTTCTGAGATCTGGGGGGTTAGAGCTTCAACGTGTCTTTTTGGGGGAAGGAACACAATTCAACTCACAACAGAGACTCAATTACTTAAAAAAAAAAAAAGGAAAGCATTGTTCTGGCTAATTAGAAAATAACCAAGAGTGTGCCTTCAGGTGTGGCTTGATCCAGGACCCACTGTCTTCACGATTCCTTCTCAGACTCCCCATCTCTCTGCTCAGCTCATTCTGCTTGAGCTTTATTCTTAAGCAGTCTCTCTCTACCTGGGGACTCCAGGTTCCTGTTATAACTGCTGAGCAACAACAGCAGAAAGCTGTTCTCTCTCAGCACTTCCACCAGATTCCTCAGGTGGGTGGACACTCATCTGCCTCGCTTAGAACATATGCCCCCGGCTCAACCAATCACAGGGGTCAGGAGGCGGGACTATGTTGATTAGTCAGGCCTGGGTCACATGTCCTGCTCTAGGGGAGGGGTGGGAGGTGGGGGGCAAGGAGTCAGGTCCTGGAAACCTCCTGGCCTGAGCGTAGGAGAAGATGGGTCCCCAAGGGAAGGAAGCAGGGACCAGGGAGGCTGGCGGGGACAGAGAACAGGTACCCACCAGACACCTGGGGAAACAAAACAAAACAAAACACAAAACCTCAGGATGCACACACACCCGGATGAATAGTAATTATCTTGAGAGTCAGGGATCTGCAGCTCTCACTGCCTACAGAGTGCAGAGCCGACTCCTACCTTGCCAGAATTTTCTTGAAGATTGAGTGTCTCCATTTGCA
Organism: Crocuta crocuta; assembly: GCF_008692635.1. Lineage (NCBI taxonomy): Eukaryota > Metazoa > Chordata > Mammalia > Carnivora > Hyaenidae > Crocuta > Crocuta crocuta. The sequence continues at coordinate 1,709,668 of NW_027533280.1, read as the reverse complement.
TTCCCAGGGGTGCAGACTCAGAGAAGGGGGTTAAGATGCACAGTCTGTTAAGGCGTGCCCCTGGGATCAACCCTGTGGCAGGGTAGGAGGGGACACGGCAGCAGCATAAGGAGGAGGGGGCACCCTCTGGGGGCCCTGCAGCTAGAGCGGCCTCTCAGGGCTTCTTGACCTCGGTGCCACTGACACCAGGAGTCCCATCATCCTTTGTTTCAGGGGGTGTCTGTGCATTATAGGGCGTGCATTCCCGACCTCAACCCACTCGATGCCAGTGTCACCACCTTCCCGGCTATGATAACCAGAAATGTCTCCAAATGTTCCCTGGGGAGCAAAGCCCCCTGTTGAGAACCTCTGGGTCATCGGAAGAAGAGAGCGCCCGGAGAGTCATGACCAGGAAGTAGCTCTGCAGCCGGGAAGTCCTTGAGAAGCAGACAGTTGAGGCCCCCAAACCTGGGGCAACAGGGTCTTCTTTGGGGGCGGGGAGTCCAAGAGACCTTCACATCCACCCTAATAAGCGTTCCATTTGGTATCAGGAAAGTACTTAATGAAGGTAAATAAAATAGCATGTTTACAACATGCAGCTCAGAGAAAATATTAATCTCACGCAATCCCCTCTCTAGTCCATTTAGTGCACAAATGTTTGGGCCCCCTGTGCCATCCAGCGAGCTGGCTCTCTGGGCTGGGGTTGGGGCACCTTCCGCCCACCCACCTGGGGATTGCACAGAGTGTGTCTGCCATTCAGAGCCATCATGACCAGCCTTGTGGGTTTTGCCTTGTTAACTATTGCCTTTGATTTTGTCCAGGTGCTGACTTGGTCCCATCCCTGCCCCACAGTGGACAGTGATGACTTAGGCTAGTCATAGGGGTCCCAAGGCCTCCCTTGTTCACAATTGGCCTAGGAGAGGTCCATGATAAAGTCTAGCAAGAGGGGAAGTGTGTCAGGAGGCTGTGGGAAGCTTTCCTTGTCTTTACATATAGAGGTGGGGAAAGCATATTCACTCTGCTGCCCCCTAGGCTTTGTGACAGGATGTCTGGCTCACCAGCAGCCATCTTGCACCATGGGGGAGCTAGCCTAAAGATGGCAGAGCCCCAAAACAGAAAGAGCCCAGGTCCTCAGATGACGCTGGCGAGTTGCTGAATCAACCAGTCCCAACACCATCCCTCTCTCTCTCTGTCTCTCTCTCTCTCTCTGTCTCTCTCTGTGCAGTGAGATAATAAAACTTTCCCCGAGGAAGCCATTTCAAACTGGGACTTCTGTTATCAGTAGCTGCTTGATTCACTTGGACAAGTGCTGGAGGAAGGAAGCCTGTTTCCCGTTGTGCTTCTCCATATTCCTCAGGCTTATCTGAGCAGAAAAACCTAAAAAGAACATTTTAAATATTGCCTTATGGTTTCCCTCTGAAGACAATTAGCAAATGCAGCAAAGCTGAGACTCCGGGCTGTGGCCGAGTCAGATATGGTCGCCTTACTGACCAGCAGTGTGACCTTGAATGAGCACCCTCCCCCGCAGGAAAGCCCCAGGGCCCTGACTGATAATTATCTTCTAGATATGCACCTCCTCACGTCTTGAGCCACGATATCTTGATTTTTGAGCCGGGTGACCTTTCCCAGTGGCTAAATCTGGCTGCTGCGATGAAAGCAAAAGTGGTGGAACTTCCAGGAAGGCTCCTTAGAGGAGGATGACTCAGGTACACAGTGGTTTCTTTCCTCTTCCTGCTGCTCGAAGGCAGACACCAGGCTGGCGCGCCAGGAGCCATCTTGAATTATGAGCATGAAACTTTGGGGACGAAGGTCACACACTAACGTGTAGAGGAGCCCACAGCCTGGTGCATAATAAGTGTTGCGATTTTATCATTAAGATCTGCAAGGCCCAGGGGCACCTGGGGGGCTCGGTTGGTTACGCATCCAACTCTTGATTTCAGCTCAGGTCATGATCTCCCGGATGGTGAAACAGAGCCCCAAGTCCAGCTCTGCACAGTCAGCCTGGGATTCTGTCTCTCCCTCTCTCTCTGCCCCTCCCCTGCGTGAGCTCTCTCTCTCTCTCAAAATAAATAAACTTAAAAAATATACATATGCCAGTGGCACCTGGGTGNATGCCAAAAAAAAAAAAAAAGATCTCCAAAACCCAGGTTTCCCCCCGAGTATATTCAGTAGAACTTGAGCAGTTTCTAAAAAGCATTGGTCTTGTGATATACTTACAATATGTCTCCTCCAGACAGATAATGTGTATTTCAAAATTAAAAGCCCTGATAAGTCCTGTACTTTCTCTTTGTTTAATCTTGCTCTTCCCAGATTGATTTGGGCACTAACCCTCCCTCCTCAGTATCTTTCCTTTTAGTCACATTTACCCTCATTTCCCTAAACAGACTCCAGGGAACCCTGATCTGGCCCAGTGCTTCTCAAACCTTACTGTGCACACCAGTCATCTGGGGAGACTGTTGAAAGACAAGGTTCAGCTGCTTTCTGGGGGGGCCTGAGAGCCTGGATTTCCGGCAGACAGCTGGGCGAGCCTGCCGCTCACCGGACGCCACGGTTTGGGACGCCATCGTCTCCGGTGGTGACTCTCCACTTCACTCACCTTCACAGGCAGCCCAGGCGTGCTAGCGGAGGAGATGGGCGTTAGCCTGGCAGTCACCTTCAAGCCCCGGCCTCACCCTAGAGCTCTGGGACTCTGGACAAGTCACTCTGCCTCTCTGAGCCTCCATTCTGATGTAAAACACAAGCCGCTCCAGGGGCGCCTGGTGGCTCCGTGGTTGAGCATCTGACTTTGGCTCGGGTCATGATCTTGAGGTTTGTGGGTTCAAGCCCTGAGTCAGGCTCTGTGCTGACGGCTCAGAGCCTGGAACCTGCTTTGAGCTCTGCGTCTCCCTCTCTCTCTGTCCCTCCCCTACTCAGGCTCTCTCTCTCTCTCAAAAATAAAATAAACATTAAAAAAATTTTTTAATCACTCACAT
>NW_027533280.1:1690218-1706494 GCF_008692635.1 Crocuta crocuta | reverse complement strand
TGGTGTGCTCTCAAAAATAAATAAAACACTAAAAAAATTTTTTTCTTTTTTAAATATAATTGGTTGTTACATTGGCTCACACACATTGTGGACAGTGGGCTCTTGGCTTTGGGGTAGATTCCCGTGGTTCATCACTTACATACAACACCCAGCGCTCATCCCAACAAGTGCCCTCCTCCGTGCCCATCACCCCCCTTCCCCTCCCACCCCCATCCACCCTCAGTTCGTTCTCTGTATTTAAGAGTCTCTTATGGTTTGCCTCCCTCTCAGTTTGGAGCTATTTTTCACCCTCTCCCATGGTCTTCTGTTAAGTTTCTCAAGATCCATGGGGCACCTGGGTGGCTTATTCGGTTAAGCGTCCGACTTTCGCTTAGGTCATGATCTCGCGGTTTGTGGGTTCGAGCCCCGCGTTGGGCTCTGTGCTGACAGCCAGCTCGGAGCCTGGAGCCTGTTTCAGTCTGTGACTCCCTCTCTCTCTGACCCTCCCCTGCTCACGCTGTCTCTCTCTCTCTCTCTCTCCTAGAAATAAATAAAACATAAAAAAAATAAAATAAAAAAAAAGATCCACATATGAGTGAAAACACATGATCTCTGTCCTTCTCTGACTGAGTTATTTCACTCTATGGTGAGTGAAAAATAAGTTTAAAAATAAACTTATATCAATTTTAAATTGATAAATTTAAATTGATAAATTAAATTGATAAATAAAAATAAATCAATTTTAAAAATAAAAAAAATCTATCCCTTAGACCATGGGTGAGAGGGTCAAAGGAGAGAAAGAATGAAGCACGTGATACACTATCAACTAGACACCCCCTTATGCACAGATGAGGAAACAGGTTCAGAGAGGTTAGGTCGCTTGCTCAAGGACACACAGCTAGGAAGTAGCAGATTTGACTTCCAGGCAAACGGCTCTGGTTTCCTCAGCACCAGGCTGTGGCGATTTCGGTGAATAAGGTCAGCATTTCAGGGAATTTCCGGATGGAAATTAGTGTCAACGGTCACTCCTTTGCTATCAGACCCTAGACGGTCTTGGGCTCAACACGGCAGGGTCCCCTACTGTGTGGTTGTGTAAGGACTGATCCCAGTCAGGAGGCCGCGCACCCTCGGTTTCCCGGGTCCACCTGTGACCCCTCCGGTGTGCACACAAGGTGTGAAACGCCCCCTTCCTCTTGGCCTGGGCTGCCTCCCATCGGCCGGTACAATCATCTTACTGAACTCCTGGGACACGCAGATGANCGTGGCCCGGTGGCTGCCTGCCCAGCCTGCAGCTCCGATTTGGGCCTGAGGGTCCGTTCCATGGGGGCTCAAGGAGGGGAGGCTGGAGCCGGACTCCCTCAACAGAACACTTTGGGGCTTTGTTCCAAACTCTCTTTTCCTCCCAGGCCTGGGGCGGGAAATAGGGGTGCCCTGAGGGTAGGGTGACCCTGATTTGCTCAGGACTGTCCCAGGAAGAGCTCCTGGAGTCCCGGGTCCCAGGAACCCCTCGGCGCAGCACAGGCCGGGCAGTTAGTGACCCCACAGCGGGGTTTCCGCTTTCTGTTCTGTTCCTGGACGCATTCCCGTCCGGCTGCCTTGTTCCCTCGCTTTGCGATGGTGCAGCCGGAGCCGTGCACGTCTCTCTGCAGGTACTCGACACCCTGGCCTCAGTTTTCTCCTCTGTGGAATGAGCACAAGGATGCTATACTCCAGGCAGAGCTGCAAAGAGGCGTAAAGGGGGGTAAAGACCTTAAGGGACTTTGCGAAGATGCAAGTACCACACAGGGAGCACATTCACAAGTAACATTACACAGAGGGACCCAGGCCAGCTGAGCCCTGGGGACGGTCCTGCGTGTCAGAGCCGCAGGCAGAACGGGGAGGTTGGTCACGTGCCCACGGTGGGCGGGGCCCATGGGGAGCATGTGCTTGATTCATCCCCAGCACCGCATAGTGTCATTGCCCCCATTTTACAGATGAGGAAACTGAGGCTCCGGGAGCCGTTGGCAAGCGGCAGATGCTTCCCCACCTCTCATGGCAACTCCTCTTTGCCGAGCCCCTGAGGTCCCCCGGCCCCCAGCCCCGGGCCCACCTGCAGCCCTACTGGCCTCACGCTGGGAAGGCGGGACCATCTCAGCCCTCCCTGCGACTGTCCCCACGCCCCAGGCCTCGGGTGCCCTCCCGGGCCCAACCGTGACTCAGCGCTGGGAGGCAGGAGCCTCAGTTTCCTCCTCTGTACAGTGGGGATAAGGAAGCCACCGATAGCCGTGGACAGTAACTTTCGACGACCCACCCCATAGCCAGTGCTGAGTGACCCAGGCCCAGGCGCCTCGGGACTCCCTACGAGCGGCCAGGATGAAAACTCCGATTATACACAGGTGCTCTGGCCCCATCACGTGACTCCTGCGGACCAGGCTGCCCCGCTCTCCAAAGGCCTGCACACCCCCCCATTTCGGCTCCCGGCATCCCGGGCCATAACGCCCCCTTTACTGGCCACCTCGCCCACGGGGACCCCCACCAGACGTGGGCTGGGCTTGGCCTCCCCCTTCCTGCGGGGTCCCAGCCGCTCCCGGAGCCCTGTCCCCACCCGGCACCAGGGAAGCACCAAGCTACACGTCATTCACCAGCTGGAAAGGCCCCGCCGGACCAGCCGTCTCAAAATGTGGACCAAGGACGCCGGGGGGGGGTCTGAGCCCTCTGGGGGGTCCACGGGTGTCCCTTGCACCCCCACGTTGCCAAGCCTGCTTTCCTTAAAGACGTGACAGATGCTTACAGGCTGGCCGCTGCGAGCCGGCTCCCTCCGGTGTGAAACAGGGAAAGGTCTGCGCGAGACCAAACAATGCCTCTTCTCACCGACTGCTTTGGGGAAAAACGGTTATTTTGTTCAGAAAAATACACTATTGACATAAACATGCAATGAGCGTCTCATCCTTCTTTTGAAATGAATTAATAAACGCACGTTTTAAAATTACACCGATTTCAATCTCTAATCCGGTAACTGCCACATAATAGAACCATGTAAACAAAGGGGACCTCGGTAATTTCTCAGCTTCGCGGGGTCCGGAGACCCGAAGGTTGGAGAAGCGCGCACCTTCACACGGTAATTTTCCTCAGCTCCTTAAATTAAAATAGCTTAGTCACCCAGCACTTTGTGCGTGCCCGGCATCTGGCTAAACGCTTTGCGTAGATGTTCTTTACACAGGTGTGCACACAGGTATTAAGTTCGTAGAGTAACAGCCCCCTGATGTGGGGGCTATTACTGCATTTTGCAGATGGGGAAACTGAGGCTCTAGGCGGTGAGTGTCTGCCCCAGATGAGGGGTGGGGGCAGGGATAGTGGGGATGGGAACCCGGGGCGGCAGGAGCCTTAACCTCTAAGAAGTACTTCCTCTGGGGAAGCCCCCTCGCCTTGCCGACCCAGGACCACCCGAGGCCGACCCGGAAGAGGCTGAGAATCCTGATGAAGCCACCCGGGGTCCTCCAAGCTGGGCTCCCCTTGGGAAACCTCCCAGGATTCACTGTCTGGATGACCCAGAGTCTAACACAGTGGCAGGAACCCCCCCTGGGGTACCCCAAGCCCTGGCCCGGCAGGATTATCTAGGTCAAAGGGGGCCTCGCTCCCTCCTCTCCAGCCACGCTGGCCTTTCTGCTGCTCCTCAGCCACCCCAGTTTGCAATCTCAGGGCCTTTGCACCTGCTGCTGCTTCTGCAAGATCACCTCTCTTTGTCTTGGGGCCCCTGCATCGTATTCAGGCCCGATGGGTCTGCCTTCCCTGGCCTCTTGCATGAGACCCCACCCATCCTGTGCCCCCCTGTATAGTAACACTTCCCGCCATGTGACATTATATTATATATGCGATGGTCTAGGGCTTAGCGTCTGTCTCCCTGTGAGAGTCTAAATGCCACGAACACCCGGGCACAGGGACAGGTCCTGGTGCTTGGGGACTGGGGAGTGAATGAGCAAATGGCCGGAACAGGAAGGTCTGACCCGACTAAAGGGGCAGCCACTCCTTCCCCAGTAACCCCCGCTGCTTGGGGCCATGCGGATGGGGTCTGACTTGCCAGATCTTTTGATTTTTCAAGAGAAGATGAACATCCAGATTGTTATGTAGAAGCTCCTGGCCTTTATAGCGAGCAACTAATTCAAGTCACCAAAATTAAAAAACAGCGCCGCGAGCCAAACCTCGCATAGATAAACTCAGTCGGGGTTGGCAAAGCGGGTCCCTTCTCTTGTAAGGGGAAGTGACATTTGAGCAAGGCTGGAGGGCCTTCACAGGGGACGTCAGACCCGGGCCAGGCAGGGGGAGGGGACGAGGGACNCAGAAACGGAACACACAATACACAGCAAATAAGGCTGCGCCTCCGTCTGGCCCGGACGCGCCCGCTCCCTGCCAGATGGTCCCCGCCGCCTCCCCAGCCGGGCGCCCTAGCGAGGCTCCCTGAGAGGCTCCCGGCCAGCACCCTGCATCCTGCGTCCCAGCGAGGGGCGCCGGGAAGCCCTCTCCCCGGGGCCAACGCGGGGAGGACTCTTCCTGGCCCGCAGACAGGAACCTTCTGGATTTACAGCCCCCACCNGCTTACAGAGGAGAAGCCTCAGGACTTTGGGAAGGGAACAGGGGAGGAGGAGGCGGGCGCTTTGAAAGCAGGGAGCCTACCCTTGAGCCTCGGGGGCTGATAAAGCTGGGTAGAGAATGCCCCCTCCTCCAGGAAGGCCGCTTGGATTGAAGCCTGTGTGGCAGGGAGAATATCCTCCCTAGGGATAGGGAGAGGGAAGGGGTTTGTAGGGAGGACGGAAGGACATGTCCTTCATAACGAGCAGTCCTCACGTTTTAATATGATCGCAACACAATTTGAGGGTTTACAGCGCCATCTTTGTTTCGCTGGGTCCCGAGAGCGCCAGGCCAGAATGGAGATGCCAAATTACAGATGAGAAAAAGAAGGTGGCCTCTGAGAGGGTAAGCGACCAGCCCGAGGTCATGCGGTGGGTCCGTTAAGATTCGCAGCACACCCGCTCTACGCCTGCTCGGACGCAACGCCCCGCAGAGGGCAAGCTTCTGAGTTCACGGGGCATAGATGTGTAACCCACTGAGGAGTTAGTTCAGAAAGGATAGGGGCTGGACAGAGAATGAGATAGGAAGATGGGGTAAATAAGGACCTTAGGCAAAGGTCAGGGAGGACTTCTTGGAGGAGGCAACATTTGAGCTGAGCCTTGAAGGTGAAGTAGGATCCAGCCGTGCCTGAATCTTAAGAGAGTGTGTTCCAGGCAGAGGGAACAAGTGCAAAGGCCCTGGGGTGGAGATGAGCCGTTAGTGTTCCAGAGACCAAACGAAAAGCCGGTGTGACTGCAGGGGAAGGCGCACGGGAGGCGAAGTAAGTGCAGGGCCGGAGGCTACGGAAGGTTTTATACAAGTGCTGCCGTTTCCAAAGTCTCTGGACACCAAACACAGTTACTCCCTGTGCTCCAGGTGTTGAAGCTGGGAGCCCCTCTGAAGGGGCAAGTGACTACGCCAAGTTCACCAGCTAATCTGCAAAAGAATCCGCAAGATTCAAGGCAGAGAGTCGGCCTGGGCTCTGTGGCAGGTTCTGGGAAAGCCTCGGAAATGTGTGTCCGTCTAATGTGTGACTACGAGGTTGGACAACAGACGACAAGCTCTTGAGCCAGTGCCCGGTTTTGACTCCGGGTGACAAATGCCAGACACCCCAACACCCCCTGCTCTAAACCGAGAGGAGAATTCATTGGTTCATGTAACTGGAAAATTTTCGGGAAGGGTGGCTTCAGGAATGGCTGGATCTAGGGGCTCAAAGATTTCCAAGAGTCACTTTCTCATCATCTCTCGGTCTGGTTTGCCTTTGCAAGCTCTCCCCAAAAGATGACGGCCGCCCCCAGGAGTGCCTCGCTCAGCCTGCCGCTCAGCCCGCTGCAGGGAGACCGCGCTGCTCCGCCCCAGTAATTTGTGAGAAAGTTGCAGGGCTGAGTTTCATTGGTCCATTTCAGGTCACAATGCCATCCCCAAGCCACCACTGTGGCCAAGGGAATGCACTGTCAACTGGCCACCCCTGGGACTTGGGTGTGGACACCCCCTCCTCCTCCTCGCCCCAAACTGGGAGACAGGTGGTCCCCAAAGCAAAATGGAAATTCGAGAGCTGGAATGAGAGGGGAAGGTGCGGGGAGGTCAAAGCAAGCATGTGCGCAGAGCCGCGGGGGGGCCCACGTGCACGCCCTGCCAGTGCCCGCCACCCCGCGAGGCACCGGGAAGACCAGAGCGCCCGCTGCCACGCTGGCGGCCCTCCCCCCAGGCGGCCGGCGGGAGGGATGGAGCGTGGGCTCTGAGGGGTCCCCAGGGTGCCCTCGCACAGACCGCAGCCTCGCCGGGTCGCTGACACGGACGTCCTCTCCTCGCCCAGTCAATACACTGCGTCCGCATGGTGCCAGGCACCGTCCCTAGCGCTGGAGACAAAAAGAAAAGAAAAAAATCCTCATGACATTTCCACTCTCCACGGAAGCCACTACACAAAATAAACAAGTGAAATAAAAGATATGTCAGACGATGATAAATGTTATCAAGAGAAATACAGCTGGGGGGGAGGGAGCATGGGAGGGGGGTGTAATCTTCAATAGGGCGCTCAGGCCTCCCAGCAAAGGTGGTATTCAAGTAAAAAGTAGGTTTAGGAGCAAACTAGGCAAGAATCCGGGGGTGCTCCAGGAAACAGGAACAGCCGATGCAAAGGCCCTGGGGTAGGCATATACACTGGTGCTCCCAGGCGCAGCCAGGAAGAACAGAGAGGGGGAGGGAAGGGGAGAGTGGGAGGAGCTTAGCTCGAGGCCTGCGGAAGACATGGGGTCAGATTGTGCACGGCCTCCCGGGCCCAAGTGAAGCCTCACTTCTACTCCAGTGAGGTTGGAGTGACGCGCCCGGATGCCGATTTCGCGGGATCCCTTTGGCTGCTCTGAGGAGAAGAGGCTGTAGGGGTGAGGGTGGCTGCAGGGAGAGCTGTGAGTCCAAGCAAGCGATGATGGTAACCAGAGCCTTGCTGAGGGCAGGGGTGGAGAGAGCGGTCACAGCCTCAGTGGATCTCCTGGGTTTTGCCTGAAGGATCCGCCCGTGGAGCAGACGCAGGTGGGAGAGCACCGGAGGTTCCGCGGGCCCAGGGCCTCGGGGTTCCTGCCTCGCCCCGGCCGGGACCCCGGCTCTGACATTCTGGGGTCCTGAGACACGGCCAGGCCTCAGCTCCCCAACCCTCCCCCGCCTCCCAGCCCTCCAGGGTCTGGATTTCCTCTCTCAGGCTGAGCCATGTGTCTCTCCTGTCCCACAGGCGGGTCGTCTGGACCAACGCGCGTTATCAGTACTCCTCCGCTTTGCTCTTCCTGGCACCTCAGCGGGTGCAGAACAGAAGTCTCTGGAGTCTTCCAGAATTCACCTGGCTGAGCCCCATTCTGTGGAAGCAGAACCTTGGGGAGTCTGGGATTTCCCCCCTCTTTTCCCACCCTGCACCATGGGGTGAGTCGTGACACTCCCGGCAGCGACAGCCTGGGGGGAGGGCTCCCCCAGAGGCCTTCCGTCCCATCTGCCCTTGGGTCTCCGACTAGCCTCAGCCACATTGACCTTTCTGTTCCCTAAACATACGAAACAAGCGCCTACCTCAGGGCCTTTGCACTCGCTGTTCTCTCTCCCTTGCCTCCTACTTCCCAGTTCACCTTGCCTCTCTCTTACTCACCGTCAGGTCCCAGATGAACATCCCTGCTTGGGGACCCCTCCTCTGCGCCCCTGGGACGCAGCGCAGCTCCAGCTACGCCACCCGGCCCCCAGCAGCTCTCCCTGGAAGCTTTCCTGTCCCGGCTCTGGTTACTTTTAGAGGCAGGCAAACAACAGATCAACAAAGTGCCTGGGTCCAAACCCTGGCTCTCTCCGTAGAGCTGTGGGGGTTACACGAGACGCTGTAGCCAAGTGCCCGGAACAGCGCCTGACGCATAGCGTGTGATCAGCAGCGGTTATTGACCTCGCGCCGGGGTCTGCGCCCTGGCCGGGGGCAGGAGGGCACGACCCCACCACGAGCGCTGCNGGTGCCAGACCCCCCCCGCCCCCCGCGGGGCAGCAGGCGCACGTGGGTCCCCGTGTGAGGCCTCCCCTCCCCCTCCCCGGGCACCGCTCCCGCCCGGCAGCTGGGCTGACCTCCCTCCGGCTGCACAAGGGCCCAGTATGCTGTGCTCGCCGGGGCAGCCTTGGCCGGGGGCTCACCCGCGAGCCCGCTTCACACAGGAGCCCTTTGAAGGCCGGATGAATTGGGCTCAATGTCTGCATCCAGCTGAGGGCGGCCGGGGGCCAGGGCACCTTCCAGAGGCCTGCTGTGCAGGGCTGAGGAGGGGCGGGCTGGCAGGGGAGCCCGGCTTCCAGACCCCCCCGCGAGGCCTGCGGCAGGGGCCCCCAGGGCTGTCTCAGAGGTTACCACTTAGCAGAAGGTGACATCTAATGGCATTTAAAAGGGGGCTTTCCGGAAACTACCTGAATGCCCACGAGCAGGGGAGCCGGTAGGTGAATGGTGGTCCATCCATGCAGCGGAGAGCCACACAACGCTGGAGAGTGACCCTGTCCTACAGCGTGGGCCCACCCGTACGTGTGACACAGCCCAGAGATGGACGCCCACCCCCAAAGGAGAGAGACGTGAGGCACTGGCCTCGCTCAGCACAGGGGCCAATACCGGGCCGCAGCATGGCTCTGGCCCACCCTGACCCCCCTCTGTCTTCTCATGGAGCCAAATGTCCCCAGGAATGTCCCTGGTCACCCCTTACCTATTGCACTGACCCTGCCTCGGGTGACTGCATTTCTTACCTGATTCCCCCGGGCCCCGACTCCAGCCCCGCCCCGGGCCTCTGACGCCTCCAGACCACTAGCAATCTCTCTAAAGCGCTGCTCGGAGGGAGGCTGTCCCCTGCTGAAGCACCGCCCCACCCCCCGTCACCTGGAAGACAAATGGTGACCCCCCAGGCTGGCATCTCATAGGCCCGGACCGTCAGTGCAGGGTTTGTCCTCTGTGCACCCCGCCCCCCCAGCAGCGACTTCTGTGTTCCCCGAGATTGCCTGTGGGTTCTCAAGTCCGGGTGAACGCCCTTTCTGTGACTGAGTCCCTTTGAGGGGCGCCTGGGTGGCTCAGTCGGTTAAGCATCCGACTTTGGCTCAGGTTCCTAAGTTCAAGCCCCGCATCGGGCTCTGTGCTGACAGCTCAGAGCCTGCAGCTGCTTCAGATTCTGTGTCTCCCTCTCTCTCTGCTCCTCCATCCTCTCTCTCAAAAGTAAATAAACATTTAAAAATTTTTTTAAAAAAGTGATTGAGGGGCATCTGGGTGGCTCTGTCTGACTCTTGATTTTGGCTCAGGACATGCTCTCTCAGTCATGAGTTCAAGCCTTGCATTGGGCTCTGCACTGCCAAAGCGGCTCCACGTTGGCAGTGCCGAGCCTGCTTGGGACTCCCTCTCCCTCTCTCTCTGACCCTCCCCTGCTGTCTCTCTGTCTCTCTCTCTTTCAAAATAATTAAATACACTTAAGAAAAAAGAAAAAGAGAAAAGCGACTGGCTTTTATAACAACAAAGTCCAAGAGTATGCTGGCCTCAGGTATGGCTGGATCCAGGGGCTCAAGCACCAACCTCCAATGCTGTTTCTTTCTGTCTCATGGTTGTTTTTGTTTATGTTGGCTTCTTTTCAGGCAAGCCTTGCCCTCAGGATGGAAAAGGTGTCCTGGTAGACCCAGCTGAACTCTGGTGAGTCACCCCAAATTCTTCCCAACTGTCCCTGCTGCAGTTCTGGCATTACCTCTGACCGGGTCAACTTGGGTCATCTGTTGTGCCCTGAATCAATCATGGAGGCCACAGGCTTGGAAAGTTCAGACTGGCCAGGTGACAGCCACACGCCCACCTCTGGGCCAATGGGCAGAGCTAGGCTAACCGAGACCACGTGGTCTGCAGTAAGCAAGGGGTTGTCTCCCCAGGAGATGCGAGGCTGTGAGCAGAAGGAGCATCCGGGGACCCGAAGGCCCCCAAACCTGCTGAGCAGCTGGGGGACCCTGGCAGGTGCTGTAGACATTTGGACTCTCGGAGCCCGGCTCTGTAAAGTGGGAATATAACAGCTCCACCCTAAACGGGGGCCGTGGGCAGGTAAGGTGCCAATGTCAGTGTAAACAGCTGGCACTCAGCAGATGCCCGGCCTCCGGTTTCACAAGCCTCCTATACAACGTGTGGGTGTCCCTCCTGCCAACGAGAGGTGGGGTCCAGTTCCTGCCCTTGGCCCGCGTCGTGGGGACAGCGGAAGTGACCCTGTGTGATTTCTGAGTCTGCTTTACCGAAGGTGATACAGCTTCCTCCTGACCTTCTTGGGGCGCTTTTTCGTGGAGACCCCACGTTGTGCGGAAGCCCCAGCTCGTGTGGAGGCCACGGCCCCGGCTGGGGTCCCGGCCGACAGCCAGCGTGGACTGTAGGAGCTCAGACAAGAGTGGAGCTGACCTGGGTCCCCGCCACCATGCGACCAACCGCCCCCGCCCCCCGACAGACCCTCGATGAGCCCAGTCAACGCCAGGACTCGCGGCTGTTTGTGCCACTAAGTGCGGGGTGATTTGTCCCACAGCAACAGACACGTGGAAGGAGAACACTGAGGGCAGAGGCCGTCACGGGCACTGCCGTGGCCTGACCGCACAACCCGGCGCCACGCGCTCATGTGCCTGGGCAATGCTAGTCTGTCTGAAATAGAGAGAGAGAGATGGAGAGAGACAGAGGAGGGGGCCATGCTTGAGTCCCGAGTGCCCCCACTGCCGGCCCAGCCACACACCCGACACTTGCTCAGAATTTCCCAGGATGAAGTGCTATGGGGACAGATTCTTCTAGAAGCTCGGGCCCTGCCCACTCTCAGTGACTTGTGAATGGAACTTGTCACCTTCTGAAGGGAGGGAGCAAATTAAATCTTTGACGGTGAACTTGCTAAGTGCTTGCATCAACCCTGCCAGACGCTTTCCTTTCTCTGAGATTAAGAGCCTGAGGCACAGAGGGGTCCCCGGTTTCTCAGCCCCAGTCAGCCCTGGGTCCCCTAACTCCAACCCCATGGGACTTCCTGCTTCCCATTCGGTCCTGTTACCCCGGGCAGGTCACCCCCAAAAGAAGGGACACAGTGCTGGATGCAAAATGTCCCCACAGGGAGTCTACACAGATCAGGAGATAATCCAGATAATCAAATCATTGAGGCATACGCGGAAACATTCCACTCTGGACCTCAAAGCCCGGGTGGCTGCCCTCCGGGGGCCTGGGGGCCTCAGCCCACGGCTCCGCCCATCCCCCCATCCCCCTAGGGAACAGATCCCGCCTCACTCGTGCCAGAACTAGGATTTGCTCAGTCTGCAACATTTCAACCCCTTGCTTTCCGTGTAGGCGAATAAATGGACTTGGAGAGCGCGGATCGGCCCGGAACCGGAATGCCCAGAGCCCTCGCTCTCAACGGAAGGTCACGACAATAAACACAGGGCATCACGGAAACCCGCTTTCCACCCCGCTGCTGCCGGACCGTCTGCGCGACGGAAACTTCTCCTATTTCATTGCAAAGGGGCACCGCCAGCCCTCGCGGCAGCCCAGGCTCGCCAGCACCCCGCCACTCCTTCTCCTTGACGCAGGCAGAAGAACGGAAAGAAAAACAGGGAGGGACGTTCTCGCTGCTGAGGATGATTTAATGCTGCGTCGGCACCGCCCTCCCCCACCGCGGCCTCCCCGGCCGTTCGGGAAAGTCTGTAAATTACAACGATAGCAAAGCCTCCCGCAGGGCCGGCTGTATGTTTGAGGCAAATCCAAGACGCTCATGGAAGGCTCCAGACAGGTTAAGTAACCTACCAAAGGTCACACAGCCGACCAGCAGTGAAGCTGGGATTTGAACCCAGACCTCCAGCTTGTTTGCGCCCCCAGCTACCCAGCAGGCCGCCTGGGAAACGCAAACTGCCACCCACCAGGGCCCTGGGTAAGTGCGCACGGCCTCTACCGCGTTGGATACTGTCTCCTGAGCCCCCTTCCCCCCAAAACAACTTCTGTCTCCCCGAGAGTGTGAGCTTACTTGGAGAGAGGGGCTCTGCAGACGAAATCGGGGTGAAACGAGGTCACACTGGGTCAGGAGGGGCCCTGATCCGATGGCCGGTGCCTTCAGAAGAGGGAAGTCTGGACGGGTGACACCCAGAGGGACCTCAGCAGCAAGGGCTGGAGTGATGCCAGCACGAACCAAGGAACGCGGAGGAAGCCGCGGCCACCAGGAGCGGGAGAGGCCGGAAGGATCCGCCCCTACAGCCTCCAGAGGGGTCACGGCTCTGCCCCCACCTTGAATTCAGGGCTCCGGCGTCCAGAATGGCAGACAAGACGTGTGACTGACTACTGATCGCTTGGAACGTGGCTGGTGTGACGGAGGAGCTGAATTCGCAATTTAATGACATTTAGACTTAAGTAGCCGCGGGGGTGAGTTCCCTCTCGCTGCAGGGACAGTGGTCACAGTCGTAGTGGCTTAACACAACGCAACGCAACGCAACACAGCACAAACGAATCTTTCGCTTCTGGAGGGCAGGGGTCTGAGATGGGCCTCACTGGCCTGAAACCGCGGGATTGGCAGGGCTGGGCTCCTGGACGCTCCGACGAGAGCGTCTTCTCGCCTTCTCTGCCTCCGCCTGCGTTCCTTGTGGCCCCGCATCGCCCTGCCCTGCTTCTACGTCGCGTCTCCCCGACTCTGAGCCTCCCGCCTCCCTCTGATAAGGACCCTCAAGGCTGGCGGCTGTCACACTGGACCGCACGGGTGCAAACTGCGGGTTCCCGTGTTCCTGCCTCGGTCACTGCCGGGTCCCCCGAGCCAGGCACCCAGCACCCAACAAACGTGTTCGACGGATGACATTTAAATATAGCTTCTCCACCATGGTTGTCGAAGGACACGCTGGGATTCAATTCCAAGTCTGAGCCACACTTTGCACAATGCAGGCCCGCGTCGTGGGGCGCCTCTCACGGGGCCTGGGCCGAGCCTCGGGAAACTGCTCTGCTCCTGGCTCTACTGTGTGACCTCAGGCAAACCTCTGTGCATCGCTGGGCGGCACGGTCCGCATCTGTATGACGGGGGGCAAGGCAGGAAACCGGCCTGTAAAGCAGCACAGAGAAGCCAAGGGGCTGGCCCAAGGCCAAGGTCTTGAGGAAGGGGTAGACCGTCCCAAGTCGAGGTGCGCTTCGGGAAGGGTGTGAGAGGCGAGTCAGGACGCTCCCACTCCATCTGGGGGATGGAAGGTGACAGCCCGCACCGGGTCTAGAATCAGCGACTTCAGCGCTGTGCCATCGGCCTAGAGTCTCTCCTAAACTTCCTCTGACCGTCGAACTCCTACTCATCCTTCGAGACCCAATTCAAATGTTTCTTTCTTAAGGAAATCTTCCTTGACCCCCAGAATCCGCCTCGGACCCCCAAAAGGAGCCCCAGAGACTCCAGAAGCCACCCTGTCACTGTCCAAAGAGGTGAAATGACTTGTCCAAAGTCACCTGTGCCAGTATGTGGCAGATTTGGGATGTGAACCCATGTCATCTGGCTCAAATGTCTACACTCTGATGTGGCTATATGTACACGGTCAGCACACCTGCACACACCTGCACACGCACACGCACCGCCCTAAGCACAAATGTGTACACACATCCATATATACAAACATACACATGTATGTCCTCATAGACAGCCACGCACAGGTACACATGCATCCCAAAATACATGCATACGCGTGCAACAGTGCACATGGACACACACGTACAAATATATACACGACCCTGTTCTCTGGTAGAAGACACGTGACCACCAAACTCACGTGTGCACACACATGCATGCACGCAAACACACGTGCACGCACGAACATGCATACACACACAGACACGCACATGTGCACATGCGCACACATGCATGCACGCACGCGNCCACGCACAGGTACACATGCATCCCAAAATACATGCATACGCGTGCAACAGTGCACATGGACACACACGTACAAATATATACACGACCCTGTTCTCTGGTAGAAGACACGTGACCACCAAACTCACGTGTGCACACGCATGCACGCAAACACACGTGCACGCACGAACATGCATACACACAGACACGCACATGTGCACATGCGCACACATGCGCACACATGCATGCACGCACGCACACACATGCACACATGAGCACAGACATACCAGACACACTGGCACCGTGCACGTGCTTGCTCGCCTGCACACAGGCGTCCCGTATTCCCACGTGCACACAGACCTGCATGAAGCCCACGCACGCGCATGTTCTCACAGGGAGGCCCGAGCACAAAATCTGCATAAACGCCCCGCGACGGCACCGAGGGGCACCCACCAGCCCAGGGGCGGGTCGCCTCGCACACGGATATTCGCATGAATATTCACATGTGCCCTGAACTCGGTCACAGACTGAAAGGAGTGTAACTCCGATATGCGAACCAGCACATGCAAAACCCCCTCTTCCTCCACACGGGCACAGACGCCGAGGCACCCGCACGCACGCGTGCGCACATGCTGCAGACGTGCTTCTGGCCTCTGTCCCCGTCCTCCCTGCCCGCCCTCTGCTCTCGCTGCGGTGGGGCCCGGG
Organism: Crocuta crocuta; assembly: GCF_008692635.1. Lineage (NCBI taxonomy): Eukaryota > Metazoa > Chordata > Mammalia > Carnivora > Hyaenidae > Crocuta > Crocuta crocuta. The sequence continues at coordinate 1,691,894 of NW_027533280.1, read as the reverse complement.
GGCTGACACCGGCGCCATCTGGTCCCGTTCCACGGTGCCCGGATGAGACCCGGCAGTGTGGGGACGGGATGGGACCCCTTGCTCTGCCCTGGAGCCCCACCCCCGCCGGCCCCACCGAACGGAGAGGAAGAGGAAGCACAGCGTGGGCCGGTGTGGGGGCGCCTGCCCAGACAGCCTCCTGCACGGCCAGATGGCCAGCCATCTGCGGCCCCTCCTCCCGGCGGCGTGGCCAGGCCTGCTGCCGGGCGAGAGCCTCTCCAGGGCTGGCAGAGCGTGTCAGGGCCGGGTGCTGCCTGGCCGGCGGGGCCTGCTCCTCGGGGACAGGCGACCCGACGGGCACACAGCCCTCCAAGCCCAGCAGCGTGGCCCCTTCTGTGGCCCCACCTCTCACCTTGTAATGTAGGCGCCTCTGTTCTGGAAGATTCCGAGGTTTGTGGGGCTGGGAGGTGGGCGGGGGCGGGGGGTAGAACGGCCCTTTATCCAAGCGCTTGTTCATTCTCTCATTCACTAAACACCAGGTGCCTACTAACTGCTAGGCGCTGGAGATACAATCGCGAACAAAACAAGCATTTGTTGAGCACCTGTTGTCTGCCAGGCACTTGGGGATATAGCCATAGCACAAAACAGATATAGCTTAGACACCTACTGTGTGTCAGCTGAGGGCCACTGTGATCAAACACCTACTGCGTGCCAGGAGCTGCTCTAGGCCCTGGGGACACAGCAGTAAACAAACTACTTGTTAAACACCTACTGTGTGCAGGCGGTGGGGACAGGGTGCTGAGCCGGAAGGATGTGGTCCCTGCCCTCACGGAGCTTCCAGTCTCCAGATGAGCAACAGTGAGTAACTGCTGTGATGCCGGAAGGAGAATAGGGGTGAGGGGAGGGACAGTGACAGTCTTATCGTCTGATCCTTCTAGATGGGGCAGTCAGGGAGGGTTTCTCGGAGGAAGTGGCATGGAGCAAGACCCAGGTGGAGTCAGGAGCCGGTACTGAGGCTCCTAGAGGAAGGGAACAGCCGGGAAAGACCCAAGGTGGACAGGCTTGGTGTGTCCACCGCCCTGGGGAGTCCCGGCCCTGGCAGGGGTGAAGAGGGGAGGAGTCTGGGGAAGGAGACCCCAGGGGTCGTGGGGGTGGGGGCCCAACCTCCATCTGTATTGGGGAGGCTGTATTCGGACGTGGCCCAGTGAGTCTGGGACCTGAGCACTGGGATCATTCCCATTTCATAGTCGGGAAGACGGAGGCCCAGGAGAGGCCTGGGGCCCCGGGCTGGCGGCGCCTCTGCGTACGGTCCCAGTCGACCTCGCTGCGTGTCTTGAAGCTGTCAGCCTTGATGCCCCGCGGGCTTAGTCACCCCGCACGAGTGACATTTATTTATTCCCTCACACGGGAGCGTGGCGAGAATTAATTATTTAGGGCCGAGGAAGCACTTTGAACATGGAAAGTGCTGCGGGTGCCCGCGACTGTGCAGAGAATCAGGCTCCCCCCTCGCGCCCGCCTGCAGCTGGGAGGGCTGAGCCGTCTCCCACCGTCTCCCAGGGCCCCCACCCCTGACCACGCCGGGCCGCTGCTCTCAGCTCAGGACTTCTTCTCTGTAAAAGCCCAGGGAAGAGAGTGAAGAGGAAGGGGGGAGGGAAGGGGAGGGAGGGGGAGGGAATGAAGCAGGAGAGAGGGAGACA
>NW_027533280.1:1688467-1689477 GCF_008692635.1 Crocuta crocuta | reverse complement strand
TCACGGATTTTCGGCCCCCGCGCGCTGGGGGGGGGCGAGTAGGACAGGAATGAGTCACAAGCACAGGGCTCTGGTTTATAAAGCACTTTCTCTCCATTATTTCAGGTTCACGGAACAGGATGGGGGTTCTTAGCCGTACAGGTATCTCCAGCCCCATTTGACAGACAAGGAAACTGAGGCTCAGAGAAGGTGCCGGAGCCTGGCTGCAGTGGCCGGGGGTGAGATGGGTGAGGAGCGGGCAGTGACCAGAGGGGCCGCTTGGCCTCACGCCGCAGCTCCTGGGGCGCTGGGGCTCCCTGGGCGCAGTCACCAGCCACAGCCCGGCCCGGCCCGGCGGGGACCCCGCGGGCGGCCCTGGGACTCAGGCCCCTCCCTCGTGCCACCCTGAGGCCCCCTGCTGCCCGGGAAGGAGGCCGGGAGGGGAGATCTTGCGGGAGTAGGGGTGGGGTGGGGCGGGGCGGCGGGGCGCAAGCCTGAAGGTTGATTTGACCTGACACGCACCCCAAGGAGCCGAGGGCCGAAGGCGCAGCAGGAGGCGGGACGCCGGGCGCCGTAAGTGCCGTTAGAGCGTCTGCCGCCCCTTCGGAGCGAGAAGGGCCGTGGGGCTCACCTGACCCCCCTGTAAGCCGGAATCCAGAGACCCCCGAGGGGGGCAGAGAGCTGGGGGCTCCGGCCGTCCGCACGCTTCTCTCCGAGGCTCCCGGCCCTGCCTCGATCCATCTCCACTCACCCGGTGGCCAGGACCGTGCCTGCATTCCGTAGGCACCCAATAAATGCACGCTCGTGTGTCCTGGGTGTTAGCCGAGGGCCCCCTCTGCCTGGGAGGCAGAGGCCTTGCCGCGGCAGGAGGCTTACTCGCCTTGTGCCTCAGTTTCCCTCTTTGTAAGATGGGAGCACAAGCGATAGACCGACGTTGAGGACCGGGGAGGATTCGGGGCTTGTCCCCAGAGTTGCTAGAAGGCCACCCGGCGCACGGGGAGGGGGACCCACCACACGGAGCCCGTGGCGGA
>NW_027533280.1:1680144-1688396 GCF_008692635.1 Crocuta crocuta | reverse complement strand
ATGGGGGTCCCCACAGCAAGCCGACGCGGCGGTCCCGTGTCAGGACCGTTAGTTATTTATTTTAGCTTGTGAAACGGAGCCCCGGAGAGATCGAGGAAGGCGCCCAAGGCCGCCCAGCTAGAACGCGAGGGAGCTGGGTTCCGCGGCTTCTGCACAAAGGGCAGGGGGTCCCGGGGGTCTCAGGGTCCACCCCCCGTCAGTCTGTGGGAGCCTCTTTGTGCTGACTGGGCCCCAGGGGCCGCCCTCAGGGGTCATAACTGAGCGGCATGTGCTGTGAGCCAGAAGGGGCTCCGGCTGAAATCAGGAGGCCCCCCTGGGTACTCAGCCCCCCCCCCACCTGGCTGCCTCATCCTGGAGGGGGCGGAGACAACCAGGAACCTTCTGGAAGCTGCTACTGTGGTAACCATGCTGGCCGCCCTCACCCTGGGGGGGCTGGGGCCCGGCGGGCCACCTCTCCCTCCCCCCGGGGGTCCCCTGGCGTCCTGAGAACTCGTCACCCACGCACGGCCCCAGCAGGGAAAGCCAGCTCGGGAGACCCTCTCTTAACACTAACGCCAGCGGACGTGTGCTGCGTCCCTCCACCTCTATGAGTGTCAATCACTTAATTTTCACGCAGCCCATTTAATAGATGAAAGACTGAGGTCCACGGGGGCCAAATTACTCGTCCAGGGTCACAGTCGGTGTTCAGACCCAGGATTTCTAGCCCCCGGAACTCCATCACATGGTACAGTACCGGGGTTTAGACGCAAACCTGGGAGGGAGATCAGCTGTGTGACGCTGGATGAGTCACTCAGCCTCTCTGGTCTTCAGTTTCCCCTTCTGCAACATAGGATAATAGTATCCCCTTCGAGAGGCTTTGGGAGGATCAGCCCGGTTAATATGGACAAAGCACTTAGAGCAGGAACGGGCAGAGTGGGGTCTGGGGCTTGCCTCAGTTTCCCCCAGCTGATTCTGAGCTGAGGACTGTGGACAGCTGCTCCAGGGGAAGCCGGCCGGCCGGAGAAGGAGGGTCACTGGAGGTGCCATCTCTGGTCCCCTAGCCCGACTGTGAGGGGCTCTGGAGGGTGAGCTACGCCCCAGAGTTCTTGCTCTAGGCGGGGCCAGACCCCCACACGGTCAGCGGCCACCCGAGGGCTGCCCTGCGCGGTGCCGGCTCCCGGGCAGGTCGGGCTTTCTGGCTCGGGCCCCAAGCGCGTCCAGCAGTCCACGCGCCGTGCACAGAAGCTGGGGGTGCAGGCAGCCGGGAGCCTGCCGGGAAGGTGGGGGGACCAGAGCCAGAGGCCCGGGGCGCGGGGGTGGATCCGGGCGTGTGATCGCTGTCCTAGCGCTTCACCCGCCAGGGCCTCACAGCAAACCTGTCTGACCAGTCGCATCGCCCTCGTTTCACAGATGGAAGGCCACCAGTTTGGTCAAAGTCACACAGCTCTGGGGCAGGGAACCAACCCTCTGGACCCTGAGTCAGGGTCCCTGCCTGCAGGGCCTAAAGAAGGGGGGGTGGTAACCCGGGGAAGGAACTCGGGGGAGGTTGTATCAGGCAGGGTGTCCTGGGCAGCAAGTAACAGAGAAGCCCCAGTTCAAACAGCTTCATAATGATGAAGGTTTGTGTTTTCCGTAAGAAGGCCCCGCGGTGAAGGAGCCGCTGGGCGGGCTGATCCGGCGGCTCGGGGGTGTCGTCCGGACCAGGGTCTTTCCCTGTGTCCTCTGCCACCCTCAAAACAGATCACTCCCCTCAAGGTCGCAAAATGGCTGCAGCAGACCCAGCCATCACCTCCCACCAGGACAAACCGCAACCCAAGATGAGCCAGTCGTCTCTTCCTCATGTTTCTTTTTTTTTTTTTTTTTAAAGAGCAAGTAAAGGTTCTCCACGACCTCCCAGTGGAGTCCCCCTCACATCTCATTGGTTAGAGCTGGGGCAGTTATTGCAAGGGGCAGAGGACAGCCATCGATTGGCTTAGACCAAGGGTCAGCAAATCCAGCCCCAAGTCTGCTTTTGTAAATAAAGATTTACTGGTACACAGCCACACCCATTGTTTTCAATGTTTACTTATTTTTGAGAGAGAGAGAGATGGAGCGTGAGCAGGGGAGGGGCAGAGAGAGAGGGAGACAGAATCCGAAACAGGCTCCAGGCTCTGAGCTGTCGGCACAGAGCCTGACGCGGGGCTCGAACTGTGAGATCATGATGCTTAACTGACTGAGCCACGCAGGCGCCCCACACACCCATTTTTTTTATTGCATATGACTGAGTTCATGCCGCCGTGCAGAGCTGAGCCCTTGCAACAGGGATCATGGAGTCCGTGAAGCCTGGAAGACTGACTTGCTGACTCCTGGCTAAATTAATTGGGATTCACCCCTGTGCTGGCCTGAGTCATTGTCCCCGAGGGATGAACACAGAACAAAGCCATAGTCTGTGAGGGAGATTAGAAGTGGATGGTGGCTGGGTCACAGCTAGGTCATCCTCAAGTATTACAGACCCACAGCGTCGGCCTCAGGTGGGAGCCAGGCTCGGACCCCCTCCCCCCTGCCCCCGGCAGAGCTACTGACCCAGAACCTGTGTTTGACAAGACCCCGGAGCCCTGTGAAAAGCCGTGGCCCTGCAGAAAGGGGAAGGCACCGGTGGGGACAGAGCGGCAGTTGCACGGATTGACACTGGAGGCGTGGCCAAGTTCCAGCCCCGACTGTGACCTTGACCAGCTGTGTGGCTGTGGCAGGTGACGGCACCCCTCAAGGCCCCTTGCACCCTCACCTGCTAAATGTTGTGTGTTAGCATCGCAGGGCTGTTTTTACAAAGGGCACCCGGCCCCCAAGCGGGGTGGCTTTGCGCCCAGTCCTGGAGGTCAGAAGTCCACAATCCAGGCTCGGGCGGGGCCAGCCTCCCCCCAGAGGCCGTAGGGAAGGGTCCTTCCTCACCTCTTCCAGCCTCTGGTGGCCCCAGGCGAGCTGGGGTTGCTCGCCTCCCATCTCTGCCATCATCTGCACCTCCCCCCCCTTTTCTTTAAAGTTTATTTATTTTGAGAGAGAGAGAGAAAGCACAAGCTGGGGGAGGGGCAGAGAGAGGAGAGAGAGGACCCCAAGCAGGCGCCGCACCATCAGCACAGAGCCCGATGCGGAGCTCGAACTCGCAAACCCTGAGATCACGACCTGAGCTGAGATCAAGAGCCGGACACTTAACCGACGGCGCCCCCCAGGCGCCCCCTGCCCTTCTTAACCAGCCACACAGGCTTAACGCCCACCCAGAGCCCCGTCTTGATGACATCTGCACAGACCCCGTTTCCAAACAAGTGTGCATCCCCGCCCCCTGCCCCCGCATCAGCGTCCAGCTACACGGACCTCCTTGCTCCTTCCAGAACATTCCGAGTCCACCAAAGCCTCAGTCTTGCTGTCTCTTCTGCTGCTCCCACAGATCCTCAAGCTCGCTCCCTTGTTTTATTCCATCTCTNGCCCCGCCAGGCCAGCGCTCGGTCACATCCACCCCGTCACACTTTCCACTATCTCCATGGAACTCACAGCCGGCTGGAACTGTCACTTTCAATTACGTACCCATCGGACGGGGCCCGGCACAGAGCAGGCGCTCGGTAAAAATGAACGACGTGACAGAGCAGGCCGCTTCCCTCCCCACACCCCTCCTGGAACAGTCAGGAAGCCCCAGGCCCCCGCATTCAAGGCCTGGCAGGCCTCACCACGCCTCGGAATTTTCCAGATAAAACTATTCCTTTGTGCGTCAATAGAGCCTTTAATCTCGGCTCGTCGCACCAGGCAGGAAGGAGCCTGCTTCTCGAAAGGACGTCTGTCCTAAAGCCACCAGGTAACATGAGGGGGGCCTTTCAGGAGGAGAGCACGTCTCCCCACCCAACGCTGAGAGACGTCGGTGGCCCGTCGGCGGGGCTGGGCTGCCCTGTGCTCAGCGGCCCCCAGGCCGCAGGATGGCCCCTCGGCGGGGAGGATGTGCCCTGCATGTTAACCCTTTACAAATAACATCACTAATTTTCTTTTTTTTTTTTAATATTTTTATTTTATTTCTAGGAGAGAGAGAGAGAGACAGCGTGAGCAGGGGAGGGTCAGAGAGAGGGAGACACAGACTCTGAAACAGGCTCCAGGCTCTGAGCCGGCAGTCAGCACAGAGCCCGACGCGGGGCTCGAACCCACGAACCGCGAGATCATGACCCAAGCGAAAGCCGGACGCTTAACCGACTAAGCTACCCAGGCGCCCCAGCATCACTAATTTTCTTTCTGTCTTTGTTCTTCTTATTATTAAAATGTACACGTGTAATCCACATGGGCTGCCACTAAGAAGTTCTAAAATCTCTAGAATGTGGAGGGAAGGAGATCCTCGCCTTCCTGATTCCAGCCCCCAGTGTGGAGGTGACAGTCACAGGCAGGAGCACTGGGCACCCTTCGGGAGGGCCAGGTTCCTTTATTTGACAGATCCTGGTGAAGGGCCCCCAGCCATCCCCTGAGGGTGTTACTATCATCAGACCCATTTTACAGACGGAGAAACTGAGGCTCGGAGAGGGACAGGGCCAGCCGGTAGGAGACCAGGGTCGAACTCAGACGGTCTGGCTCCGACCCTCACCTTTGACCGCTATGCCAATGCCGCCTCTCAACAGAAACGTTCTTGATTCCATTTTTAGCTTTTTTTTCTCCCTTCCCTCGCCCACCCCATTTTCTGTTCTGTACTTTTCCACGACTTGCTTTCTTCGCTTCACTGCTTGTCTGGGAGATTATTTCATGCCAAACGCACAGAGGTCAGTCCTTTGCTTGTGATGCCTGTGTCGCGTCCCATAGCCTTTAACACACAGCACGGGACTGTTACCGGGACCGTTTGGGTCAAAAGAGTCCATTTGTGAGCACCGTGAATTCTTAGGACGTAATTCACTGGGACGTGTGCTGTTGTTTGTGTGTGACAGTGAGCACTCTGGGGAACACCAGTGAGGTCTGGGCTTACAGGGCGGGAGGTGGGAGCGGCCCTGTCACCCGCACACTAGACTGCATCCGAGCCCGTGAGAAGGGAAACGCAGCCCCGACACCGGGTCCGGAGCGCCGCCAGCTCCCAAAGGGCTCTGAGGGTGAAACGTTCCTCCTTCCGCTCAGCTGCACATCGGAGGCCTCCAGGATGGCACACCTTCCAAGCCCTGTGACTCATCCCCAGCACGGTGCCCGGTAATTCACAGAGCCACTCACCGCACTCCACAGTGTATCCACACCACCAAAGAAAGGCCTACTCAGGGTCTCCCAGGAGCAGGTGAAGAGAAAAGCCGGGCCTCCATCCACCTCAGGCATCGAATGTTTTGTTCAGCCGACAGAGAGGGGGTGAGGAAGGAAGGGCACGAGTTGGCGTAAAGTCAGAACAAAACTGCCAACAGCACAGTTCTCTGTCTCCCGGGGGTGACGCACCCCGTGAAAACCAGAACGCCGTCCCGAGCGTCAAGACCTGCGGAGCAGCCTCCCAGGACTTGGGCCAGACATTTCAGCATCTTCCTCAGGTGCCCGTGAATAGTGTACCGTCTTCTCCAAACGTAGCCTTTGTTTTTGAAAGCTCGTAAAGAGGGACCCAGGAGGTCAGCAGACGCAGGCCGCCCACTTCCTTCCCCAGGACGGCGTCCACACAGCCCGCGACATCTCCCAGCCTGTGCCTCCTGCCAGCGACCGGACTCCGGGCTGCCTCGGAGACGCAGCAACCAGGCCCCCCGCAGGCGGCCCCCATGTCCAGCTCGGGGCATCGCCGGGCTCCCCGGCCCCCGGAGGGCCGGGCGGCAGCAGGGGCCTCACTCGGTCATCGCGAGGGGCGAGTGAACTTCGAACGGGGGAGAGATGCTCGTAGAGTCATTGTATTAGCAGCGGATTCCAGAATGCCTTTTCTCTTTGAAGCCCTGTCCGTGCAGCCCCGTGCCCTCCAGAGAGGAGGAGAAGCGGACTGCTCGCAGGCGGAGAGGCGGCTGCGCGGTCCCGCCTCGCAGGGAACGAAGGCACGGTCTGCCCGGTGCGGTTAGCCGGGTCTCCTACCAGCACATTCGGCGCGCGTCCCTCCATAACGAGGCACATGAGAGCCAGGGCGATGGGCCGGGTCCGTTCCCAGCCGGGAGGGCGCTGGGAGCGTCGGCGGCGGGGAGAGTCTCGGCGAAGGCCCTGTGTGCGCTGGGCGGGCCGGAGCCCGGGACACGCAGCAACATCTCGCCCAGATGATGGCCCACCGCGGGAGACGCTAACGTGACTGCCGCACAGAGCGGGTGTGAGGTACAGAGCAGCTGAGTAACCAGCGCGCGTCACACAGCGAGGAAGCGGCCGAGCCGGGATCTGAACCCAGGTGACCCAGCTCCGGGGCAGGTGCTCTTAACTGTACCCAGTGTTGCGGGCTTGTCCCAAATCCAACAACAACAACAACAAAAAAAATGGCAACGAGTGGGCTCTGTGACAGACACTGGGACTGGCCCATACCTGTTCCCAGCCTTTCCTGCTTTCCCAGGCTCGCCTTGCAGCTCTGGCCAACGAGACGGAGGCAGAAGGCGACGGGGAGATTGTGGGAAATGTTTTGCTTCTCTTGATTAAAAACAAAATAAAACAAAACAAAATGAAGGGGGCTGATGTCCCCTGTGCCCTTTTCTCCTACCTAGAGTGTAGATGTGATGCCTGGAGTCATGGCAGCCACTTTGCGATCTGAGGGAAAGTACATGAGAAGCACAGACGTGACCTGGAAAGATCTGAGTTTTGGAACCGAGTCTCCCATCTCCCAGACTTCTTTTTGTATGGGGGAAATTAAACTCTGTTTGCCACACTGGGTTAGGTTTTCCATTATCTGCAACCAAAAATCATTCCTGAGGTTTTCCTTTTCTCTCTTCCTACCTTTCTTATTCCCACCGGAAAGTAACTGGTTCTTCAAAGTCTGTGCCTCGTAAAAAGTGACAGATGGTGAGAGGCGTGCTTTCCAAGGATCGTTGCTGGAATTACATCTTCCTGCTGCCTTTCCAACTACCTTTACTAAGCATCTACTCTCTGCTGGGTAAACAGCTATGGGGTGTATAGCATGCGCTCTAGGCTCCTTCCCGCAGTGCTCTTAACAGCCTCGAAGGGGGGCCACCTCCAGCTGCAGCTCACGGAGGACACNCTCCCTCTCTCTCTGACCCTCCACTGCTCACACTCTGTCTCTCTCAATAAGATAAACATAAAAAAAAAAAAAAAGAATTTGCCTGGTGGGTGAGGAACCAGGTTCACCCACGCCAGCCTGACCCCAAGCCCAGTCGCAGTCACCCGAGCCCACGGCCCTCGAGAACGGCTCCAACTCGTCAGACTCCAGGCCTCGGTTCCCTCGGGGCTGCTGTCTCGGCCTGCTCATCCGTGAAGTGGGCACTACGCTGCCGCCCACTCGCAGGGCTGCTGGGGGCCTGTCAGCTCGGAGCCTGTGGGGAGCTCTCTGCAAACGGCGTCCTTGTTATTTCTATCATCATCGCTAAGAATCCGGAGGCCTGTCCCCCGGAGCGATGCCCGGAGCAGCCATGAGTGGAAAAGAGAAGCCAAGGGGCGCCGGGGTCTGGTTTCTACAGAGCCTGGGCTGCTGTCCCGTGCCCCAGGCCCGGCCACAGGTGCAGCCTCGGGTGACACATCGGAAGGCCTCCTGGGTGGGCTGCCCCAGCAAGGACGCTCCCGCCAGACACCTTGTCTGGGAAGACGTGCACGTTCGAGAAAGGCTGTCTCTTGCCAGGGCCTTGGGGGCTCAGGAAGCAGCCAGCATGTCATGGTCAAGGTTGGCCAGCCCGCGAGACCCGGAACTCACCCTCTAGATCAAAGCCAGGGCGGCTGCCGGCAACAGCAACAGGAAGAGAGAGAGCGGGAGAGAGAGGGTCTCTCTCTCATGAGCCCAAGGCCACAGCAAAGGGACTCGGTTTCCCAGCAGTGGAGGAGGGGGCGCTAACTCATTAATTAATTTATGAGAACATAGTAAGCGCCAAGCACTCGCACACACACGTTTCACTGAATCGTTACTACACCCCTTTGAGGGAAGCGCTGTCATCATCTCTATCTTGCAGATGGGGAAACGCAGGCACAGGGAGGTTACGCGGCTTGTCCAAGGTCACACAGCCAATCACCAGAGGGGCAGGCTTTGAACCCAGTGGCCAGACTCCCTTTAAGCAAGGGACACACCCTGTCCCTGCCTCTTTGAGTTTTCGTTCTAACGGGGCTGGCAGAGGAGAGATCGACTATAAACAAACCAGCAAGTGCACTGTGATGAACAACTGTACACAGCCAGGGTGGTTCAGTCG
>NW_027533280.1:1671807-1679844 GCF_008692635.1 Crocuta crocuta | reverse complement strand
GGGCTTGGAAGGCGTCTGAGACCAGGTGGAGACTGAGGTCCTCCTTGCAGGAAGGATGGGACTTTAACTGGACTCAGGGCAGAAAGGACACGCCAGTGGCCGGACCAGCTCTGCAAAGGCGAAGACGAGGGAAAGTAGATATGAGAAAACGATGGGGCCAGAGCAACACAGGAGTGAAAACCCAGGCATACAGTTAGTGCTCAATAATTGGTTGTTGCTGACACAAAAGGAGGTACTGGGGGGTAACCGGTGGGAGGCGTCGGAGGTCAGGAGGAAGGGCTCGCACACCCTCTTTCCTGGCTTGGCTCCAGGGTCGGCCTGGTGAGCCAGCCCCGGGGCGTGTGTTCTGATTGGTTCAAGAGGGCCACGCCCCTAACCAGAGATTGGCGGGTGGTGACCGTGCGCCACGACGCGGTCAACGGCGCTCACTCTCCGCTCAAGACGGTCCATGTAGTGGTCACCTGCCGCCGGGTAACAAGAGGGCCCGAAACTTTGCAGCTTTAAATGAGAAGTAAGTATTACCTCGGGTTCTGTGGGTCAGGAACCTGGGAGGGACCGAGTGGGCAGTTCTGGCTCCGGGTCCCCCGGGAGGTTGCCGTCAGGCTGTCCACTGGGGTTGCAGTCCCTCTGAAGGGTTTCTGTCCCATCTGTCTTCCTCCAGGTGAAGGTGAAGGGTGTCAGAGGTGGACCCGCCCAGGCCCAGCGTGCAGGTACCCAGCCCTCGGCCTCCTCCGGGCACACAGGAACACACGGTTCAGACATCACCTCCGCCGAGAAGCCTTCCAAGCTCATCCGGGAATTCTGAAGAATCAAGAAAGAGGCTGAGAACACACACACACACACACACACACACACACACACACACACACCCCTTCCTCCTGCCTTCGCCCTTATCAGACTTGCAAAGCCCCAGGCTGAGACTTCCCTAATCTGCTTCCCACATTGGCTTCCCCACCCACCCCAGCCCCCCACTCCACAGTCCTCACAGATCTGCGAGGCCACCGTCTCGATACACATTACGTGGAAACTTCCCGGGCGTGTGACCTTGAATGGGCCACTTTCCGTGCTGAGCCTCAGTTTCCCCATCTGTCCCATGGGGTGAAGTGAGCCCATCATACATAAAGAGCACGTCGTGTCCGTGAACGTGAGTGTGTGGCCACTTCAGGCAGGGAAGGGTGTGGGGCGGGCATGGAACAGACCTCCCCTCTGCGCAGCCCGCGGGGCTCACCCTCTCTCAGGGCTGACCCGGCGGTCGCTCCCCTCCCCGCTGCTCCCCAGGGAGCGAGAACACTTAAGCGGCCAGTATTTCCCCAGCTCAGCACAAAGCGCAATCACTGCAGGGAAGGCTGTTAGCTTGATTGAGTCCTTTCTTCATCTCCACGTCAGCTGCTAGGCTGTTAGGCGCTCTCAGCTCACAGAGGGGCGACTGGCTGCTCCTTTATTACCCAGAGCTGGAGCGGGCTGGCCGGAGCCCTTCGGTTGCCGCAAGAGTGTGGCGCCACTGCATACCACTCCAGACAGCAAACTTGTGAAACGCCTCCTCTCCCTACTCGAAGATCTGTACCAAGTCCTCATTCCCAGGACTCAAGTCCAAAGCCCCCCCCCTCCGTGCTGAAGGTTCCCCTTAACCACCCTCCCCCAACCGGGTGCTCTCTGGGCTCTCCTTTCCGTTGGGCAGAGGAAACCCCAGATGCACTGGGTCCGAGGAATGGTAACTGCTTCTGCCTTCTCAGGGAGGTAGTGTAATCCATCTCGGTGGGGATACGAATACTTCGATTGCGTCCTTTAAATAACTGTAGAGCAAATGCTTTAGAGCAAAATCCCTACATGCCAGGCTTGCTTCTCAGTGTTTTCCATAAATTCACTCAATGAATCCTCGCAGCAAACGTAAGAAGAAGGCATCATCCATGGTCCCATTTTCCAGGTCAGGTTCTGAGGCACAGAGAGGACTCAGGAACCTGTCCAAGGCCACACAGTCGCTGAATAGAGGGCTGGGCTGGGACTTGAACTTAGAGCTCCTGGTGCTTTTAGTGTCTTCTTCACAGAGGGGACGGGAAAAGTAGACATTGCAAAGCCCAAAGCCAGTTCTTCTATGAGGCCAGGGTGCGGGAAAGAGCGGACTGCCATTTCCAGGAGATACAGTTTCAGGAGCTATAGTTTGGGGGGGGGGGGTGGAGGGGACTGGAACACAGGAAAGGTGCGGAGTCTGAGCAGCATGGTCTATAAAACCCCGCCCTTGCTCTCAGGCCTCAGCAAAGTCTGGTGCTTCCAGAAGGGACCTGGGCTGGGGGTGGGGGAGGGGAATCTTAGGAAGGAGGCTGAGTCAGGACAATTAACTAGCCAGAGACAGGCTGCCAGCCCTCAGATTCCTTGTTTCCTGTGACTGAAAAGTCCCAGGTGGATTTCAGACGTGGCTGGATTCAGGGGCACGAATAATGTCATCAGTCCCTCCGTCTTGGTGCTGCTTCCCTCTAGGCTGGTCTCTTTCTCGGGCGGGTCCACTGACATCCCACTGGTAAAGCAACTCAGTGGGAAAAGAGATGTTTTTCCCAAGTGGTTCCAGCAAAAGTCCCAGGGAAGGTTCTCATTGGCTCAGCCTGGGCCACGTGACTAGGTCACACGACTATTCCCTAACCAATGGCGGTGTGATAGGGCGGAGTTTTACTCGCTCAGACCACAGAGATGAAGAACAAGGAAGGGCCGGTTCCCCAGTGGGACAGGGGAGGGGAGAATTTCCTTCTAGAAGGAGCGAGCCTGGGCAGAGAAGGCCACAGACACGCACTGGGGGGGCCACGACGTGAGGAGGAGAAGAGAACAGTTGCGCGATAGAATCCATCCGTGAGATTGGGGGGGGAGGCAAAGCCCCACAGCCCCTGCCGCCTGCACTCGCCTGGAATTGCATCGACATCTTGCCCAGGCCACCGGGCTGCCTGCAGAAGGGGGAACGAGAGAAAGGCTCAAAAAGAACAGAGAGATTAAATAACAGCCTGCCTCAGTTTCCCTTTCCAGAAAATGGGTCAAAACTAGCACCAGCTTCACATGGTTGTGGAGATTAAAGGGCTCAGTAAGCGTGAAGGATAATAAAAAATGAATAACGACAAAGTGTGAAGGGTTCAGAATGGAGTGCGTGGGGAAAATGCATTGAACATGGGATTCTTTTGAACCCAGGCCGCTTTGCCTGGCCTTTCCGTCCACTCCCTTATTGGTGAAATCTAGTCCTCTTCCTCCATGAAGCCTTCCTGGGATCCCCAGCACATTCAGAGCCCCCGGAGCCCCACGGACTTGGTCTGAGCCCCAGCTCTGCTCCTCGAGCTGTGCAACCCTGGGAAAGTGGCTTCACTTCTCTGAACCAGTTTCCTCTCCTAGAAAATGTGGAAAATTAAAAACTCTTTGGAGGGCTCTACTAGATTCTGAGCCATTGGCTGCAGTAAGAGGCTATGGTCTCTCTGGGGTTGGGGTCCCCTCCCTGGCATCTCCCATCCATAATATTGATAGGCTCAGGTTGGGTTTCTCACAGTTCAGAGTTGAACCTCTACCCTTCAGATGCTGTGTGACATTGGCAAGTCACTCTGCCTCTCTGAGGCTGCTTCCTCATGGTAGACCCTTTATCACAGAGAAGTTAGGAGACTGGCAGTAGCCTCCACACAGTGCCTGAGGTAAGTAGATACTCTGTTAATGGACATCCTCTCTTCCCGACTGCTAGTCCAAATGACACCTCCTCCATGCAGTCTTCCCTGATTGCCCAGCTCCAGTGACCTCTTGGTCTCTCCTCTTGCCTGCACAGTGAGCAACTTGGAAGTTTAGGTCAGGTCACCAGTGCCTTTGGAGTCCCTAGTACCTGGCACATGGCCCTGTAAACAGCGGGCGTTCTAGAGATTTCGTGATAGACGATGATGACAGAGAAAATGTCATTTGAGACCATCCAGGTGTCCTTAGTTCTCTTGCAATGTAATTTCAGCCAACTTGTGTCCAAAAGGGTGTTCAAAGTCTCTCTTGCCAGGATGTGGGTGCAAACAGATACATAGACCCCAGAGTCTGCCACGTGCCCAGCTCTGTGTCAGGCAAGCCTCTGTTTGCCAATCTCTAGTGGCATCCTGCCTTTAACAATGAAGATTTCATTCAAGCAGGGTTCAGTGACCTGTGGGATGGCTTGGAGGGCGCACAGCTGAACACTTTAAAAAAAAAAAAAAAAGAATCAGGAACGGGGCGCCTGGGGGGCTCAGTGGGTGAAGTGTCCAACTTCGGCTCAGGTCATGGTCTCGCAGCTCGAGCCCCGCGACGGGCTCTGTGCTGACATCTTGGAGCCTGGAGCTGCTTCGGATTCTGTGTCTCCCTCTCTCTCTGCCCCTCCCCCACTCGTATTCTGTCTTTCTCTCTCAAAAATGAATAAATGCTAAAAAAAAATGTTTAAAGAATCAGAAACATTTTTAAGTTTATTTATTTTTGAAAGACAGACAGAGAGAGATGGGGTGAGTGGGGGGAACAGAAAGAGAGAGGGAGTCAAGAGACAGAGAATCTGAAGCAGGCCCCACACTGCTAGCACAGAGCCTGACACGGGGCTCGAACTCACAAACTGCAAGATCATGACCTGAGCTGGTCAGATGCTCAACCAGCTGAGCCCCCCAGGCGCCCCTGTGATGAACACTTTTTATTGTCATAGTTACATATTTAGTTTAACTAGGAATTGCATTTGGCTACGTGTATCAGAAAACCCAGATAACAGTGCCTTCCCCAAATAAACCGTGTCTTTCTTTGTTAAGTGGACAGGTTCACCATGCCATCAAAATTCAGGCTCCTAGCTAAAGCCTTTCATTCATTTTTTTTTTAATTTAATGTTTACTTATTTTTGAGAGAGACAGACTGTGAGCAGGAGAGGGGCAGAGAGAGAAGGAGACACGGAATCTGAAGCAGGCTCCGGGCTCTGAGCCGTCAGCACAGAGACCAATGTGCGGCTGGAACTCACGAACCGTGAGATCATAACTGAGCCGAAGTCGGACAGGTGCCTCTAAAATCTTCCATTCTGATGGTCACCTGTGGTCACAAGGTGGCTGCTCTAGCTCCAGCATTGCATCTTAATTCCAGGTAGAAAGATGGAAAAGAGCAAAGGGTAAAAGGTCTGTACCAGCCCCTGCTGCTTCCCACCCCCATGCTCCACTGTTTAAAGAGTTTTCACAGAAGTGCCACCAGTGACATCAGCCTCCGTCTCACTGGCCAGAACTGTGTCGTGGGCAGCCCCTATTTGCAGAAGAAGCTGGAAAAGTGGAGTGTAAACTGGGCACGCTGCTGTCCTATACAAAATTATAGTTTTATTAGTTAAAAAAAAAAAAAAAGGAGAGAATAGAGGCTGGGAAGGCCACCACCAGTGCGGATCAGACACCCCAAACCTATGCTTTGCAGGAACTATTAAAGCAGCGGTTCTTGGCTTGAGCATGAGTCAAAACGCTCTGGAGGGACCTCCGGAAACTCAGGCAGCTGTGCGTCTGCGCGGCCGGTCTGGGTGGGGCTGCGAGCTGGCATTTCTAATGAGCTCCCCGGCCACCCTGAGGCTGCTGGTCTGACAGGGCATTTCGAGAGCCGCTGACTGGCAGTGGGAAAAAGTTGGTGCTTGAGTGAAAACACATGAATTTATTTTAAAAGGATAATCATTAGGGCATAATGGCTTAGGCATGTTATCAGTTAGGATCCTGATTAAAAAAAAAACAAAAAACAGAGGGGACCCCCAGATGGGAAATCAAGGAAAGCTAACAAAGGGATTGTTTGCACGCATGGGCAGGGCATGGGAAAGCCCCTCCCCCAACAGCAAGGGGAGGAGCTATTGCTGCCCGGGACCACCCGGCAGGGTGAGCGCATTCCTGGAGCCTGGAGTGGCACTTTAGGGGAGGACCACCCCGCAGGCGCCTCCCAGCAGGAGGGACACAGCCGACCTGAGGCAGGCAGAGCTGGGGCATAAATACCCTGGCCTCTTTCTCTGCTCCCCCTGGATGCCAGAGGCTGACGAGCCCAGGGCATACGGCCCACACATGCCAGCCCCTACGGATCAGAACGGAAAAGAGGTGGAGAGCAGACCTGGGGAGCAAACAGAAGATGTCCAGCACAGACAGAGAAAATACCATGACATCGTGATATCTGGGAGCAACTGAGTCCGGCCAACCACCGTTTAAAGGAAGCAACCCGCCCAGCTCATTCATTTGTTCAATTATTCATTGAGCACCTGCTGTGTGCCAGGATCCAGGGATTTAGAAGTGAATTAATCGTGGGGCGCCTGGGTGGCTTAGTCGGTTGAGCGTCCGACTTTCGCTTAGGTCATGATCTCGCCGTTCGTGGGTTCGAGCCCCGCGTCGGGCTCTGTGCTGACTGCCAGCTCAGAGCCTGGAGCCTGTTTCAGTCTGTGACTCCCTCTCTCTCTGACCCTCCCCTGCTCACGCTGTGTGTGTGTCTCTCTCTCCTAGAAATAAATAAAAATTAAAAAAAAGAAGTGAATTAATCGTGACTCCCGCCCAGAGAAGATGCATGTGATGGGGTGCGAGGCACCGTGGTGGCCGGGGGTGCGGTCCTCTCCCCGCTCAGCGCCCCGCTGCCCCACGGCCCGCCCCAGCCAGACTCACCGTGCCTCCTAGTGATCTCATCTGCTTATCACCCGCGAGAATTCCGGTGTGATTTAAGCTTTCATTAAAGTTTAACTACAGGGAAAGACTGCGAAAAAAATCACCTGCTCCATCACAAATCACAATGTTATTATGTGCTGAAATAGGGGCTGCGGGAATACGCCGAGGGGATTTGGCTGGGATTAGGGATGAAATGTATTTAAACCGCTGGGTGCCCACACGCCCCGTGAGAGCGCCCCGTAAACCTGTGTGCATATAGATTTATATCTGGCGAAGTGTTGATTACGATTTTTTTTTCTGGGCTGCAAACAAAACCCCAGCCTTCTCCAGCCCCCACGCCAGCCTTACACAGAATGTCTGTCTCCACGCTCAATAGCCAACGACAAAAATGATGGAGAATCTGATGCAGACGTGGATAATTGCTCTGGCTTCCTCCCGTGAATTTAAATAGCTTTCTTGAATTATTGCCATTGACACGATCAATAAAATTGAGCTATTGCTGTATCAGGCCTTTCGGCAAGTACACAGGAAGCGGTGCTCCCTGGGGCTGACAGTGGGGCCACCTCACACCCCTGGCGGGGAGAGCCGGGGCCTGGAGGCGGTTGATGGAGTGAGGACAGGGATGTGCCAGACTGGCCCGCAGCTGAAACGGGAAAAGCAGGTGGACTTCCACATTCAGCTTCCCAGTCGCCCTCCCTTTTCCTGTATNATTTTTAATTTTTTTAATGTTTATTTATTTTTGAGAGAGAGGGATAGAGTGCGAGCAGGGGAGAGGTAGAGAGAGGGAGACACAGACTCTGAAGGAGGCTCCAGGCTCCGAGCAGAGCTCACAGAGCTCTCAATGTGAGGCTCGAACTCACAAACCGCGAGATCATGACCTGAGTCGAAGTCGGAGGCTCAACCGACTGAGCCCCCCAGGCGCCCCTGTACTTGCATTTTAACTAGGGCCACCTGGGCACCAATGGTGGCCTTCACTACCCCTCGAGGCCAAAGACTCACTCTAGTGGTGAGATTTTAGTTAAAGGAAAAATACGAAGACAGAAAAAAAAATTCTCAGTAAAACTCATGTACCATTAAGCGTGTTGCAGTGCACACTTCAGGGGCAGGAGCATGGCCCAGCCACCGCCTCTGTCCGAGGGCAGATCGGCAGCCCAGACACCGTGTAGCCACAGAGGGAATTCCCGTTGCTGTCTCTCGCCTGGACCCACCGCTCTGTGCTGCCTCCACGGATCCGCCTAGAGAAGCTTCTAGTCCCTTGCGCTCCCAGGGTGCGCTGGTCAAATCCATCTAGAAACAAGTTCCCCCCAGAAAAGGGCTCGCAAGCCGGAGGCTCGGCTGGCCTGCGTCCCGTGGCC
Organism: Crocuta crocuta; assembly: GCF_008692635.1. Lineage (NCBI taxonomy): Eukaryota > Metazoa > Chordata > Mammalia > Carnivora > Hyaenidae > Crocuta > Crocuta crocuta. Next base: position 1,671,884 of record NW_027533280.1, on the reverse strand, counting down.
GTGGGCACCTGCCACCTAACCCCCTGGAGCCTGGGCTTTCTCAGCCGCACGCCGGGAACGTCAGCGGTGCCCGCGTC
>NW_027533280.1:1659826-1671796 GCF_008692635.1 Crocuta crocuta | reverse complement strand
GGACACGCAGAAAGTCCAGCCCGGTGCAGGCCCGTGGAGAGTAGACTGGGGCGAATAGTAAGCGCGCCTCCCCCCAAATCCATGTGCACCCAGAACCCGTGCGCATGGTCTCATCGGGAAACAGGGTGTTTGCGGAAGGTACCAAGTCAAGCGGACACCCTGCTGATGAGAGTGCGCCCCGATCCGCTGACCCCGGAATCTGTAAGAAGGCCGCACGGCGACGCGGAGACCCAGGAGAGGACGGCCGGCGCTGTGGCCACAAGCCCAGGGGGCCACGGACTTCACCTCCAAAAGCCCCCAAAGCCATCACCTCACTGCTGGGTGGCACAGGCGTGGCTCAGGGGGCCGGGCTGGCTCAGGGGACCCCAGGGCAGCCCCCAGGAGAGCCGGACTCGACCTCCGGCTGCCCAGGCCTCACAGGAGAGTAAGTTAGGGTTAAGGATGGGTTCGCAGGGAGCAGGGTTCAGGCCAGTCCAGGGGTAGGCTGGCAGGCAGGGCTCGGGAGAGGATTCTTTTTTTTTTTAAATGATTTTTTGAAGTTTATTTATTTTGAGAGGGGAGGAGAGGGAGAACCCCAAGCAGATTCCACGCTGTCAGCATAGAGCTCGACGCGGGGCTCGAACTCAGGAAGCGTGAGATCATGACCCAAGGTGAAATCAGGAGTCGGACGTTCACCGGCTGAGCCACCAGGCGCCCCGAGATTTCTGGATCAGAGAAAGCCCTTGGGAGTCTCCAGAGGTCAGCAGACAGCTCAACAGCCGGTGGCAGAGGGGAGGGTAAGCATCTTGGGGACGGGCGCTCGCTGAGGTCCCGGCACCTCCCACTGATCACCATGCAGAGTGGCCAGGGGGCGATTCGCCAAGTTCCCTGCAGGGATGTGCTGCCTCTGGATGGCGACCACGACCGGCCACCGCCCACCCACGCGGCAGCGATTCGACCTCAGACCCCCCCATCCCAGCCTCCAAGCAAGAAGCACGGGCTCTCCCCTCCCCCCGGAGCTCATGACTAGGACAAAAGCCACCAACTCGTCCTTGCCCTCCTGGTTTCCCTTCTCCCTGAGTCTGGGCTCTGGGAAGCCCTGTCCCCATGACAGGAGCGTTTTCCCAGGGGAGCCGGACGCAGAATGATAGAGGCGTGGGGGGGGGTTGGTTTGGGGGTCGGGTCTCCTCCTGATAAAACCCACTCGGAAGGGACGGAGGGAAGCCAGGATGGCACAGCCAGGGGCGATGGAGGCGATGGGGGGTGGTGAGTCCTGACGCGTCACAGGAGGCCGCGCGACACGGGGCTCACACACAAGGAAGGGCACGCGGTGCTGCCTTTCTCAGCCCGAATGCCCCGCGGTCGCCACGGCTCCAGCTACCTGGCGGCTGGGCGACCTCGGCCTTGGCCGAGCTTGGGGCGCCCACGTGCACAGGCCGCACTCCCCTCAACGGCGCGCATCGCACACGCATTCCTGCAGAGCTGGTCTCGGACCAGGGAGGCAGCGGCCCGGCGGCGCTCGAGGCTGGAAAGTTCTGGAAGAACGCGGGCTTGAGTTTCTGAGGCCAAACCAAACGCTGGCTCCAAATCACTGTCTTATTATCTCATTCCCCAACCATGGAACAATCACCCCATTGAAAAGCCACGAGCCCGCCCAAGTTTTAAATTAAACCTCTTGGGTTTTCCCTCGGAGAGCAGATAAAATCCTTCCAGCTTATGTTTTGAGGAAAGAATGTGGTGTGTGTGTGTGTGTGTGTGTGTGTGTGTGTGTGTGTGTGTGTTTCCCCTAAAACTCATTTTCTTTTGTTGGATTCCTTGAAGCTCCGTTTCAATATTTCACTTAAGAAAATAATGACGTCTGATGAAGTTCAAATACGTCTCCAGGGGCTACCCCTCCGAGCCGCCTGGACCCCAGAATGAAGTTCTTTCTGAAGAAGAGGTGAGGCCACCCCTTCCTAGGAGGTGAGCCACCCAGAGTGTCCTTGAAGGGCTTTGCTGAGCTGTGACAGGAGACATTTATTCCCCACCCGTCTGTTCAGTCGCATGGGCGCTGAAAACCCGCCGCATGGAGAACAGAGCTCCGGGTGTGGGTGCAGGAGGGGGAGGAAGCGAGGGGAGAGGCCTCGCCTCCAGCCTCCTCGCCTCTCAGACGCCTCAGCCCCAAGGACGATAACAATATGAGCTTTGGAGCAGCACCCGTTCGCCAACATGTGGAGCAATGCGGCCAGCTGGCTGTTCTGCATTCAACGCCTACTATGCGCCACAGAATGTTCTAGATGGCGGGAGACTGGGGGAGGGGGGGCATAAGACAGGCATCAGCCCTGCCCTCAGGGAGCTGACATCCTAGAAGGTGGGAGAGCCCATCTCGTTTAGACTCTAGGAGTCACTCGTGGGGGTGCCTGGGGGGGCTCAGTCAGCTAAGCGTCCGACTCTTGATTTCTGCTCAGGTCCTGATCTCACGGTTCATGGGATGGAGCCCTGCGTCTGGCTCTGCGCTGACAGCTCAGAGCCTGCTTGGGAGTTTTTCTCTCTCCCCCTCCCCTGCTCATGCTCTTTTTCTCTATACATATCTCTCAAAACAAACAAACAAATAAGTAATCTTTTTTTTCATGTTTTATTTATTTCTGAGAGAGAGAGAGAGAGAGAGAGAGACAGCGTGAGCAGGGGAGGGGCAGAGAGAGGGGGACACACGGAATCTGAAGCAGGTTCCAGGCTCTGAGCTGTCAGCACAGAACCTGACACGGGGCTCGAACCCACAAACCGTGAGATCATGACCTGTGCCAAAGTTGGCTGAGCCACCCAGGCGCCCCAAAATCTCCTATCTTTAAAATGGTGCCAATTAGCTTGTTAAAACTGATAAAACTCTGTGTACGGGCAACTAACCACATGTGTGGGGCCGAGGGCAGGTCTGGGTTACGAACGTGGGCTTCTTCCTCCTCCTCTCTCTGACTTTGCAGCCCCGGGGGCGGGAGGAAATAATTTACCACCGTGACTCGACCGACAGAAGGGAAGAACCTAGAGCTGGGAGAACATATTCCAAGGGGAAGAGGAAGTTCCCCGAGGAGGAAGACTCTGCCCGGGGCTCCCGGCACGGAGGGGGAGCAGGCGGGGGGCTGGGCGAGGGCGGGCCAGTGAGCCTTCGGTCTGTCCGTCTGGGGATCTGAGAGGCAGCCAGAGCCACACAGAGACTTTGCCCACACAGTTGTTACATCGTCACCCACGTGGAGAAAAGGGGCAGCAGCCCTTCTAGAAAACTCTGCCAGGCGCAGAAATCACCCCCAGAATGCCAGTGGGTGGGGGACTAACCACTGGGAGAAGCCCCCTCCCCACAGACTGGCTGGTCACTTGACGTGGGGGACCCTCCTGGGGGCCACTCTGTGCATCCCAGGCCCTGCCCAGACCACTCTTTCCCGAAGGAGAGAGCCTGGAAGCACACTTCACATTCCTCCGTGATGATGTGCTATTTGGGGCGAGGCCTGGCACATTCCAGAACAAATGGAGTTAGCAGGTGCCTGGCTGTTGCTCCTCTCTGCGGGGCTGGGGCTGGTTTTGACCTTCCCCTTTCCTTCCGCTCTTTGCCTCTACCTGTGCCAGCTCACTACAAGGTCCTGGAGAGGTGTGATTCTTCAGCAGGAAATTCTTCAGGGTCAAGCTCAAGGTCAAACTGAGTTCTGCATGAGCACCGACTTGACTTCGACTTCCGACTTCCGTAGCACTGGGGTGCCTGAGAATGAGGCGCAAGCCTCCATTAGGGTTGGGGGCGGGGCCACAGGGAGACCAAGTTAAAGGGACCCTCAGTGTCCCCACATCCTTCACAGCAACTGTTCCAGAAACGCCCAGAAGCTCCACTGAGAATGTTAACACCCAGGGCTGTGCATACAGCCAGCGCTTAATAAATGCACACCCGAAGATGGATTATCTGCTAAGGGACGGGATGAGTCTGCTCTCTGAGATCACAGTCCACGGCACGTGGAACGCGCACACATGCTCAGCCAATCTCTAGCCAAAGACTACTGGGAAGGAAAAAATATTAATATGTTCAACCCTAATCAAATCTGGATAATTTCACTAGAAACCTTTCCATAATTTCATCAGCGTTAAAGAATTACAATAGCAACAAATTAAACCAACAGGCATGAATTTAGTTGCTCAAGAGGAAAATGTAGCTTGATTTAGAAACGGATGTTACAGTTTATTAACCAATCTAAATTAATTTGATTTTGAGCCACTGTTAAATATACATTAGGATGTATCACCCAATAGCATCGCTGGCAGGGGAAGGGAAGGGAGAAGGCAGAGGAGGGAAGGCTGCCGCGAGTGTGGCGTGTTCATCCTGCGGTCCTGAGCTGGGTGTTCAACACTGGAGACGGGGGTACCGGTCGGGGCTCCCAGTAACAAGAACTACAACTTGCCTTCAGCCAAATGCGGGTTTTATGATCTCAGTATCTGGAGATGTCGCGGATTGTTAGGGAGCTTCAGGTACAGCTGTATCCAGGTCTCAGGGTCGATAGCAATTGGCCTTTCTTTGTTTCTGAGTCCGTTTTCTCCTGTGTGGACTTTACTGTCAAGCAAGGTCTTCATCCCTGGCGGAAGGAGGACCGCCAGCAGCTCCAGATTTTCGTGTCTTTGGCGTGGCCACCCTGCAAGAAAAGCGCCCTCCCCAAATCCCCGGCGAAGCTCTCATCGGCCTGGCCACGGTCAGGAACCACTCTGATGAGCCGGGCTCGAGCGCCTTGCTCACCCTCGAGGGGGAGAGAAGAGGACACGGTCAGATCCACACGACGGACACGCACTAAGACCGCACAGGGGCCGACCCCCCAGATCACACAGGGCCGGTTCCAAAGACGGAGGAGGGACAATGGCCCGAGGAGCGCAGGCCTCCTCTGGAAGCTGGAAGATGCCAGCAAGGCCGGGTTCCGGAAGGAACGAGCTCTGTGGACCCCATGGCTGTAGACCCTGAGCCTCCCTGTGGACTCCTGGCCTCCAGAAGTGCACGGAGTATGTGTTCCGCGAAGCTGCGCGTACTGGCAACCCGCCACGGCAGCGACGGGAAACAGACACGCCTGAGACCGTGCACTCCCCGCGGACGCGAGGCGTGGCGCCGCGGGCCAGAGGGGCCCCCCGACAGCAGGGGTGTCTGTGCCGCAGGACCCTCGGATGTGCCGTGGCACCAGCCTGCCTGCGCGGCGGCCCTAAAGTACAAGCCGTCCGTGAAATCCCGGGCCGCGTGCCGGCTGTTTCCAACCGCGCCCTCAGGACCAGGGCACCGTAGCGAGTGCGCACGTGTGGCCGCCCTGACCGTGAGCCCCGGGGCCCTTGCGCGGCGGGCAAGCCATTGCTCCACTCGGAATCCACCTGCGGCGCCCAGTGCTCCCGCCCCTGGCCGCGCGTGGAAGGGAACACGCAGGCCCCGTCCGCTAGGATAAGGGTCATCCCTGCTGCTGCGTCTCGGCCCCCCCGATGCCCCATCGGCCGGGACAGAAACTTCCTCGGGACCGCACGGAGCGCTCCTACCTAACCTTTCTTCCACGCGCTGTGCTCCTCCACAGGGGTGAGGCCGGCATCTCAGCCTGAAGGCTCTCCTGCCTCCTCCCCTTCTCCCCGCAGAGCATTTCCCTCAAACCCTCTCCCTTGGGAGGACCCAACCTGCTCCAGCACCACCGCGAGAATTAGGAAAAGGAGCGTCTCTGGGAGCTGTCGCTTCTTCCAGGACGAGCAGCCAAGCAAGCCAGGCGCGGCCTGAAATCACCCCAGATGACTTCTTCCTGGGCGCCCTTGTGCAGTGCACAACATATACACTGTGCATGGCCGGGCTGCTACAGACCCTTTGGCTGTAAGGGCATCTTGGAGGGAACCTAACGCAGGCAGTCCCGGAAGACCCCACCTCACTGCTCGGGGGACGAGGAGAAGCCAGGTGTGTACACCGCTGGGCCCTACACGCCTCTGCATCCACCCTCTGGGCCGTCCGCACGGGCACTGCAGTATCTGCGTGCAGACACTGTTCTCAGCAGCACCTCTTTGTTTGGCCTAGACTGGGTTGTTTTCTAGAACTTCGAATTGTTATAGGATATTCCTTCAAGTGTGGATTTTAGCTTCTCTTGGAAACTCAGCAGACTTGGTCACACAGGGTCCGGGTCCCCCACGCGGGTGCGGGCCAGTGGGGCCCCACAGTGACCACACCCTCTGGCCAGGCCCTGAGTAGGTAGGCCACCGCCCCCCACCTCGCGCTCTCCACTCCCCTCCCCTGCCAGGGTCCTGGGGCTCCGGGCTGTGCCCGCTCTGGTGGTCCCACCAGCTCGCTGTGTGACCCTGGCCCGGCCACTGCCCCTCTCTGAATCCTCGCCTCTTGTTCTCGAACCGGGGAGGGGTGGGGAGCAGGGGGGAGGAGGCAGCCTCCTCTCATCTTGGAGGGCCCTCCAGGCTCATGCTCTGACAGGCGCAGGAAGACGGGAAGGGAGATAAAGAGAAAATAGTTCTGCTTAATTGCCTCATTAAGGCCTCCTTGTTGGGAAGCCGGAGCGGGAGCCCCTCCCCGTGTTTTCCTGCGAGCCTGNNGCCACGCGCAACCCTGTCAGGCGTTTATTTGGACCCCCGGTACCAGAGCCCCCCTCCCCAAGCAGCGGCTTAAACGGAGGCGGTTTCTGTCTCTCCCGGGTAGTAACAACCATGAGTGCAGGGCCCGCCATGCACAGCGCGCAGACTGACTCGTGCGGGCCCTGTGACCTGGGGTGGCTAGTGTCCCCCACATGCCTGTCTGCCTAGACCTGTGGATACGACCGCAGATGACCGTGACCCCTCTGGGTGCCCCACGCCGGTGCCATCACACGGGGCGTGTCCTTTCGTGGCCGTGGCGTCTCTCGCTCAGCATCGTGTGCTCCTGGCTCATCCGCGTCAGAGCAGATGTCAGACTCCGCTCCCTTTTCAGGGCTGCATAATACTCCCCGGCACGGACCCCCTGCATTTTGCTTACTTGTTTATCGGTGGACGGCCGCCTGGGTAGCTTCGCCTTTTCACTGCCGTGGGGAATGCCACTGTGAGCAGGTGCGAACCTCAGTTAGGCGTGTCGTTAACATTTTTAGTTACGTCATCAGCAGCCGCGGCGCTGGATGTTCTGTTTGCCGACACCCACACTGCCGGGGGCGCTATGCACCTGGAGGCTGACCCAGGCTCCCTCTGGCTTCCAGCCGGGCTCCCCAGGGGGTGGAGGAGGGAGATGTCAGGGTGTTGGTCTATTTCCCTCTCGTCTGATCCCGTTCCAACAACAGCTCCATCCTCCGGAACCACAGTTTTTGCCATCAGGCTCCTTCGCTCGCTGTGTGATTATAATCCCGGTTCTTCACTCGGCCCCCTCTGCCCCCCTCAGACCCAGGAGGGGAACCATACGCACTATCGCCAGCGCCTTGACCCTTCACTCTGTGACGAGATCCTTCACGGACCATCCAAGGGAAGCACTCCCTCCTGCCAGACCCGGAACGACATGCCTCTGTATTTTACAGACGTGGAAGCTGACTCGCAGGAAGATTAAGGAAATTGCCCAAAGTTGCCCCGCAAGTGAATTGGCTTGAACCCAGGCTGTCTCATTCTAGAGTCCACCGTCTATACCAGGGGTGAGCAAACCACAGCCCTCAGGCCACATCCGGCCCGCCGCTTGTTTTTGTCAATAAAGTTTTATCGGCACACGGCCAGCCAGGCCCGTTCATTTACAGATTGTCTGCGGCTGTTTTCACGCCACGCTGGTAAAAGTTGAGAAGTTGCAACCGGGCCAGGGGAGCCCACACATCCAAAACTATTTACATCTGTCCGTTTACACGAGAGGTTTGTCAGCCTCTGCTCCTAACTCACTAAGTTATGCTGCCTTCTGGGGCGGGGGGCGGGGGTTGGGGCCTGCAAAGCCTTGTTCAGGAATCATTATTATTCCTTCTGCTTTGACGACCTGAAAAGCTGCACTCTACGACGGGGTCATGAAATCACATGCCTACCTGGACCCAGCAGGGGTCCAACGTGAATCAAGCTGAGCGTGTAGAACACAGAGGCTCGTCCCAGATCAGTCATTCAGCAAAGATGACCAAGCACTTGACCATGTCAGGCCGGATCCAGGCCCCACCACACTCCGGGGTCACAGATAGTTCTTACTGCGTGAGGCCGCCGGGAAGTCTGGAAAGGTGGGTTTTTCGCTTCCGGCTCCTGGTAGGGGAAGCAAGAAAGAGAGAGGGTTGGTCGAGGTCGTGCAAAACGATAACAGGGGCCAGCTTTGGACAGCTTGGTCCGGGAGAATCTCTCGGTCCCCAGCGCATCCTCCTGGCCACCCCCTGGGGACACCCCACTTTGGAAACCTGTGCCGTAAGGACTCCCAAAGCTTCAGAAAGTATCTGGGAGGCTGGCTCTGCCATAGCTCTTCCCGGAGGCGGAAGGCGTCAAGCATCTTGCTCAGATGAGAGTCTGATAGAGTAAGGAAAGGAGGGAAAACAGAGGACAAGCCGGGACCCCACCAAACCCAGACACAGCCACCTGCCGGGACAGGCTGCGGTCACTTTAAACAGAGTTGTGGGGGGCGCCGGGGGGGGGGCTCAGTCAGCTGAGCGTCCGACTTGGGCTCAGGTCATGGTCTCTCGGTTTGTGACTTCGGGCCCCGTGTCGTTGGGCTCACTGCTGTCAGTGCAGAGCCGGCTTCGGATTCTCTGTCCCCCTCTGTCTGCCCGGCCCCCGTTCACACGCCCACACGCTCTCTCTGTCTCTCAAAAATATTGTTTTAAAAAGATAAAGAAAAATATTTAATTAAATTAAAAGCAAGGTTTCAGTGAGGCAGCAAAGCGCTTATGTTACAAAGCTACATGAAGAAATGAAATAAAAAGCATAATACACCGTGCGATTGTAACCAGGCTACAGAGAAAAGTAGCAATTACCCAGAGAGAGAATTCTGGAAGGAAAACCCCCCCACACGTTACCACATGTTAATGGTACCGATTGTCTTTGGATGGTGGAACTTGGGGTCAAGCTTTTACGTTCCCACGTTTCAATTCTCTCCTTTCTGTTTCACGTAACGAGTGCCTATTATTGTCACACAGGCATAAAAAAATTCTTTTGTTTCTATTGGAAAATCCCTGAAGCGGCTCCATGTGCCCTGGGTGACTGAGAAAAACCCAGCTGAAGAACTCAGCAGAGACCCGTGTGGTGGGCAGAGCAGAGCGGCGTGACGGACTCTGTGTACGGGGGGGAGTCAACGCATGACGGGGCCACAGGCCGGGACCTTTCTCCGGGAGGCCGGCCTCCAACCCCCACGGCCCCGTGGCAGAGACTGCTTGAGTTGTTCCCCAGTATCTAACGGCCCCCCTTCCTCAGTAATAGAAACGCTGATTTTCAGCTGGACACACAGCTGGCAAGAATGGAGGACATTTTCCAGGCTCCCGTGCAGGCTGGTGTGGCTGAAGCGTGCGGCACTGGCCACCGAGATGTAAATGGAAGTGGTTTATTCAATGTCTGGGGAGCATCCTTTTTTTTTTTAATGTTTATTTATTTTTGAGAGAGAGGGAGAGAGACAGAATGTGAATGAGGGGAGGGGCAGAGAGAGAGGGAGACACAGACTCTGAAGCAGGCTCCAGGCTCTGAGCTGTCAGCGCACAGCCTGACCCGGGGCTCGAACCCACGAACCGTGAGATCATCACCTGAGCCGAAGTCGGATGCTTAACGGATTGAGCCCCCCAGGCGCCCCTGGGGGGCATCCTTAAAGGGAGGAGGAATGGCCATCTTCTGGCCTTCCCTCTTTCTGCTGGCTGGAATTCAGATGAGATGGCTGGAGCCCCAGCAAGCCCTCTTAGACCACAAGAGGGAAGGCCATAACTCCCTCCTGATTTTCCTTACCTCTGAGAAGTCAACTTTTGTTTTTCTAACCCTCGTTACTGGGGTTCTCTGTCCAATATTTTCCTAACTCATAAAGGCAATAACGTGTCTGAGTAGTCACAGCTTTCCAAGGGAGCCTGGGATAGCCTCCAGATGGCCTTGTTTTGGTTGAAAGGAAGTGATCTTTCTTGAGGGTGTTCCCGAGGCCTTAGCGCTGACCACAGACGTGGTGACAGAGAAGCCCCGCGATGCTCGTACAGTATATTCGGAACCCATGTGAACAGACGATGGGATTCAGAGCCTTCTAACACAGCCAGTATACCCCCCACGGGGAAATGTATCTCAAATAACACACTAGACTGCCACAGTGATTACACCACCCCTTTTCCAAACTCGCTTTCCCAATATCTTGAAAACCGCAAACTATTTCAAACAATCAAAGGGTAAAGTTAATAATGTAACAGATTGTACATATCCGACCAGCTCGGATGACACACATGTTCACGTTTTGCCAAAATCGCTTCAGATCGCTCTGCTTATAGAAATAAAAAGTTGCAGCCCCTGCTGAAATCCTCCTCATCCCACAAACACGCCCCGGGGTCCTCCCTCCCCGCTCCCAGTCCAGCCTCCGAACCTGGCAGAGGTGGGGGTGGGGCGGGCATCACTCTAATATGAGCGTCTTAACACTTCTTGGGCACAGAACATCTCCATAAACAAGAGGCAGTCCTAAAACCCACTTTCTTCTTCTGACCAAATTCATTCCTCTGAATATTTGCTCACACATAGCTGAAGCCAGCACTTCCCCAGAATTTATGTGACTACGGGGCCCACCGGGAGTGTGCGGGTCTCTGGGGACATTTTTTCCCACCATTATTGCCCAAACACATACGTGCTATTTTATTTGTCTCTTGTACACATTACGATAAATGTGTAACTATTCAATTTTTTTTTTTTTTTCAAAAAACGGAACTATGTACCAGCCAAAATCACACTGTGTTTGACTGAAGGCGTGCCACCCGTCAGGAACACGCTTTCTCTCACAGAGGGTCACAGGGCCGGGCTCCATGACCCCTGGTCTCCTTGAAGGTCAGCCAAGCCAGAGTGGTCCGGACACTTCTGATCGTGCCCTGTGACAATAAAAATAAATTCTGAGCACCAGCCCCCATGATATGAATATTTCTTAACTTGCAAAGTGTGCACGTGCCCTTCCCTATTACTCAGCTGTTTTCTGGCGGCTCCCTGCACTCACATTACTAGAATCATCTTCCACCTGCCACTTCTCTGCCGGAAGATTGTTAAGCCACTTGCCCATCTGTGAGGGTTCCTTCAGTTAATGCCAAATAGCCTCATCCTTAAAGCTGCGGGCCTGGCTCTGTGCCGCGGTCGTGAGAAGTCCTGGGAGCACTAACCGCAGGTGCTCCTCAAAGAAAAGCAAACAAGCATTTATTGAGTGTTTCCTGGGTGCCAGGAAGTGCATCGCCCTCAGGGGCTCCGTGGGTGCCCGCTCCTCCCTGCCCTGGTCTGTAACCCTTATTTGCAGGGTTGTCCAATCAGCTGGCTTCCGCCCAGGGCCAGCCAATGGGAGGTGCCGGGTTGAATTGGAGGGTGGGAGGAAGGGAACATCTGGGTATTTCTCCAACGCCCCAGGTTGTTTTCTCCCTCTCTGTCTCTACCGCACCTCCAGCTTCTGCCAAAACACTCTGTTGAAGCCCTAGTTCCCTTGGGGGACCCTCACCCCTGTTCTGGTACGGCTGCCTCCTCCATTCGCCCCTCTAGTCTAGCGATGGCAGTGACTTCCTGCCTTCGCAGACCAGGGCTGACTCCTGGCTTCTCAGCGCCCCCATCACCTGTGCAACCAACTCCCTGCGTTAAGTTCCTTTTGTTGAAACACCTAGAGTGGCTTCTATTTTCCTGACTGGAACCTGATGGATACACGTTTTAACAATGTTTTGGTACCATGTTGCATCAAAAATACATAATGGGGGACCTGGGGGGCTCAGTTGCTTAAGCGTCTGGCTCTCGGTTTTGGCTCAGGTCATGATCTCACGGTTCGTGGGTTCCAGCCCCACATCGAGTTCTGTGCTGACAGCTCAGAGCCTGGAGTCTGCTTCAGATTCTGTGTGTGTGTGTGTGTGTGTGTGTGTGTGTGTGTGT
>NW_027533280.1:1659609-1659821 GCF_008692635.1 Crocuta crocuta | reverse complement strand
TCTCTCTGCCCCTCCCCTGCTCATGCTCTCTGTGTCTCTCAAAAATAAACGTTAAAAAAATATTAAACAAAAGATTTTAAAAAAATACATGGCTGAGTAAGTGAGATGCAAACGGACAAATGTGGAGTAATTCCAACACATGAATTTTGCAGGGGAAACAGTCTACAGCATGTATATTTTACCACAATAAAAAATAAAGCCCAAAGCCAACA
>NW_027533280.1:1630519-1659509 GCF_008692635.1 Crocuta crocuta | reverse complement strand
GTGGGCGCGTGCACAAGGAAGGAGAGATGGACACGCAGACCGCTGGGGGTGCCCGGTAGAGACCTCCCCGCACAGAGACACAGGCGTGCACGTACTCACCCCGAGCAACACAAGCTCACACACACACACACACACACACACACACACACACACGCTGACCCATTGGCTGAAGAGGGTCCAGCCCTGATGCCGCGTCCCTTCCCAAGTCCAGAGCCCTGCGTGGCACCAGGCTGAGGGTGGTCATCAGCTGAGACCACTTGCTTACCTGACTTTTCCTGGGCTCAATCTTGCCTCTGCTTCCCCAAGAAATCACCCCTCTAAGAATCCTTGTCTCAGGCTCTGCTTCTGGGAAAGCTGATCTAAGTCAGGAGGGCTGCAATTAAAACAAAAATGTTTAATGTTTATTTATTTTTGAGAGAAAGAAAGAGAGAGGGAGACAATGGGGGAGGGGCAGAGAGAGAGGGGGACACAGAATCCAAAGCAGGTTCCAGGCTCTGAGCTGTCAGCACAGAGCCCGCTGCAGGGCTTGAACTCACAACCCGTGAGATCATGACCTGAGCTGAAGTCGGTCGCTTAATGGACTGAGCCTCAGGCGCCCCCGCAGGGCTGCAATTTTAAAATAAGCTGATCTGAAGGCCTCGCTGGGAGGTGAGCCCCCCGTGGGAGCCCGTGGGCATCAGCAGCTTTGACGAGCAGTCCCGAGATCCCTTACTGCAGAGGAACCGGGGGACTCAGTGCACACGGCCCTCCTGCCCTGGCCGACGTTAGGCCTGAGGGAGGAGGGCGTGGGGCCCCAAGGGGGCACAGACCCACATGTGGCATCCTGCCTGGCCTGCCTGGCTAAGTGAGAAGTTGAGGCTGCCAGCAGTGCTGCAGAACTCTCTGGAAAATCCGGTTTGACAGCGATGGCCAGGGACGGGCATGGGAGCAGGAGATGGCCCGCACCTCGGGCCCAGCTTGTGGATGCCGGTCACATCTCGTCTGGTTGAATCCGTCGTCCCGAGCGCCTGACCCAGACGCTGACNAAGCAGGAGGGGGGACCCGGCTGTGTGACCCCTTCTCCGTGGCAAAGGGCGAGCAAAGGTGGCTTAGAGGCACACGCGGCCCCAGGTGCCCCCTCCACCCTCTCTGCCGAGAGAGTCACCCTGTACAAACGTGACCTATTGAGTCCCCGGACAGCATTAGTTGTGTCTTCAGGTGGCAGGGAGCTGCACTGGGATAATTATGGGTTTTGCACGTGAAAGGGGAGGGGGAGCTTTTATTTGACTATTTATAGTAAATCAGCAGGAGCCAAGGTTCAGCTGCAGAGAACATTCCAGATTTTCACCGTTGGAGCCTGGCTGGGGCTGTGCAGTGGCTTCCACCGGACCGACTCCCTCACCAGGGGACTGGAGTCGCTGCCCCAGCAGGAGGTGGGAACTGACGGCCCCGTAGGGGGGACCCGTGGGCCGTGTGAAGGTTGCCGAGACGTCCCCATACAGGCCTCCGTGACCCGCCACTGCCCGGAGGAGGGAACCGCCTGTGCCCGGCGCTGAGCGCCTCATCCCGACGCCCGTCACTGCCCCCTGGCTGTGGGTTCACACACTCAACAGATATTCGTTGAGCACCTACTGTAAGCTTGTAACAAACAGGCGCAGCAGCCCCGCGCGTAAAGAACAACGAGTGACCCGTGTGTCCGCAAGGTGGCAGGGACCAGCCTCCCGGGCGGCGCACCTGGGGGCACTGCGACACCCTGCGGCCGGNTCCATCGCCTCCCCCTGCACCGGCCACGGCTCCGTCGCCTCCCCCTGCACCGGCCACGGCTCCCCATGCTCTCTGTGGCCTTGGCCGTGCACGGGGGCCGTGAAAGAGCAAACCAAACACCGGGCACGGTGTCTGGGGACCATGGCCGGCCGGGCCCATGGCTAAAGCCACAGTCGGAGGGCAGGAGGGTAAACCCTGACCCCCCCCCCAGAGTGGGGGGAGCTGGGGAGGCGAGAACACAGGGAGGGTGAGGACTGGGAGCTGACGCGGAGCCCCGGCCCTTCTGCGCTGTCCCGCCAGACTCTGCGCTACTTGCTAGAAGAAGCCATTGCTGACTAGCCTTCAGGCGCGGGCCGCTGGTCCCTGCGTCCCACAAACGTTTCCTGAGCGCCTGGCAGCCGCGCTGTGGGGCCCGCACCGCGCTGGGGAAACCAGAGGGAACAAAGGCAGAGAAGTCACTGTCCCCGCAGCCCGCGCAGGGGAGGAGGAGGCGGGCATTGCACACAGACTGTCAGCTGCAATTAGTGCTGAACAAGAGGCACTTTGCAGCTGGGAGTGGGGGGTGGGGGCGGAATAAGGGAGCTGATCTGTCCTCGGGGGATGGGGAAAGGCCCCCCCCCAGGGGAAAGAAATAATGTTGGAGCAGAAATGTGAGGGATTTGTGAAGAGTGAAGGGAAAAGCATCCTGGAGGAGGGCTCAGCAGGTGCAAAGCGCCTACCATGAATGTGCCGACTGCTTGNGGGAGCACCGGCCTGTCGGTCGGGGCAGTCACAGCGGCCAGCTCCGGGGGCTGGTGACATTAAAGAGCACACATGCTGCCTCCGGAATAGAGAAACAGTGGTAAGAATGTGTACACACACACACACGCAGGACTACGGTCTGTATCAGATTCCGGTAAGTGCTAAGGACAGAAAACCAAGCAGGGCAGGGGCAGGCAATGCCAGGAGGTACGAGTTTCTAGAAGAGGTGAGAGACGGAGCCACCAGAACCTGAGCGAGGACGGCACACCCGCTGCCGAGGCCTGGAGGCTGGCACGTATCTGACAAATGCCAGCAACAGTAAGGAGGCCGGTGTGACCGCTGCTGAGTGAGCAAAGAGGTCAACGCCGCGGGGGAAGGGCAGACAGGGGAAGGGGGCAGGGCGAGCGGGTCTCTGGGGCCACGGTGAGGACTTTCGTTTTTATCCTGAGGGAGGCGGGAGCCATGGGAGGCTCTGGAGCACGGCAGTGGCCAGCTGGGACTACAGGTTTTAATAGGACCCCTCGGCCGCCGCGTGGGCATTAGACCCAGGGGGCCGAGGCGTCTGCCAGGACTCTGGGAAGGCGTCTGCCGCACCAGCGCAAGCAAGAGATGGCGGTGGTGTGAACCGGGGTGCGAGCCGGGGAGGTGATGCTCTGTTTGGAAGATAAAAACAACGGGGTTTCCTAATGCACTGGATGTCGGCCATGAGAACAAGAGGCGTCAGGGACGACTCTGAGGCTGTCAGCCTGGCGACTGGAAGGTGAGGTTGGCATTCGCAGAGACGGGGAGGGGCCGGAGGGGCGGGTCTGAGGCCGGCTTTCAGCGCAGTCAGCTGGCGATGCCCGTGGGCCGTCTGTAGCCGCGCCAGGTTTTCTCTAAAGATGCAGCCGCAGAAAAATGTAATGCGCTGTCTGGTTTGGGCCTCTGAAAATCTTCCCTCCTCAGGTTCGTTCTCCTCTGGGGATAAAACAAACCGACCAGATCTTTCTCTGCCGCCTCTCCCGAGCGCGCGAGCTTCCAACTGGGTCGGCCTCGATCGGCGGGGAAGCTGGCCTCATAAATCACCGAGTGATGAGCCCAGGGCCCTCAGAGGATGTCTCCCCGTATGAGGCTCAGACAATAGGAGGCGATTCAGATGAGCTCATGCAGCAGCGGGTACATTAGGTTTGCCATAAATTATTACAAAGTAACAGGAAATCGCAGTGATCTCAGCTGAGCTGCGGAAGGAACACGGGGAGACTGGAAGGGCCTTGGCACAGCCTCGCCCCACAGTGCAGTGTGTGTGTGTGTGTGTGTGTGTATGTGTGTGTCCCAGGGGAGCCTCTAAGCGGACTTGGAGTGAATGAGAAAGGTGACAGTTTTATCAAGGACGCGGGACGATGTCCTTGCTTAGCTACTTAAAAGCTGTGTGTCCTCGAGCAAGTTGCCTGACCTCTCTGAGCCTCAATTTTCTCATCTGAAAAACGGGGCTAAAAATAACAGCTCTGGAGGGTGTAGGACAGTCATTAGCTGGCTCACTCAGCCCGCGGCCGGTGTTCCCGTTCTGGCCCCGGGCACACAGTGGGGGTGCGTTTCCCCAGCTCCATGTGACTTGCTTCCATCAGTGACACTCAAATGAAAGTGACATGTGTCCCTTTAAGAGCCTGTGCCTTCCGCACGGTGATTCGCTACATTCACTTCCCTTCAGATGATGACTGTACTGTTTACCAAGGGAAGAGCTCTCTGCCCCGACCTACAAGGCACAAAAAACAGTCACGGTTAAGCTGGGCTTTAGGGGTCGTTGGCAACTGCGGCAAAAGCCCACCTTCCCTGACGGGTACGGGGTTCGGTGAGTCGTGAGAACGTGTGGCCTGGCACACAAAGTGTTAATGGCGTTATTACTGGCACAGTCTCTAAGAGTGGTAAGCGAATCTGGACCCCCAGGGTGGCTGCTCGCCCTCGGTGCCCCCCCACGCCAGGCACTCACACCTCTCCTGGAGGGTCACTGGGACCTGCTTGGTGGCCTTGACGAAGCACGTGACCCCGTGGGGGGGGCAGGGGCGATGGTAGAGCTAAGCGTGGACTCCAGCCAAGGAGCAGTAAGAAGCGACGGCAGCTCCGGGGGACAGTGGGTGAGAACCGGGAGCGCTCAGCCCGGCGGCTGGGGTGGCCAGCTCTTCCCGAGGTGCCCCGCATCCCTGCAAGCCCCCGGCTTGCCCAGGACCATCCTGGTTTTAAAACCGAAAGTCCCGTCTTCTTGCAAACGGGGATGGTCAGGACCAGTCAGCGCGGACTGTCCTAGGAGGTCCCACAGACTCGGGGCTTAATTTAACAAGTAAGCGTGATTTCTCTGTTCTGGAGGCTGGGGGTCCACGACCCAGGTGACGGCAGGTTAGTTTCTCCCGAGGCCAAGGCCGCTCTCCCCGGCTTGGAGACGGCCGTCTGCTCCCTCTGTGCCTGTCTGTGTCCTGATGGCCTCTTCTTACAAGGACACCCGCCCTCTTGGCTTAGCACCCACCCTACTGGCCTCATTCTAACTCAATTACCTCGTCAAAGACCCTGCGTCCAAATCCAATCACCATCTGAGGTATTGAGGGTTAAGACTTAACAGACGCCTTTTGGGGGAGACGCAAATCTGCCCATAACAATCAGTTACACTTTTTGACAGCTACCAACGACCTGAATCATGCCAACGACCACGCGAGCACACGGCAGACCCGGCCCCGGTCGGGCATCCAGATGAGCCAGCACTCGGCAGCCTCGCGGGGGGATGGGCTAAGCCGCGGCCAGACTCCCGACCCACTGAAACCTGAGATAACGTGTGTCACTTTATTGGTACTTTGTTACACGACAAATCGATACATTGAGTCACACGGGCAACACTTGTCCAACCTTGTGGCCCCCAGCACAGAACCCTCTAGTTCCACGTTCTCTAGATGTTCTTCTAGAAGAACTTCAAGGACCTGTGTTATTCTCCAAGCTCCCCTTCTGCTTAACCTGATAACTCACTCAGCACGAGGTGGTAGAGTCCTGCTTTGTCCAAGTGCTTTCACAGGCTTTGTTAACTGACCCACTCAGTTGCTTGCTGAGTTTTTATCTTCTTTCCAGCAACACAAGATGGCTGTTTCCTCCTAACTGCAGCTGGCGGGTGAGGGTCAGAAAGGTGATGTAATCGTTGCAACGGACCCCATCCTGTGAGTGCCTTCACGGCCCTCATCTCTCACCCAGGGTGACACATACTCTTTGGGGCACAAAGATGCCTTTCAGAAAGGGGATTTTGTGGATAGCTGTGTGTTCTCATCCCTGCTTAGAGAGGCACATTAGGCATATTAAAAGCACTGATAAGTCCTGCATGGGGGGGGGTGGTGCTGGATGGAGAAACCACTTCAATGTCTTTTGCGGAACATTGCTCTGATGCACACCCTAATACTCCAGGGTAAATAAAATGATCTCCATTTTCCAGTTGAGGACGTTGAGGCTTGTTCTAATGCCTTGCCCAAGGACACCCAGCTTGACACAGCCAGCCCCGGATCCAGACCAGGCTGGGGGACACCAAAGCCTGGGACATCACTGACCTATGTGATCTCTTAAACCCAGCGAGGAAGTGAATGAGACTTTGTTGGGTCTTAAGGGGCCGGTCAATGTCAAGAAGTTGCTAGAACAAGGGCAGGGGTCGACATGGGGACCTAGCTGATGTTTTCCTACGCAGTGAAACTCCAGCACCTCCTCTCCCCTTTAAGAACTACAAGTGCAGACATATTTTAATGCACGGTTTTCTTTAAAATCACGGCACGAGGTGAAGGGACCGGCCGTCTGGGCCCCAGTACCCACGGGAATGGCATGAGCCCCGGGGCTTCTTCCCCCGAGATCTTGCTGGGGTAGTAATACTGCTATTGACAGTGGCTCACATGTGTTGACTCCTATGCACGGGGTGCGTGCTGGGCTGAGCACCGCCTCGTGAGTCCTGGTGAGAACCCCAGGAGGTCAGAGTGTTCACGCCCTGCTTTGCGGATGAGGACCGCGGGGCACTCCCAGGCCACATGGCTGACGCTGGGCCAGAAGCAAGTGCCGAATGCTCTTCAGATACATCGGGAGGGGTTTTGCCGTGAGATTCCACAGAGAACTGCCAAGGGTACGAGAGATCATGAACGTTGCCGACGTTGACCCCGGCCACCGGGTTCTGGGTGGACCGGCAGGTGCTACTGGATGTTACCCTGAACCCGGTGCCATCCTAACGCCTCGTCTGCACGCGATCCATTAGTCCCCGTGACAATTCTGTAAGGCAGAAATGCTATCTCCGTCCCCATTTTTCAGGCGAGAAAACCGAGGCACAGGAAGATGAAGTGACGTGCCCGATGTCCCACGGTCAAGAGCGGTAGAGCCGGGACTCAAGCCCAGAGCCCCGTGCCCCCACGCTCTGCGCTCCACGGCCTCCCCAGGCCTCCCCAGCGCCGGGCACTGCATCAGCTCCCCTCTTCCCTGGGCTAGCCCAGTGTGCAAAGGCAGACACAGCCTCTGCGGAGCGACGCGGGTCGCCCAGAACCACGGAGCTGACGAGAAGACCCGCAGCCCGTGTTCTAACCACCAGGCCGCCGGCCCCTTCCCCTGGGGCAGCAGACAGATGGGTTTCGCCTTCGGTGTGCCGCATCCAGCTCGGCGCGGCGCGCCCCGACGGACCCCACCCTTCGCAGGCCCAGCGCTGCCCGTAAGCTGAGACGATGCTGACCCAAAAGGCCAGAGGCAGAAGACGGCGTGCTGCTCTCCCCGCCTGCCGCTTGCTCAGCATTCTTGCTGAACTTAAGAAAGAAAGAAATAAAAATCCCAGAGAATCCAGAACTAGAGCTGTAGCTTAATGAAAAGAAGGAGGAGGAAGAGGAAGAGAAAAAGCAGAGGAAGGAAAGTAAAAAACAGTGTTAAGAATCCTGCTTGCAAGCCCGTGCAAATCAAAATGGCTTAAGCAAAAAGGGGATTTTTTTAGCTCGGTAACTAAAATTCCAGGAATGCGTCAGCTTCAGGGAAAGCTGGATCCAGGGGTTTAGGTGGTATCGTCAGGCCCGAGTCTCTCCTTATCCCTCACCCTGATCCGTCCGCTCCCTCACATTGGTTTCGTTCACAGATGCCACATGGTGGCAAGATGGCTGCCAGATGGCTGCAAGAAGGCTACGTCCCGGTCCTTGGTCCTGGGGGTGAGGGCGTGCCTACGCCGCACTAAGAAATGAATCAGCTCTGTGTGCCAGCTTCTTCTGTTTGCCCACCGCTCTCCTCCTTCCTCCCCTGCTCTCTGCCCTGAGGCTGACCCACGCCATCCACAGCCGCTCTCTGCCTTCCGGATGGATTTGGCCAAAGGGGAACCGCTGCGGGCCCTGGAGGAGAGTGAGGTCAAGGGCTCCCTGGGGCTGGCGGTTTCCCTCCACGCCAGGGGCCCCACTCCTCCTACAGCCTCTCTCCGGCTGGGTTTCTGGACCTCTCTCTCCCTGCCCTCCCCTCTTCCAGCCCAGGGTGGGAACACCTCCTCCATGCCTAGCCCAGGATTTGCCCACGCCTGCCCACATCTTTGCAAACAGCCTTTTATTAGGCCTCCTGGAATTACCCTTACGTGACTGGTGTGACATTTCCTGAGGTCTTGCTCCCGGAGAAGGCGGAGAGGAAATCCAGTGCGGGCTGAGACACCTGCCTTCTCCCATGACCCTCCAGCCCCAGCCCTGCCCTTCCCCGGGTCGGAGAGCCAGTGAGCGGGGGGAGGGTGGTGACACAGCAGCGTCAGTGTGCGTGATGCCGCTCAGCTGTACCCTTAAAAATGATGCAAAGGGGGCGCCTGGGGGGCTCAGTCGGTTAAGCGTCCGACTGTCACTTAGGTCATGATCTCGTGGTTCGTGGGTTCGAGCCCCGCGTCGGGCTCTGTGCTGACTGCCAGCTCAGAGCCTGGAGCCTATTTCAGAGTCTGTGTCTCCCTCTCTCTCTGACCCTCCCCTGCTCACGCTGTCTCTCTCTCTCTCCTAGAAATAAATAAAAAATATTTTTAAAAAATGATGCAAAGGGGGCGCCCAGGTGGCTCAGTCGATTAAGCGTCCGCCTTCGGCTCAGGTCATGATCTCGCAGTTTGTGGGTTCGATCCCCGCGTCGGGCTCTGTGCTGACAGCTTGAAGCCTGGACCCTGCTTCAGATTCTCTGTCTCCCTCTCTCTCTGCCCCTCTCCCACTTGCACTCTGTCTCTCAAAAATAAATAAACATTAAAAAATGTTTTTAATAAAAATGATGAAAGGGGTAAATTTCACCTTATGGGTTTTTTTTTCTTTTTTTGCCTTGATATTATTTAATGTTGAAAAAAAAATACAAGAGCCAGTGTGCACCAAACCTCCTCTGAGCAGCGGCCAGTCTCTGACCCCGCTCCCCCACCCCGGGGTCTGGACCCTGCGGCCCGGAGGCACTTAGGAAGGAAGGCAGGCTGCGCCGGATCAATGCTGCATTGATTCGTACTTCGTGGGGAGAACAAGGCCCAGGCTCCTCTCCTTCCAGCACATCTGAACTTGAGATGCCCTCCAGCCTCAGATACATACCGATGCCAACCACTCCCAGCCCCGCCGGGGGCGGGCAGGGAAAGAGGCACTTGGCACTCATGACCTGGGCAGGAGCAGATGCCCAGGCTCCCCCTGCCAGGGCAGGAACTGAGTCACCCGCCCAGGCCCTCCCGGCAGCTGGCGTGCCGCCCGTGGGTGGGAACACCCCGGTTCCCGGGCAGAAGCCACGCTCAGCAGATCGAGGACCGTCCCTTCCACTGAGCGCACAGCGGCCCAGCTTCTAGGAGCCATCGGGGAGGCGAGCCCGGAGACGGGCTGTGTGCGGGCAGCGGGGGTCTGGGGACACCAGTGAGCCTCGTGTGGAATTCTAAATCTCCTGGGGTACCCGGGGGGCTCAGTCGGTCCCACACGTGACTTCGGCTCAGGTCCTGATCTCACGGTTCGAGAGTTCGAGCCCCGTGCTGGCAGCACGGAGCCTCCTTGGGATTCTGTCTCTGACTCTGTCTCTCTCTCTCTCTCTGCCTCTTCCCCATTCACACTGTCTCTGTTTCTCTCAAAATAAATACATAAACTTAAAACTTTTTTAATAAATAAACAAATAGAATCTAGTAGCCACATTTTTTTAGAAATGAAGGAAAAAGAAACAGATGAACCGAAGTGCAATATTTGATTTAACCGAATTGACCCAAAGAATCATCGTTTCCGGCATCTAATCCACATGAAAAATGATCAGTGAGATATTTACATTCTTTCCTTCCCCGCACGCCCGCTTCGGACCCCACGGTGTCTTCTGCGCCTGCAGCCCGTCCCACGGTGGCTGCGCCGTTCCGATCGGAAGTACTTGATCTGTACTTCGATTTCATAAAGCTGACAGCCGGAAAGGTAGACCGACCCGCCTGAGCTATTCCACAGGGACCAGGAAGTCTTCCAGGCTTTGAACATCAAAACAGCGTTTTCCTTTCCTAGTTCATCCCACACCATCAAAGCCGCTTTGGTTTTTCATTTTAAATTTAAATGAATTGAAATAAAGTAAAAATTTAAAATTCAGTTCCTAGGTCTCCCTAGCCACGTTCCACACGTGGCTAGTGGCTCTGGTTTGGGACAGTGCGGGTCGGAAGGTGGGAGAGCATCGATTAAAACCTGTATGAATGAAATCATCTTATGTAAATGGACGTCTCTTTCATCTGACGTCTCTCGTTTGCGCGTGAGTATTCGGAGAGCCAGCCACGTTGCCATTTATGTGGATGCTTGTAATTTTACCAGATGGAGCCGAGGCCAACGAGGAAACCGAGCATGAGGCAAGGCTGACGTGGGGTCTGAGCCACGTTTAGATCTGGGGGAACAGCGTCCCAGGCAGAAGGAACAGCCAGTGCGAAGGCCAGCTTGGGAGCCTCCTGGTGGCTTCGGGAAGCAGGGCTGAGGCTAGAGGGCTGGGGTACCCGGGGGCCAGTGAGGAAACGAAATCCAAGGGGGCTCAGGGCCAGATCTCGTAAACCTCGTGGGACATCGCAAGGACTCGGGCTGCTGCGCCGGAGTGAGGAGCTCCTTACTGGTGTCCGGTCCACTGTCCCCACCCCCATCCATCCTCAGCCCAGTTTGCTGGCTTTTCTTGTCTGGTGACTTCCATGCAGCCCGGGTACATGGAGCCGAGCCCTCGGCTGTGTGTCCGCACTTGACTCCTTGGTCCTGCTGAAGAGGATCCCACCGTGCGGATGCTCCGGGAGCCACTGACCCGTTCACCGCTGACGGATGGCTGTCTATTCCCAGTTGATGGCTGTCGCGAAGAAAGCCACGAGTGCGGGAGAACAGGCAGGTTTTCATGTCTTTTGGGTGAATTCCGGAAGGGGGCGGCTGGGTCACAAGGTCCGTGTGTGACTGCCGTGGTCAGAAACTCCCAAACTGTTTCCCAAAGTGCTCGCGCCATTTTGCGTTCTCTCCAGCGGCGTAAGGGGGCCCCGGGGTCGCCACGTCCACACCCACACCGGACACCGTCCGTGTTTTTCAGCCGCTCGAGTCAGCGTGCAGTGGCGTCTCACCTTGATTTTGGACTGTGAGATCCTCAAGGTGCAGGATGTTCACTCATGCGCTCAACTCCGGGCCCAGCTGTGAGCAGAAAAACCAGCCGCCCTGTGGAGTGTGATGTGCTCCGTCTCCCGAACGAGCCTGACATTTCTCAGCTGTGAACTCCGGGGGCCTTGAAGGCAAGGACGCTGGATGGGAGTGTAAAGCAGGAAAGTGTGATCTATCTTGGTGGGGAGGAAATCAGGGCAGGCTCCTCTGAGGAAGTGGCACGCGAGCAAGGCTCTGCAGGATGAGTAACTACTACCTAGCTGAGCGGGGAGGAGGCAGGGAAAAGAAGTCCGTGTACACATGCCTACGAATGAGTTAAGATTGTTGGCTTCAGGTAACAGCCGTGAGTAGATTTATCTCATAAAACAAGAAGTCGGGAGAGCATCAGTTTCCAGTTGACTTTGGCTCCACAAACCTAGGAGCTCATTGATTTTCGGCTCCTCCGTCCTCTACGGGTCAGCCATGTTTTGCCTCATAGTCATAAAATGGTTGCTGTGGCTCCTGGCAATGCTCCCTCACACAACAGTGAACCACGCAGAAAGGAGGGTGAGGCAGTAAGAGGAACTTTCTTCTCACCTGCTTTTCTCCTGTTAAAGGGGAAATCGGCCCCCAGCAGATTCCTGGAACATCTCATTGGCTAGAGCTGTATCTCATACTCACCTTGGGTCGACCAGAAATGGGATTTCCTTAGACCTATGTGACTAATCCCCCAGAACAAGGCAACTCACCCTCCGAATAAAATCCAGGCTTCGCTGGGAAGAAAAGGGAGGGAATTGTCTCCGGCAAGCTGTGCCCAGCAGGGCCTGCCCAGCGCACAGATTACTGTTTAACGGAAGTGGCCGCCATCTTAGGAATATCTAGGTTGCTGACCTGAGGTGAGAGGGCCAGAGCCAAGGAACAGTCTAGGTGCCTCATCTCAGACACCAAAACTTAGTTCTCAAACGTCCCTCTCCCCGCAGGAGGACCCAGTGGAAGCCACAGATGGGAGCAAGGGCCGAGTTTTGGGAGTCCCACCCCTAAGGGTTTCCAAGTGAGGGTCCGGGCCCCCTCTCCCCACCCCTGCTGAGACTCTGGATCAAGGCTGGGGGAGGGGGGGCTGGTGACAGCCTTGATCCTCCCTGACACCAGCCCCAGCCCAGCCGGCTGGCATTCAGCCAGCTCCCCCACCCCACCCCGCTTCAAAGCCCTTTGTTTTTCCCCTTCCCTGTGGGAAACATCTCGGCAGTCCCAGAAGCAGCCCTGAAGAGGAAGGCCAGCCTGGAACAGGATTAATGCAGCGCGGGCCTCGGCAGCGTGGACACAGCCGGGTTGGGGCGTGGGGTCCGTCTGCACCTGCGGCCATGCAGCTCCGGGGTGTGTGAGTGGGGCTGTGGCCGGGCACGGACACCTGGGGCTGGCGTGGGCTGCGTGCCCACCTCTGTCCACGGGCCAGGATGCGAGCGGGACCTGCCCACGCCTGGCTCCCCCCGGGCTCCCCAGCAGCCCCCCATTCAGGGCCTGCGCGCTCCAGGGAGATGGGCAAGAAACACAGCGACAAACAAAGGGCCGGTTCTAGATGACGCCCCAGGCTGGGAGGCAGCAAAGCCGCTGATGCGTGGGTCCCTCTGCCCAAGAGGTCAGGGGAGGCCGTCCACACAGCCTCCATCTGAGCTGAAATCGGGGTGGGAAGGAGGCAGCTGGGCAAAGAGCTTGGGAAAACCGGTTCCCGGGAGAGAGCGTGCGAGGGCCAAAGCCCCGCCCGCGGGTGTATTTGGGGGGTGGGCTGTACTCGGCTCCACCTCAGTCTGGGTATTGCCTCGTCCTGGAGGGTTCCGTGGGCTTTGGTGCAGAAGTTCTGTTTTTCTCTGGAGGCCATGGCGACAGGTGGAGCAGTTAGGAAGCCGTCTAAATGTCTAAACAGCAAAATGAATTTGAGATTCACCCCCATTGTCTAATGTAGCAGTAGCTCACTCTTATTTAATGCTGAATAATATTTCAATGCATGGATATATTTCAGCGTATTTATCCAGTCACCCATGGACTCCGCCCTCGCCCTTTTCCCCACCTTCCTGCCTACATGTGGGCACGATGACTGGAGCCACAGCAGCCATATTGTAACCAAGAGACAAAGTTAGAAGCCGCGATAAGGATNCCCCCGGGGAATTGCAGGGATTCCTAGTGGCTGCAGCCTGTAAATAGAAAGCAAATCCAGCTGCCCACAAAAGTATTCGTCCGTTTCACAGATGAAGAAACTGACATTCAGAAAGGTTAAGTGACTTGCCTAGGGTCACACAGCTCGTAAGAGATGAAACTAGGATTTGAACCCACTTGATTTGACTTTTGTCATTTGACATTGACATTTTGACATTTGCAGCCAGTAAGTCCTGATTAATATGTCATGGGACCATGTGCACCCAGTCAACCAGGGGACAAAATGGCCCTGGAGAAGCCTCTCCCTTCTCAAAAAAATGGGCCAATCCAGCCTTCCTCTGACAGGAGCCCCTGCCCCTTGCTGTCACCAATGCCACCGTGTCAGCCAGAGACCCATGCAGACAGGTCAGGAGCCCCCAGACCACCAAAGGAAGAAGCCACGTTTCTTTTTCACACCCCAAAAGAGCAGGGAGGGAGGGTCTGCCTGGAAGTTCAATCTCCTTTGAAGTCTGAGTCACCAGAGAAGATTCCATTTAATCTCCTAATACAGCAAAACCACTGGGAAAAACTCAAGAGCCCCCCCCCCCCGAGCGCCCTCTCCACCGGAAGCTCGAGGACGCCCACCACCCATGATCCTGGGGTTAGCTTGACCCTAACTCCGGAATGGCTCAAAACCGGCCTGTCACTCAAGGAAGACCCCGCTCCCGGGAAGTCGCAAGGCCATGGCCATTAGCCCCATTTTACAGGTGAGGAAACAGAGGGCCAGAGAGGGAGCACCGCCTGCCTGAAGTCACACAGTTCGTGAGGCAGGAAATTGGGAATAACGCCCAATCTCCTGATGCCCTTCAGCGCTCTCCCCTCCTTCCGTGGAGCTGAGTGAATTCCCACTCCCTCCTCTGCTCTAGAGAACCGTGGGTTTTTAGCTTCGCTGCATTCATTCCCCTCTTGAACTGGCTTAACCTGCGATTTCCTGCACCCACCAGCACTCCCGCAGGGGTGTTCGGGTGAAGCCCCACCCCCCCGGGGGGCGGAGCCCAAGCCTGGCCAATCATAGTATGATTAGGACTTACGTAACTGTTACCAGGGAGAAAACATCCCATCTTTTCCACGAGACTCTTACCAAAGGAGATAGGAGATAAAACAACACAAATTAATTAGCTTTTACGGTTCTGGAGCCGAGAAGGCTGAAACGGGCCTCTACTGCGCAGAAACGGAGATGTCAGCGGGTTGTGTTCCTCCCGGCGGGTCTAAAGGAGAATCCCAGGCTCGCCTTTCCCAGCCCCTTCCGGAGGCCGAACCCCATCTGTGGCCCCTTCCCCCATGGAGCCCCCCGGTCTTCACTGCTGCACTCACATCTCTCTCTGACTTGGATTCTCCTGCCTCTCCCACTGATGGGGACGCTACATCCCCCTTATAATGACCCAGGAGACCCGCCCCATCTCAAGATTCTTAACCGATTCACATCTGCAAAATCCCTCTTGCCGGAAGGTCACAGATTGATGGGTTTGCCAGGTTTGGGACATAAGCACCTTTGGGACCATTATTCAGAAATCAAAATGGAAAGCAGATGCTGAGGTGGAGAGAAAGTAAATCCTGGTAAATGTTTTGAGCCCCTGAGTCCAACTGTACCTGAAGCCATATACTTAACTTTTCAATTACATGATGAAAATGACATTACCTTTTTTTTTTTTTTTTGCCTAAGCTACTTTGAGGCTTTTGTTTTGTTGCTTGCAAACAGAGGGCCTGACTGATACAAGTCTCAACAGGGAAGAATGTCACAAGAATAATTACCCGCCTGCACGTCTCTGCCTCATGTGAGGCTCAGATCCTCTGGGAGCAGAGACGAGACCTTAGTTAACTCTGTGTCACCAGACCTAGCATAGCGCCTGGCCCATCGGAGGCGCTGAACAAATGTTTGTTGATTGAATAACAATTTGCTGAGTGAACAGTCCAATAAACACCTTCCCACACACCCTCCCTCAGTGGCCATCATTAGAGCAAGAGGGCAGAGAGGAGCTTTGGAAGAATTTTCCAAGGGTGAATTGCAGGCCAGTCATTTCCTCTCTGGAGGTGGCTGCTTCCTCAGAGGGAGGCCCTGAGAGTGACCCACACAGAAGGCTCAGAGAAGGCCTGAGCTCCGTGGGCAGCAGCCCCGCCTCCCGGAGCCAGTGCTCCCAAATTAATCCCGGGATAGCAGCTGGAGGCCTCGGCCCACAAATCCGTCTGAGTCATTTCTGGTCAGGAAGCACCTCGCTCTTACACGAGAGTCACAGCGGGCCCCTCCGCACACCCAGAAAAGACAGACTCCTCATTTTCCGCCGCTGCGAGGAGGGTTTCCGTGGAGGGAGGAGAGGAACTGGAGACGGGTCTCCCGGGAGCACCGGTGTGTTGGTCCCCAGAACTGCGCTGCCGTTTTAATCAACAGGGTCCCCATGATGGCTCTCTGCACACGTCTGCTCTTACGCATCCCACCCCGGACACATCTACCCGTTCCTTTCCCGCTTCGCATTAAAGGGCCTGATTTACGGGAGCCCAGAGGGCTCAGTCGGTGAAGCCTCCGGCTGCGGCTCAGGTCATGATCTTGAGGTTCACAAGTTCAAGTCCCGCCTCGGGCTCGGTGCTGACAGCCCAGAGCCAGGAACCTGCTTCGGGTTCTGGGTCTCCCTCTCTCTCTGCCCCTCCCCCGTTTGCATTCTATCTCCCTCTCAAAAATAAATTTAAAAACATTAAAAATAAAAGGGCCTGATGTATCCTCCATGAACCCCAAAGGGCAGGGCTCAGCGTTTGCCACGCCCAAAGCGAACCCTACATTCGGTGCAGCAATAACATAGGTACACGCCGTTCCTTCGACCCGGGACACTGTTCCCCACACTGCCTCCACCTTTGATTAGCTACGGTCTCCCGTAGGTGTTCAAGGACTAAGTAGAAATGTCGCCGTTTATTTAGTCGACTGAGATTAATCAAAACACCTCACAATACGTGCACAGCGCTTAGTGTGCACCAGGCTCTCTCCCATCTGTTCCAAAGACACAGAAATTACTTCATCTTTGCCAAAAGCCGAAAACACTCACACACCTCGCACGTGGCCGCCAGAGCTGCCCACGGGGGTGGCTGCTTAGCCACTGAGCGGTGCCAAGCTGGGGCTTAGGGTCCTCGGGGAGGACCTCCTGGGCCCCTGAATTTTAGCCAAGTTCCTGCCAGGCCCCCAGCCCCTGGCAGCCCCTGTCCTCTGGGAGGATGGGGGCCGGGTGGGGGGGGCACCCCGCGCACCTCTGACCCCCAGCACCGTCGCTGAATGGAGGCGTAAACCCCGGGGGTGGGGGGCGGATCTTACAGGGCGAGTGAGTTTCCAGAACTGTTTGCAGATTTGGGAGGCGGCTCTGCCCAGACCGTGCAGAAGGGAGTCCCCTGCCTTCCCCACCCGGGTCGGGGACACTCTGAGCCCTGATCTCCGCTGGGCTCCGGCTTCTCCCCCGACGCAGGCAGCGGCCCTCAGGGTGGCGGGGCGACGGCTCAGGATTTGAGAAGTCTGGCTGCTGGAACTTTCCGAGCCCGGGCCCCCTCCCCGGAGACGTGAGCTCAGAGAGAACTTCCGAACCCACGTGTCTGTCCAGTTCTGCTTGACAAGCGTGAGGTCGCGGGTGGACTCCCGGCCGCCACCTCATCCCGAGAAGCCAGTCTGGGTCTCAGCAGATCACAGCCAGGAGTCCCAAGCAGCCAAGTCGCTGTGGGCGTCCTCTGGCAGAGGAGAGGCCTGCCTTTGGGGGCAGGAATCCCATCCGCAGGCGGGCCCTGGCAGGCAGCTGGCTTCCACTTGCCTCCAGGGACGGGGAGCTCACTCCTCTCCGAGTTCATGATTCGGGATGGTGGATCGAGCATGTGCAGAGAGGACTGTCCGGCGGCCACCCGCTCGCTCGGCTCTGCTCACACGGCGGAAAGCCGGCGTCTCTGCTCTCGCCGGCATCTCCTCACCTTCTGGCCTGGGCCCAGAGTCCCTG
Organism: Crocuta crocuta; assembly: GCF_008692635.1. NCBI lineage: Eukaryota > Metazoa > Chordata > Mammalia > Carnivora > Hyaenidae > Crocuta > Crocuta crocuta. The sequence continues at coordinate 1,642,330 of NW_027533280.1, read as the reverse complement.
AAATCAGTCCTAACTTGTCAGGTGCCCAGACCCTGAGCCTCCCGGGGCTTTCCTTCCTCATGGAGCTCACGTTCCAGAACAAGGAGGCAGAAACCCCAAAATCGTCAAAGAAATAAGCCTTATAGTTACAGATTGTGAGGAGTGCCAGGGAGAGAGGGGGCAGACAAAGGAGACAGGGGTTGCTCGTAAATCTGAGTTTTTGCACCAAAATATTAGAATTTCCAGAATGTTTCCTGGGTTGGGGGGAATGAGGTTTTGTTGAGAAGGAAAGGAAAGGAAGGGAAGGGAAGGGAAGGGAGGGGAGAAGGGAACGGAAGAGAAGAGAAGAGAAGAGAAGAGAAGAGAAGAGAAGAGAAGAGAAGAGAAGAGAAGAGATGAGAAGAGAAGATAAAAGGAGGAAGGAGAAAGGAAGGGGAAAAGGAGGGAGGGAAGGAGGGAGGGAAGGAGGGGGAAGAGCCCATCGGTCTCCATAATGAGAATCTAATCCAGGAGTCGCCAAACGATCACCATGAGCCACCCCGTGGCCTGTTTTTGTGTGGCCTAAGTATGATTTCTCACATTTTTAAAAAAGTTCTTACATTTTTTTTAATGTTTTTTTTTTTTCTAGGAGAGAGAGAGAGACAGCGTGAGCAGGGGAGGGTCAGAGAGAGAGGGAGACACAGACTCTGAAATAGGCTCCAGGCTCTGAGCTGGCAGTCAGCACAGAGCCCGACGCGGGGCTCGAACCCACGAACCGCGAGATCATGACCTGAGCTGAAGTCGGACGCTTAACCGACTAAGCCACCCAGGCGCCCCTAAGTTCTTACATTTTTAAAGGGTTGTAAAAAACAAAACAAAACAAACAAACAAAACGAGACGAATGTGCGAGACCTCTGCGGCCCCGAGGCCTGAAACATTTACCATTTGGCCCTTTTCCAGAAAAAGTCGGCGGCCTCAGAATCTTGCCGGGTTTGCTCACCGCCAGCGTCCCGGGCCCGGGCCGGCTGGGAAGTGCAGCGGGAAGGGACGGGGCGCTCGCCGCGGGTGCTCCGTTCCCGCCCACGAGGCCGAGCAGCATCCCTCACCAGCCTTTCAAAGCCACGGCCCAGAAGGTTGAGCGATTTCTGCTGTGGCTCCGCGAGGCGGGGTCGGGGCCGCGGGAGGACGGATGTCCTCACGCACCGAAAAGAAAGGAGCGATCGTGTGGCCTCTCTCGCTGTCCATTCCTCATCAGCCTTTTAGAACGCAGAGGAATTCGTTTTCCCTGCTCAGGCGCGCCAGGGTTAGCGGGCTTCTGTTCTAGGAAACAAGCGGGGAGCAACGGCCTGCTTGCGACTCGGGGCTCCTGGTTTCCGGGGACAGAATCCTCATTCCAGGTGACTAAGCAACAAAGGGTATTTAGTGGCTCATGTTACTGTAAAGTCCGGAATTTGCACAAGCTTCAGGCATAGCTGGATCCAGGTGCTCAGAACTCATTTCCNGGGCCAGGCAGGGCCCGGCCAACCGGCGGTGCCAGGGACACTGCGCCCCGGGCAGGGCCCCGCCCCGCCCCGCCCGGCCCTGACCTTGCCTCGTCCCACAATACAGCAGCCATTGTAAGGGGGTAATCGGGTTCCGGCACATCCCCTCCCTGGAAGCNGCATGGCCTTGTGCCCTTGGGTCACATCCTCTCCTACGGGAGCCAATAACATGGCCCCAACTGGAGTCTCTCCACCCACACCCAGGCTCCTCTGAGGCTGTGTGACCTCGGGCCAGTCTGTCACCCTCTCTGGGCCTCAGTTTACTCGCCTGTAAAACGGGGAGGACGACACTATGAGGAAGGCTGTAGGCGGTTCGGGATGCGCTCACCGAGGCAGGGTTCTGGGCCCGTCGCGCTTGGCAGGTGCGGTCATTCAAGTCGTCGCTTGGGGGGTGGAGCTTCCTGGCGTCAGCTGACTTTGCACAGTTGGGTTTCTCGGCCCCAGATCACTTTGAGGTGGGGAAGGAAAGGGGCAAATTCTCGGGGGGGGGGGTCTTCTGCATGAGCCCCAAGGCTGGTGTATCTGCCCACTCGCATCCAGTGGACCCACGGGAGGTCGGGTGTGCGCACACCTTGTGTCGATGGGGCAGGGCAGGGAGCTAAGGGAAGAGACATAAAAAGCAGTGGAAGGTTTGGGCTCTGCCTGTGAGGGGCGGACAACCCACTGAGCTGTGCCGGAAGACAAATGGGCTCTGAGGATATGTCCCCAAGCCCCCAAGTTCTGTAGGAGTTGAGACAATGCATCAGGCATGGAGGGCTTCCTGGAGGAGGGCAGGTAGGTATGAATCTTACCTCTGCTGGGGATCTTGGGGGATGTATTCACCTCTCTGGGCCTTGTGACCTCATCTCTTGGGGACTTCAAGGAAACAACAGCCCCAGCCAGTCAGGCTATTCACAGAGAAGCCAAGACACCTCGAACTTGGCATTTGTTGGAAATCCCAGTAGACCTTGGCCTGGATGTTCAGAGTGACCCTGATGCCCCTGAAGACCCAGTGAAAAGACAGACTTGCACCAAGGCTCCAGTTCCAAGCCATTGGACACTCGGGGCAAGTAAATTAATTTCAGAGACTCAGTTTCCCCATCTGTAAAATGGGACACCATGAACACCCATGTGACTGTGTGTGCTTAAGCTAACAGAGACTTGGCAACGGTAACTGTTCAGTAAACTGTAGCAACGACTCCTAATTTCCAGAGCCAAGGTGGTGACTGGCCAGGCAGCAGAGCCCAGGGCTTGTCTGAGGGGGCTGTTTAAGACCCCTACTCCCCTTTTGACGCATGAACTTGGATGCAGCAGCAGGGCCCGGCATCCGCTCTTCAGGGACGTGGGGGGCACACGGTCGGGTCCGTCCGAATCTCACGACTCGCTCCCATTACTGGCAGGCGCCTGTTTCTGTTTTATAGGCTTGTGTGTTCCTTCGTTTCTTTTTGTACTTTTAAATTTCTTGTTCCATAACGTAACGGACACTCCTGACTGCCCTCTGCCCACGCACGTCCCCGTGTGTCCCCCACCGCCCCCCAGAAGTGAGCACGAGGCCTCGATTTACTGCACATCTGTATCGTCCTCACTCTGGGCTGGGAACACGATCCTGAATGTGTGTCCATCATTCCCTTGGGCTCCTACAAACAAGGGTGTGTGTGTGTGTGTGTGTGTGTGTGTGCGGGAAGCCTGGGACAACAGATCTGGGCCCCACCCCCGGAGCATCTGCTCCCGAAGGTCAAGGGGCCCAAGAATCTGCATTTCTAAGGCGGTCCCCAGAGGATGCTGCTGCTGTGAGACCCACTTTGAGAACCACTGTCCTAAACAACGCAGCACTGAGTTGTGGTTGTTTTCAAACTTCCTGCCAAGGGTGTGGTGTTGTGTGTCACCTTCTGTGACTGGAATTTCTCATTCTGCCCCAGTGATGCTCAAGCAAGGGCGACTTTGCCCCCGGGGGGGGGACACTGGGTGACGTCTGGAGACATTTCTGAGCGTCACAGTGGCAGGGGGCGGGCAATGTGCTACCGGCACGTAGTGGGTAAGGGCCAGGGGTGCTGAAGAACATTCTGGAATGCCCAACACAGCCCCCGCAACAGAGAAGTGTCCTGCCCCAAGTGTGAATGATCCCAGGAGAAAGGGAAATGTACGTCCGCCCAAAAATCCGTACACAAGTATTCATAGTAAAGCACTGTTCACAATCACCAAAAACTGGAAATGACCCAGGGGCGCCTGGGTGGCTCAGTCGGTTGAGCGTCCGACTTCGGCTCAGGTCATGAGCTCACGGTTCGTGGGTTCGAGCCCCGCGTCGGGCTCTGTGCTGACAGCTCAGAGCCTGGAGCCTGTTTCAGACTCTGTGTCTCCCTCTCTCTCTGCCCCTCCCCGATTCCCCTCCTCTGTCTCTCTCTAAAAACATTAAAAAGGGAAAAAATATTTTAAAATGTGATAAGCATCTAAACAAGCTGGGGTCTCTCTATCCGCCAGGGCGTGGTTCACGCATAAATAAAAGGAATAGAGTCCTGACGCCTGTTACGAACGTGGATGAACCCGGAAGAGCATCACGCAGAGGGAAAGAAGCCAGACGTAGAAGATCACGCGGTGTGTGATTCCACGTCTGTGAAGCATCCGGAAAGGACAAATCCGTGGAGACAGAAAGCAGATCGCTGGTGGCCAGGGGCCTGGGCAGCGGAAATCATCGCATGACGGCTCGGCGTCCGGGCTTTCCTTTCAGGGTTTTGAAACTGTTCTGAGACGGATTGCACAGCTCTGTGAAGAGACTAGAACCCATCGAACTGTCTGCTCTAAATGCGTGGATTGGGTTATATGTGAATTCTATCTCAATAAAGCTATTGAGAAAGGACGATGAGGAAAGAATAATCGCATCAGAGTTTGGAAACTCCGCTGTCCACTCTGACCTTGAGACCCACCACGTGCTGGCCTGGAGATGATGTGTGTTCATTTCCACTGCTGCGTAATATTCCTCCGTGTGAACAAGCCACCATCCACTGACCCATTGTCCTTCCCCGGAGTATTCCGGTTGGCTCTAGATTTTGCTACGGTGAACAGGGCTGCTACAAAGCCCTGGGGCTTCGTTCACATTCCAGGGGGCACGTGTGGGAGTTTCACCTCAGCACGTACCTCAGAGAAGAGTTGCTGAGTCACACGGAACAGGAAAATTCAACTTTACAAGAAAATGCCTGCGTGACATGGAGCTTTTTCTACTTGCTCCAGGCATGAGGCTGAGTATCCACCCGTTTTCTCAGTGACCTGTACCTGCTACGGTGTTGTCGGGCCCATTTCAGAGATGAGGACACTGAGGCCCAGAGAGGTGAATTCACTGGCCTGGCCTAGCAGTGGCGGAGCGGACAAGGCGCTTAGCCACGCCTCCCACAGCCAATTCCCTTCCAAGCAGGTGCCCCAGAGGCAGGAGGGGAGGAGCCCGGCACAGGAGCGGCTTCGCATAATTCACAGCAGCGTCTTCCTGTCCACCCGGGGATGGCAGAGGGGCACAGTTGTTCAGAAAACAGCCTTTATTTGTGAGATGAACGTATTAAGAGCCTCCGAGAGGCTTCCCAGAGTGCGGCCTGCTGAACTTTCTAGAACTCCTGGCAAACCTGCGTCACACATCACAGCCATCTACGCAGGCATCCGGAACCCTCCCCCACCCCAGTCCCAACTGTCTGCCCTGCACCCAAACCCCAAATGGCACTTGCCTCCCGAGCGGGGCAGGAAGGCACACCAGTGGTGTGGGGGCAGGGGTGCCGACTGCAGGCTTCGCTCCCAACCCCACTGTTATCGTGGGCGTGCTGTGTGACCAGGGTCTGTGACTTGACATCTCTGAGCACATCTCCTCACTCAGGAAAACAGGGACATGAGTGCAAGGGGTCTAGACCCCCAGGCCTGCAAGATACACCCCATGTATATTTCTTCCCAATCAACATACGCCAATTCCACACCCTCAGTCTTCCAAGATGATAGAAAAGTCCGTCTCCACTGCAAGACTCAGGCCCCTCCATGCTGGGTTGTGTCAGACACCAAATGTCTGGGAGGTTCTCTGGCCACGGCACCTGCTGAGGCCCTGAGATGCTTGGGGCCCAGGACCCTGCGGCTAGATGGGGACCGCTTCGCTTCGAGCATGCCCTTCCTGGTGCATGATGCAGCTTCCAGATCCTGTCACCTCCCTGGGGCAGCCCCGCGGAAGGAGGTCACAAGGACCGCCTCCCGCCCGCCGGACCCAGACCCCAGCGTGTGGAGGTCTCTGTCCCTCTCTCGCTCCCCTTCCAGAACCAACAGCAGCTTCTCAGCGACCTCGGGATGCCTCCTGTCCGGCTCGGCGGAAACTTCCACGGGACCATGGCTGCTGAGCCAGGGACACTCTTCCCAGCCCCCATGGTGGAGTGGGGGGCGGGGGGAGGGTCAAGGGGCTAATGCACACAGCGCACATGACTCAGGAGGCCTGGCCTCTTGAATCCCCAGTAACTGGCAATGACCCATGGGGACAGCAACACGGAGCACTTAGAATCCTGCCTCTGACATTCTCCAGGGCACGTGGTCATTTCATAATTGCAACGAGCAATTAGTGAGCACTCACTGCATGCCAGGCAGTGTTCCAGATTCTGAGGATACAGCCAGAAGTGAACACCTGGCCCCAGCCATCTCTAGGCCAGACGTGGCTCCTCTGAGACTGGCTGCCCCGGGAGCCCTCTGAATGTGAGCCTGACCCGCTTTAATATTGAGCAGTAGACAGAGTGATGTCCGTTCACTGAAGTTCGTAGCAGAGGGAGTGAGGCGGCAAAGTGGGGGAGGGGGCGAATCTGGCTTGCACGTTTGGAAGACATTAGAGCCCAATAATTAGCATCTCCAGGAGGGAGAAGAGAAATCCTGACCTCTAGGATGACTCTGCAGAATTGCTCTCTCTAATAAATAATAACCCTTCCAGTTCTCCTGCTGAGAGACACACAGTAGGGTTTTTCTCCCCTCGCCTCCCCACCCCCAGAAGTGAGGCACGGCCATGTGACCGGCCTGGACCAAAGAGACAGGAGTGGAGGTGATGTACACTGCTCCTGAGAAGACACTCTAAGAACCAGGGCACAACTTGCCCCGTGCCCAGGAAGGCTCATATTGTAGAAGGGATGCTCCGTCCACCTGGGTGCCCGGGTGAGGAAGTGTGGAGGAGAGCCCGACCCTCAGTAAACATGTAGCAAAAATGAGAAATGAATTTTTGCTGTTTGAAGCCATGAGATTGCGGGGGAATGTTTGTTACTACAACACAACTGAGCTGAGGCTGACCGATACATGTCCATTTCACAGATGTGGAGACTGAGTCTGGAAGGGGTCGCGCAGCCTACCCGGAGTCAAATGCAGAGGCACGGACAGGACTCAGAGCCAGGTCTGCCCACCGCAGCGACCTTTCTGGAGATGAGGAGGCTCCAATCTGAACAAAGCCAGCCGGGCCCCTCTCTGCTAACCCCTTCAATTAAAGCCAATTTCAAGGTCTCCTGGTTTCGAAATGAACAGCCCTGATCGTGTTCGTTAAAGGCCCTGTCTGTTCAGGCTGCTCATTTTATCAGAAGCCGCCAACAAGATAAATGACCCTGTAACTGATTGTTCTAGTGCAAAGCACCTCGCAGCAAGTGTCCGCACAGATGCCAGAAATAAATCACATCTGATCTTCCGAGAGCCGGGCAGAGCTCCGGTGAGGACGTCGGAGGGAGGGGGAGGCCTGGAGCAGCTCTGGACCGGGGGGCCTTCGCCGAGGACCGCACACCCGCTGGGGGGTCTCCATCGGGACCCCAGATGTCCGGAGTGAGCCTTGGTTGTTTTCTCTGCCAGCACGTACTTCCTCTTCCTAAGCTTTAGGAGTGCCCGCTTTTTCATTGGGAAAACCACCGCTCCGGTGCCCTCAGGGCCGTAGGGTTCGGGTCAGGCTGCGCCTTCCCTCAGCCGCAGGGGTGGACACGTGATCCAGCCTGGCCAGTGGAGCCCCCCATCCTGGCACGGCCATGAGTGGTTCCAGGTGGGTATACATACCGCGTGATGGGACTTATCCAGTCTTTAATTCTGTCGAAACCCTAAGACAAGAGTGATCCTTTTTTTTCCCCCCAAATATGTTTAGTTATTTATTTTGAGAGACAGAGAGGCAGAAACAGCACAAGCGGGGGAGGGGCAGATGGAGAGGGAGAGAGAGAATCTCAAGTGGGCGCCACACAGTCAGTGCAGAGCCCGACGTGGGGCTCGAACTCATGACCTGTGAGATCATGCCCTGTGCTGAAAGCAAGAGTCAGACGCTTAACCGACTGGCCACCGGGGGGCCCCAGGAGAAGTCCTCCTAAACCATGGTTGCTTCCAGAAAGGACATCGTTTTCACTGTGCTGTCTCTAGCTTCCAGCACAATTGCAAACTCATAGTAGGTACTCAATAAAAACGTGCTGAATGAATGACTAAGCCAGCTGGAGTCAAGACAGCCGGGTTCTTGTCTTCTCCCCACTTTGGGCCTCAGCGCCCTTGTCTACAGAGTGCGGTTAGTGACAGCACTCACCAATAGCGGGTTGCAGCAGTTAGCCACTGTCGCCAGTATGCTGCGTAACAAATGACCCCTCAACTCAGTGGCTTCAAACAATGATCATGCGGGGCATCTGGTTGGCTCAGTTGGTAGAGTACACAACTCTTGCCTTGGGTTGTAAGTTCGAGCCCTATTGGGGGTGGGCAGAGATTACTTTAAAATAAAATCTTTAAAACAAACGATCATGCGTTATCATTTACGCCTCTGCCCGTGGGCTGATCCGGGCCGGGCGTGGCTGGCCCACCTGTCTCCCAGCCTCCTGGGATCAGTGTTGGTCTCACACACGGGCAAAGGGGCAGAAACGTAGAAGGTCCCCCAGGACCGGGCACACAGCATCACTGCGGCATCACTCGTTCGGCAACACAAGTGGAAGCGGGTGACTGAGCCACCCCCAACATCAAGGGGCAGGGAATTACGCTCTACCCAAGTCCCGCGGCAAAGGGCACAGACGTGGGGACCCCGCCTTTTCCCCTGGAACAGAGCCCCCCGGGGCGCAGGGCTCCTACCCGCTCTGCTCACTGAGGAAACTCCACCACCTCGAACAGGGCCTGGGGCAGAGCGGGTGCTCAGCAAGTACTTGCGCAAAGACTGAGAAGCTGCCCCCAACCCCCCCGCGCCGTCGTGAGGACAAACCCAGGTCAGGGACATGAGCGCCGTGTCACGAATTACAAAATCCCTCCGAGCGTCTGCCACGACCCACCCTGGCCTGGAATCCCCCTCCGACTCTCAGTCCCCCGATAAACAGCAGAGCAGGGGTCCGACTGTGGGGGAGGGGGCGTCCCTTCTGGGGACTGGCCTCCTGACCGTGGCCCGTCTGTGCTCAGTTGTCTTGTTCTCATCCGACCCGGGGATCCTGAGGCCTCACCGTGGCGGCTCAGACACAGCCCCTTGGATCAGGAAGTTCAGGTTCAGCTAGCTGTGTGCTGAGGTCACGGCTCTCTCTGGGCTCAGGAGGAAGTGTCCTGAGGGCCCCAGGACAGAGGGACGGCCCAGGCGGCTGCGTGCTTGGCTCAGCGTCCCCGAGGCCACAGCGCTACCCCGTGTGGGTTCCCTGGAAACAGCAACGTCGCAGAGCCTCCTGCCCCCTCCCTGTCTGCTCTTCCCCGGGGTGGGGGGAGCGTTTCCTCCCCCCGCGTCCATCTGGCCCCGGGCCCGGCCCCCCGTCCTGGTGCGCCAGCCTCCCCCACGGCCGCCCAGCGCGCAGAAAACCTCTCCCGCTGCCCCCGCGCCGTGCACACTTCAGCACAAAAACCTTCCCCCTCTCCGGGCCCAGCCGAAAGGACCAAATGTTCCCCTATTATGCAAGCTCGTTTCTCTCTTCCTGCCAGGCCGAAACTGCAGCGTGCTCAGGGGAAGCGGAGGCTTGGCTGCTGAGGCCTCTGAATCAGGAAGCTGAACATCTGTGGAGGCAGGAAACCTCCCTCCCGCCCCGCCCACGGCCTCACTGTCACCCGCCGTCACCCTTCCCGCGGGGCTGGTCACCAAACTCCAGGCCAGCCGTTCCTGGCTTCCCCGGGCAGAACCACTCCGGGTGTGTTCTGATAGAGATTAAAGGCACATCCCCAGGGGCCACTCGTCAGCTACAACACATTCCACCCCGGGGGGCAGGGGAGAGGGGGGAGGTGTCAAAGGCACGGCCATCAGACATGAACTTCGCCAAAACAACACGTGGGTATCTACCGAGCGCATGCTATGTGCCCAGCACTGTTCTTACTCGTTCTACCTTCTCCCTTCATGAAGCGATACTATTACTATCCCCATTTCACAGAGGAGAACACTGAGGCTCAGAACAACTCGTCTGAGAAAACATAAGTAGGAAGCAGCAGAGCTGGGATCTATGCCAGGCCACCGACCCCGGAACCTGCCCGGTTACCTGCAGCTCTGTCACACGTGCGATTGCTGTTCATGCCACAGAGGGTCTCCCCACCCGGCTCGAACACACCACCTCTGATCCAGCAATCCCACCTCTGGGCGCACACCCAAAAGGGTTGAAGCAGGATCCCGAAGAGGTACCCGTACGTCCCGCATCCGTAGCAGCGCTGTCCGCAACAGCCAAAACCCGGGAGCCGTCCAGGTGCCCAGCCACGGACGGACGGACGGGCAAAATGCGGTGCGGCCACACGGAGGAGTATTACTCGGCCTTGAAAAAGGTGAGCTGCATGAAGGCAGCCAACAAAGGATGGGTCCTGCCTGATTCCGCTGACGTGAGGCACCCAAGGGGCCATGTTCATGGAGACAGAAAGTAGAAGGGAAGGCACCAGGCGCTGGGGGAAGGGCACTGGGGAGTCAGTGCTTCTCGGGGACAGAGCGTGGGCTTGACGGCTGAGGGCCCGGAGACCTGCTGACCATGACGCAAATGTGCTGAGCGCTGCTAGACGGCACTCAAAACGGAGAAGGCGTTACGTTTGCGAGTCTTTTTAGCACAACAAACACGCGCGCTCGCACGTCACCACCTTCCCACGACCAGAAGAGTCGCGAGAGGGGTGCAGCCCGCTGTGTGTTGTAAGAACCTGACTCAGACGAAGAAAGGTTGCCTTGAACGTCCCAATTCCACAGCCCACCCTGTCTCCGCGCCCTCCGCTGGCCTCGAGATCGGCTCCCGCCAGTGGGGGTGGGGGGGGGTTGTTCCTGTCCGTGCCCCCACGCCTCCGCTGTCACAGGATCACGCCCGGACACACTGGCTGGAGGAGAGACGGGGGGACGGCTCAGAGCCCCTCCATCAGCATCCCAGCTAAGGCCACCCTCCGTCGGCCACCAGCCAGCCACCCCAGACACGTGCTGTGCGCAGGCCAGACCTCCGTCCTTGCCCCACCTCAACCACTGGCCTGCAAACTCGTGACTCGAATAAACGCTTCCTGTTTGTGGTCACTGATACTTGGGGCGACTTGTTATGCAGCATTAGTTTGCCAATAGGTGACTCCTACAAACTCACATAAAACGCCTCCCTCCATTCATTCATTTATCCAACTCTTCCAACACATACTGATGATTCAACGCCTCTGTGTCAGGAACAGAGCTGCCCTCGTGGAAGCCACGGTTGAGAAGGGGGAGGCGGACTCAGACCCAAGTACTCATGTTGGTGTCGTTCAGTCAAGGGCCCAAAAGCCTAGGGGCTGTAGGGAAAGCACATATCCAAGACTTGAGGGGTCAGGGAAGGCTTCCTGGAGGAGGCAGTAATGAAATGGAGGCATGTAGAAGTGAGAGACAGCCAGGCTGGGGGGTTGTGTGGATGGAGGCAGGGACAGAGAAGGGAGTCCCGGGCGGAAGGAAAGCGTGAAGGCCTCGGCTAGCGAGGGACACAGCCCGCGGCTGAGGCAAGGACGTTGGGAAGGTTGTGCGGAAATCCTCAGGGGGGCGAGACTGCGCCGAGGGCCCACGGGGGGTTCAGCCTCCTGCTGCAGGCTCGGCTGCGCACTTGAGAAAGATCACCGGGGGCAGCCGTGCGGAAGAGACGTCAGGCTAGCCGGCCACCCGGCACGGCCGTGAGGGCCACCTTCAGTCGGAGGTCCCCGTGCCAAAGCGTAGCGCGGCGGGTCCCCAGTCACTCAGCTGCCCCTTCCCGCGTTGCCTCGCCCCCCAACCCCCCGGTGCAGTGAGGCAGACACGGAGGCTGCCCCGGGCACGTCTCTCTGTCACGGCGCCCACTCCCCAGGGACCAGGGTGGAGGCAGGAAGCAGGCTCTCTGCCAAATGTCTGCCCTCTGCCTGCCCAATCGGCAGGCGCCCCGGCTGCAGGGGCCGCCCCTGCCCAATCGGGACCCAGGACACCTCCCCAGCC
>NW_027533280.1:1629573-1630290 GCF_008692635.1 Crocuta crocuta | reverse complement strand
TCCATCACTCTGGAAAAGAGAAATAAAGACATCGCCATATCGTTGTCCCGGGATTAATGTCCCTGCTGTGAAAACAAACCTTGGCGTCTTCCCGCCAACATTTATTTTTGATAAATGCTGTGACTTTGCCTTGACATTTCGGAAGCAGCAGGAGACCATTACCCGGTGACAATGTTCTATTCCACTGACATTATCTCTTAATTATAATATGCAAGTAATGCTGAAAAAAATGGCCCATAAATAGCTCATTTGGAGTTGCTGCATTCTGCCCTGTCGGGGAAATGCTGAACGATTTCATTCAGTGCTTGCAAATGAGGGAGACAAATGGATATCTCGGGGGCCCTGTGTGCCCGTCCTGCCTCTTCAATGACAAAGCTCGCAGGGTGGCGGGAGGTGGGAGGGAGGTGAGGATTCCGGGGCAGCAGCTGGGCTTCCTGCTGACCCCAAGCCCCCTCCTCTCCGTCTCCATCCCCCAAGTCGGGGGGCCCTTCACCCCCAGCACCAAGGAGCAGCCCACTAACTCTGGTCGTGCAAAAGCCCTGCACCGTGAGCACAGAGGAGGCAGGCAGTGATTTTTTTCCCCCAGGAAATTAATTCCCCCCAGGGGCAGGGAGGTCGAGGGAAGAGCGTCTGGAGGAAATCCCATTTTGCAACTCCTCTGGGTCCTCAAGAGCGGAAGAAACTTTTGCCAACGTTCAGAGAAACAGGGTTCTGGAA
>NW_027533280.1:1626595-1629501 GCF_008692635.1 Crocuta crocuta | reverse complement strand
TTTGGTTTTCTCAGCCTAGGGTGGGGAGCTGCTGGCACCTAGTGGGCCGAGGCCAGGAAGACACTGAGCATCTGACAGCGCCCAGCGCGGCCCAGAGGCCAAGGGCGCCGGGCCCAGAACCGCAGGCGGGCCCGCCTCCTGGAGAGAAGCGTCGATGGGTAGCCGGACAACATTCGGAGCCTTCGTGTGCCTGAGAAGACACCAGAAAGCCACATAGGTGTCACCTTTGTGAAGAACATAGAGAGCTACGTGGCTTAAACNGGGCGGGTGTGCACACACAGGCTCTGCAAAGGCGGAGACAGAGACAGCTGACTCTGGCCGGAAGGGCTTTTGGAGACTCTTGGGGAAACCAAAAGTGGGGCTCATGCGACGGACATTTCTGGGGACCCTTTGGGGCAGGAAGGGCCAAGCAGAGTCGCATTCTGAAAAGCCTCCTTGCTCCAAACACATCCCAGTAAAAACTCAACCTCAAGCCTGTGGTTCTCAGCGGGGGTGATTTTGCCCCCAGGGGACACCCGGTGGGTCTGGAACTGGCTCCTTTGGTTTTCTCAGCCTAGGGTGGGGAGCTGCTGGCACCTAGTGGGCCGAGGCCAGGAAGACACTGAGCATCTGACAGCGCCCAGCGCGGCCCAGAGGCCAAGGGCGCCGGGCCCAGAACCGCAGGCGGGCCCGCCTCCTGGAGAGAAGCGTCGATGGGTAGCCGGACAACATTCGGAGCCTTCGTGTGCCTGAGAAGACACCAGAAAGCCACATAGGTGTCACCTTTGTGAAGAACATAGAGAGCTACGTGGGTTAAACATCAAGGGGGAGCCTCTAAACTCATGAAATACAAGCCGTAGTTTCTAGAAGGGGGGTGGAGTACAAAACCAGACCCTGGATCCATAGCCGAGAAGGAGAAAAATCTTCCCATCCATACTTTGGGGTCGTTACTACACTTCCTCTTTATTTTACGGAGGAGGAAGCCCAAGGCTGGGGGACCGTGCCGTGTCACAGCCGCAGTTAGGGAGACGGGGTGCCAGGCAGAGGGTGGCCTGGGCTCAGATCCTGGCCACCTCCGGATCTCAGCCGCGGCCACTGTGTTCCTTTCCTATCGCTGCCGCAGCCGATGAGCACACAGTCAGCGGCTTACACGGCGCCCCCTTATTCTCTTCGGGTTCTGGAGGTCAGAAGTCAAAGTGAAGACGTCAGCGGGACCGCCGTCCTTCGGGAGCCCCCAGGGGGGAGCTGGTCCTCGTCTCCTCCGCCCTGTCCAGAGGCCCACACCCCTTGGCTCACGTCTGTCCCTCCGTCTGGGACTCGGACCCTCCGCCTGCCTCTTGCGAGGATGCTCGTGATCACAGAGGGCCACCCGCATGACCCAGGTTGAGGTACTTGCTTCATGATCCTTCACTGAACACATCTGCAAAGCCCGCTTGCCGGGTAAGGCCACACTCTCTCCGGTTCTGGGGACCAGGAGGCAGACGTCTGTGGCGGGGGAGGGGGGGGAGCACGGTCATTATCACCGTGATCATCTCCTCTCCCTTCTCCACGCGGGTCAATGTTGCTTTTCAACACACTGGGACTGGAGGGGTAGCTTTCGAGTGGCGGCAGAGAGGAAATGAGGGGCCGCTGGGCTGTGGGACAGCCCCTTCCTGGGGGGGGGGTGTGTCCACACACTGCTGATGTGCTCCGGGTCCAGGGCAGCCCTCCCCCAGCTTCTAGAAGCCTGTTCCATGAGGTCAGGCTCAGTGCAGGGTCACTGGCTCAAATGCCACCAGGGCGTGGCAGCACTTCAGCAGCGAGGCTGCCCCAGCAAGGACACAGAATATGTGTCCTTTCTCAGAGTGGCAGCCGCCCAGGGATCCGCCAAGGCCCCTGTGTGGCCAGATCTTCCGACTTTGCAAAAGCAGCTGAAACTCAGGTTTTAGATGAAGTCCCTCGAGTTTTACATTTTGGCCACTACTTTAGTGCTCGTTTCCCCCTCTGCACACTGCGTAAGCCAAAGTCAGCATGTCTGCAGGCCGCTAGCTTGCGCTCTCTGGTCTGGTCCAAGGCCATCGCTTTCCCCTGGGACGCGACCTGGAGTTTCACTGCCCTGGGGTCATGGCCAGAGACCACAAGCCATGGCAGGTCCCTGCCCATCGGCCCCCAGGGGGCCCTTCACCTCCCTCTGACCCCTCTCTGGAGCGCTGTGCCCATCAGTTCCACAGATCTGCCCTGGACCAGCTGGCCACCCAGGGAGACAAGCCATAGCCACGAGCCTCAACGGCCTCTTCTGTATAATGGGCATAAGGAGAGTGACTGTCATGGGTCATTGTGAGCGTGGAATCGGGGGACGCGGGTAGGGTGCTTAGCAGGGCCAGACACACAGTAGGTCCTCAGCCAACAGGGTGAAGCTAATCCAAACCAGAAAGCACACAGACGGCCTTGGCTGGAAGTCTCCTTGGGAAGGGCAGGGAGCCCAGGGCGGTACCGTGCGTATCTTCCTCTTGTCCCCAAGCGTATCATGAGACACCCGCACACGGGGCGCACGTGGGATTCGGGGGAAGGGCTGGGTGTGGATCCCAGCTCTCACGCTACCTCGCTGTGCAGCTCTGAACAGCCCACTCAACCTCTCTGAGCCTCAACTTCCTCATCTGTAGAACGCAGGGATTTCTACCTTGTTGGAGGAATTTGGAGGGACTAGAAGACATCAGGCAAGCCTGAAGCACAAAAAGGCATTTGAAAAATGTTAGTGACCTTTGGGGCGCCTGGGGGGTCCAGTCAGTTAAGCGTCTGGCTTTGGCTCAGGTCATGATCTCACGGTTTGTGGGCTCTGTGCTGGCAGCTCAGAGCCTGGAGCCTGTTTCGGATTCTGTGTCTCCCTCTCTCCCTGCCCCTCCGGGTCTCAATAAAAAAAAAAATGTTAGTGACCTTTTCAAAGTGCC
>NW_027533280.1:1621928-1623187 GCF_008692635.1 Crocuta crocuta | reverse complement strand
GTCCACACACTGCTGATGTGCTCCGGGTCCAGGGCAGCCCTCCCCCAGCTTCTAGAAGCCTGTTCCATGAGGTCAGGCTCAGTGCAGGGTCACTGGCTCAAATGCCACCAGGGCGTGGCAGCACTTCAGCAGCGAGGCTGCCCCAGCAAGGACACAGAATATGTGTCCTTTCTCAGAGTGGCAGCCGCCCAGGGATCCGCCAAGGCCCCTGTGTGGCCAGATCTTCCGACTTTGCAAAAGCAGCTGAAACTCAGGTTTTAGATGAAGTCCCTCGAGTTTTACATTTTGGCCACTACTTTAGTGCTCGTTTCCCCCTCTGCACACTGCGTAAGCCAAAGTCAGCATGTCTGCAGGCCGCTAGCTTGCGCTCTCTGGTCTGGTCCAAGGCCATCGCTTTCCCCTGGGACGCGACCTGGAGTTTCACTGCCCTGGGGTCATGGCCAGAGACCACAAGCCATGGCAGGTCCCTGCCCATCGGCCCCCAGGGGGCCCTTCACCTCCCTCTGACCCCTCTCTGGAGCGCTGTGCCCATCAGTTCCACAGATCTGCCCTGGACCAGCTGGCCACCCAGGGAGACAAGCCATAGCCACGAGCCTCAACGGCCTCTTCTGTATAATGGGCATAAGGAGAGTGACTGTCATGGGTCATTGTGAGCGTGGAATCGGGGGACGCGGGTAGGGTGCTTAGCAGGGCCAGACACACAGTAGGTCCTCAGCCAACAGGGTGAAGCTAATCCAAACCAGAAAGCACACAGACGGCCTTGGCTGGAAGTCTCCTTGGGAAGGGCAGGGAGCCCAGGGCGGTACCGTGCGTATCTTCCTCTTGTCCCCAAGCGTATCATGAGACACCCGCACACGGGGCGCACGTGGGATTCGGGGGAAGGGCTGGGTGTGGATCCCAGCTCTCACGCTACCTCGATGTGCAGCTCTGAACAGCCCACTCAACCTCTCTGAGCCTCAACTTCCTCATCTGTAGAACGCAGGGATTTCTACCTTGTTGGAGGAATTTGGAGGGACTAGAAAACATCAGGCAAGCCTGAAGCACAAAAGGCATTTGAAAAATGTTAGTGACCTTTGGGGCGCCTGGGGGGTCCAGTCAGTTAAGCGTCTGGCTTTGGCTCAGGTCATGATCTCACGGTTTGTGGGCTCTGTGCTGGCAGCTCAGAGCCTGGAGCCTGTTTCGGATTCTGTGTCTCCCTCTCTCCCTGCCCCTCCGGGTCTCAATAAAAAAAAAAATGTTAGTGACCTTTTCAAAGTGCC
>NW_027533280.1:1610751-1621899 GCF_008692635.1 Crocuta crocuta | reverse complement strand
GTCTCCCACCAGCCGTTCCGCCCGCTCCCCTGGCAAAGCCAATACTGGCCTCTGCCCAAGGCCTGGCTCAGTCATTGACGTCACTGCGGGCCGCCCGGGGTGACCTGGCCTCAAACGGTCACAACCTGCCTGTTGCCTCCTTAAAAGGGAGGGGCCCCCCAGTCCCTGTCTGGCTGCCACTGACGGTATCTGCAGAGCAGCTTTCAACCCCTGCGGGCCCAGAACAAAGCCAATGACCCCATTTCCTGGAGCCTGGCTGAGGGGGGAGAGGCGTGTTGGTAGCTCGGAAGCCCAGGGGTCAGGAGTCTGGGTCCGCTTTGCTCACTCTATCCCTGGAGCCTAGAACAGGACCCCACGAGCCGTAGGCACTCAACAAATATCTGTCGACTTAAGAGAGAAAACTCGGGGCGCCTGGGTGGCTTTGTCGGTTAAGCGTCTGACTTCTGCTCAGGTCATGATCTCACGGTTCATGGGTTCGAGCCCCACGTCGGGCTCTGTGCTGACTGACAGCTAGATCAGAGCCTGGAGCCTGTTTCGGATTCTGTACCTCCCTCTCTCTCTGACCCTCCCCTGCTCACACTGTCTCTCTCTCTCTCTCTCTCTTTCTCTCTCAGAAATAAATAAAACATTTAAAAATTAAAAAAAAAAAGAGAGAGAGAGAGAAAACTCAACCAGCTATTGCACAGTCATCGAGTGCTAGGTGCTGTGCTAAGCGCCTCCCATCCATCATTTCATTGAGCCCCCACGACACTCCCTGAGGGGGGGCGTGACAGCTGAGGTGTCTAGGTGACAGTGCGGCGGTCACAGAGTCCTGATCTTGGCAGCTTCACATACCCAAGGTTTATTTCTTGCTCATTCTACGGAAGTCAGCTCAGAGCCGCGCTTCATGCAGCCCCGTCCGTGTAGCCCTGTGCTGGGACCCACACTGACTGAGGACTCAGCATCTCGGATGCCGCCTGTCGTCAGGGCAGAGGGAAAAGGCATTCTGGAAGTTCTCACGGCAGCAGTTAAATGCCACAGTCCACAGTGTTACAAATAACCCTCCGCTCTCCTGGGAATCACATGGCCCCGTCCAACCACCAGGTGGCCGGGAAGCAGCCTTCTCCACGTGCCCGGAAGGTGAAAAACCTCTGGTGCACACGTGACTCGTGGCTACCACACTGGTATTTTTATGACCCCCATTTGTACAGATGAAGATGTTGAGGTTCAGAGAGGTTAAGTGACTTGCCCCGGGTCACACAGTAAATCGCAGAGCCAGTATTCATCCCCGGTTCTGACTAGAAACATATGTCTCTGCTGTTACCATTTATAACACCAAAGTATGATCTATTTTCCCTGGTTTGTATAGAAGATAATAAACACATTCCGTGACTTCAGCTGATGAAAGACACCCACCTACACACCTCCAGAAAGGGGTTTATAGCCACAGACATGTACGCTTAAATTACACGACTAACACGCAAAGGCAAGTACTGCTCAGAAACCGACAGACCGAGTCTTGTCCAAGATGTGTTTCGTTTGGCCCACGTAGTACTTTATTTAATTGGAATTTGTTGCCAATAATTAAAAATCAGGAAACTTCACATTTTTAAAAACCATCTTCCTTTGAAAGTTCAACCAAAAATTAGAGAAGCCTTGGCAACAATAGCCTGCATCCCAGCGAGGCGGCCATGGGTGCAGCCGAAGGCAAAGCCAGGTTCTAGGGTGACGGGAAGGCAGGCCGGGCCGGTGTGTGGAGGGGGGGGCATCACCCGCCCGCAGCCCAGTGTGCAAAATGCCGCTCTCTTTAAGCTCCAATCTGACACCCTCGCCTTCAGGCTCTCGTGAAATGTCATCACAGTCTTCTGTGACGGTGTCAACTGTATAACTTTAGAAGTGTTAAGGGAGCCTGGTGACTCAGCCGGGGAAGCATCCAACTCTTGGTTTTGGCTCAGGTCATGATCTCACGGTTCACGAGTCTGAGCCCCGCATCGGGCTCTGTGCTGACCGAGTGGAGCCTGCTTGGGACTGACTCTCTCTCTCTCTCTCTTTCTCTGCTCCTCCCCTGCTTGCTTCCTCTCTCGAAAATAAATAAGCTTATAAAAAGCATCCACTGCCCACCCACACCCACCAGAGGTCCAGCCAAGCCCTGGGCAGGACACACACCTTCACCCTCTGGCTTAGCGTTGAAGCTACCCTCCCACTCAGTGAACAAACCCCTGGCCTTCCGGGCCTGTTTGCGCTGCTGCCTGGTTCTGTGCGCACTTGAACCCACCTGCACTCATCTGCGTCTGTCATTTAATGAAGTTGGGTTTACACCCAAAGACACACATGCGTGAGGATTCCCGGGGCCGCGTTTGACAGTGACACCTCCTGGCGGTGTCCGGTATTACAGCTCAGCCCCGCGAGACCTGGAGCCGGTCTAGGTGAACTGCATTCTGGGTGTTGGGGTCTGTCCCAAGACTGCTCTGCCAACACATTCCAAAGTCTCCTCAAGCTATTTCCGGCCTGACGCACGTAAAAGGTCCTTCTTTACAGTCTGCGAGATGAACGAGGCGGGAATTCCAGTTCCTGTTGGCGGGGACACAGAGGGGTCCCCACCGACTTGCCTGAAGGACACGGTGAGTCAGGTCCCCACAGCAAACGGCTCCAAAGCCTGCCGCCTGCCTGATGCCCGAGGCTGATGCCGTGGGAGGCGTCCTGTCCTTCCCTCACCCGGCCGCTGTGGCCACCAGCAGAGGCCACAGAGCTGAGCGCACCACACCCCAGGCGGGAGACGCCGGCGTCCCCTCAGACAGAAGGAACCCCGCAGCCCAGGGTCCAGCAGAAGCGGTGGGTCATGGAAACAGACAGAAGGTCCCAGACGCCAGAAGAATGTTCCCCAGTTCCGGAAAACTGCCACGGGCCCGGCTGCGACTGTCGTGCCTCCCACGGCAATGCTGTTCGAATCCGCCTGCCGGAATGTTCTCCCAGGGGACAGGGAGTCCTATTCCGTGGCGGAAGTTGAGGAGGTAAATGAGACCTAGTTTGCAGAAATGTGCGTGCACGGCCCATGCCGTTCAAACGTGTGTTCCTTAGAGCAGAATTCAAAGGGCTCCGTCCTGAAGGTGCCCCTTCCCGAGCGTCAGGTCGGCTGTGCCGGAGGCCTCGTGGCAGAGGTGCCCTGACTCCGGGCTCCAAGATATTGCCATGTGGCCTTCACCCTCTGGAAGGCACGCCAGGCCTGGAAGCTTCTGGAACTCGCTCCTGAACCTCGGAGAGGGAGGCCAGAGCAGGACCCCTGCCAGAAACAAGGCGGTGAAGTCTGGGCTGCCCCCCATCCGCTGTCCTCTCTTTCATGCTTTGTTGGGGGGTTGGAGAGCCGAGCACTGTTTTTAGAAATGTTTACTCTTCCTCCCCATCCTCCCTTCCATTCTCAACCTCTCTGGAACAAGCGTGGACCGTCCCCCGCTGGGAGCCCATCCACGGAGCCTTGGGCGCGTCTGTGGCGTGTGGAGCCTCCTCCTAGATGGACTCCGGATTGCCTCCGCATAAATGAGCCTTGCCGTGCACCCCACCCCCCTCTTCTCAGAGTCTCGAGAACCAGGACCCAGACGGCGGGTTGGTTGGACATGATATTCCTGGAAGCCGGTTCCCACCGGGGTTCCAGGAGGGATAAGAGAAAGCGGGAGCCTCTGGCTACCAGCACCGGTGATGAGTCCTGGCTAACCGGACGAGGAGGCGTGTGGGACCAGCTGCCTGGGCTCGAATCTGGGCTCTGACGCTTCCTGGACAGAAGACCTTGGGCACTGACTTCGCCTCTCGGTGCTCAGTTTCCTCATCGGTAAAAACAGAACAGTGACGACCAGGACACTTAGCCGGATCGTGAGGGAAATGAAGGGAGCGCGTGCTGAGGGTTTAACGTGACGCACAGCCCACGTTAGCAACACCCCAGCTCTGGTCTGACATTTATTTATTTTATTTTACTTTATTTTATTTTATTTTATCCCATTTCATTCTACTTTATTCTATTTTATTTTATTTATGTTTCTTTATTTGTGAAAGAGACAGAATGTGAGCAGGGGAGGGGCAGAGAGAAAGAGAGAGGGAGACGTGAATCTGAAGCAGCTCCGGGCTCCGAGCTGTCAGCACAGAGCCCGACGCGGGGGTCGAACCCAGGAACTGCGAGATCATGACCTGAGCCGAAGTGGGACACTTAACCGACTGAGCCACCCAGGTGCCCCTAATTTTTTATTTTTTTTTGTTTATTTGTTTTGAGAGAGAGCACGCATACATTCAGGGGAGAGGCAGAGAGAGGTAAAGAGAATCCCAAGCAGGTTCTGCCTGTCAGCACAGAGCCTGACGTGGGGCTCAATCCCACAAACCCAGAGATCATGACCTGAGCGGAAACCAAGAGTCTGACGCTTACCCAGCCGAGCCAGCCAGGCGCCCCTCTGGTCTGACCCCTTACACCTGCTGGGGACCAGGGCAGCTGGGCAGGGCAGGGCCCGCCTTCAACAGCGTTCACAGTCGGGCCCAGGATCCGCTCTGGGAGCCAGGTCCCGACACCCAGGTCCAAAGAATCGTAACCATTTCCCGTTACGGAAACCTGCCTTCTGCGGACATTACTAATTCCTGCTTCCTCCCCCCACCCCCCCGTCCCTGCCCAAATCCACGCGGGTATATTCAGGGCATATTGACCTGTGGAAACTGTTGGCTTGTTCATGGTGAACATACAGAGGAGCCCAGACTGTGCGGCCCCGACCCGTCCAATTTTCAGTTTTTACTTCTCGTTTGTCCAGAGCCTCAAAGTACAGACGTGGTGGGGTGCCGCAGAGGCCTGGGTGAGGGAACGGGGGGGGGCTGCCATGCGCACGGCGGTCCCGCAGCGCCCCCTGCTGGGCGCGGCCGGCACTCGCTCGCTCTCTCTGCCGCACGTCGCACCCGCCGTAGTCATTCCTTCCTTTATTCCAAGACTCATCTGCACACACGCCCGACCAGGTGCTGCGGCCGCAGCGGGGGGCCCACAGAGCCGGTGCCCACCCTTGGGGGCGCGGAGTCTAAGGAAGGAGGCCCAGCAATGACGAGCAAGGGGATGCACCCTCCCCGAAAGGGGTCACTTAGGAAGCAAGAAGGCAGGAGAGGCACGCAACGTGCCTCAGTTTCCTCACCTGTAACAGTGGCCTCATTCTCCTGCCCCCGCTGTTGCAGGGGCGCTTTGAGGGCTCTGGGGCCCCAGCAGGGGGCAGGCGGGGTGCTACTGTGTCGAGTGCCCCCTGCTGGGTTCTGTGCACCCACACCTGTCCCCGCTGCAGCTCCCACACAGCACAAACAGCCATCCTGGCGCTTCCCAACTTACCCTTCCAGTGGTTCCCACTGCGCTTCAAATCCAAACCCTCGATGACTGAGTCCCTGCCTAGATCCCCCATCCCCCGCCATCACCGCTTACCACACTCCAGTCACAGCCCACTGGTTTCTGGTCTGCATGTTGCTACCTCAGGGCCTTTGCACATGCAGTTCCCAGGTCCTAAAGTGCTCTTTTCCTGATTCCTTCGAATCCCTCAGGAATTAGCCTCAATGACACTTCTCAGCGGATGCTTCTAGAAACACTTCTAGCACCCGTCTCATCATGCCACCTTGCTTTCATGTCTTTCCTGGCATTCATCCCTCTCTGGAGGTATCTTACTTTTTCCTTCACATGTTTGCCGTCCCCCCCACCCCCACGGGAATGCAAGCCTGGGCGGGCAGGGACCGCTCTGCTTTACCAGCACCACATCTCTGAGGCGGAGGAGTCGGTGCTCTAACAGACCTTAAATAGCGCCCCTGGGCTGCGACTGTGCACCGCCGGCGTCAGTGTCCCTCCACGCCCCAAACCCCTGGGCTGTGAGAGCCCCCTTTGTCCTCCTGGGACCCCCCGCCCATGGCTCAGCCGCTCTAACTGAGGGACCCAACCAAAGACAGCTCCCAGGATATACATGCGTGTCTGACGCTGTGTCCCTTGTTGAAGGAACGGATGAATAAATGAACACAGTTGTCTCAGAGCTCGAGTCCCTCTTAGTACCCAGCAAGCGCCCAGCGCCGTGGGTGTCTAATAAATGCTTGCTGGAGACCCCATAGATGATGTTCCCACATCACTTCTATTCCACCCTCACAGGAGGCCCCAGTCATGGGGCAGGAATCTGCACCTCCCACCTCTCAGGTGGGAAACCCAAGGCTCAGAGGGGTTATGCTTTTTCTCGAAGGCCAACCAGCCACTGGAGCAGAAAGAGACTGGCACGTGGGAGGCTGCCCCCGAGGCCAGCGGCCCTTCCATTACAGGCAAAGGAAAAGCAAACATCACGAGACTCTGGTTTTCATTTTGGGGGTGTCTCTCTTGCCTCCAACACCCTTGGAAAGGGTCAAGGCCCATTTGAAAATCTGAAGAATATTAAGGAAACACTTCCTGGAAAAAAAAAAAGTCCATTTTTAAAATTTTTATTTCTAAGTAATCTCTATACCCAACTTGGGGCTTGAACTCACAACCTCAAGGTCAGGAGTCACATGCTCTACCAACCGAGCCAGCCAGGTGCCCCAAAATGCCCATTTTCATAAAACGCAAATTCTTGAGGTTACAAGTTTCTTTTTGTTGTTGTTTGTTTATTTTTGAGGCAGAGACAAGAGTGTGAGCAGGGGAGGGGCAGAGAGAGAGGGAGACACAGAATCTGAAGCAGCTCCAGGCTCCGAGCTCTCAGCACAGAGCCCAACATGGGACTCACACCCACGAACCGCGAGATCATGACCTGACCTGAAGCTGGACGCTTGACCGACTCAGCCCCTTTTTATTTTTTTTTAACATGTATTCATTTTTGACAGACAAAGAGAGATAGGGCGCAAGCGGAGGAAGGGCCGAGAGAGAGAGAGGGAGAGAGAACACAGGTAGGGAAGGAACCCAGAGAGAGGGAGACACAGAATCGGAAGCAGGCTCCAGGCTCTGAGCTGTCAGCACAGAGCCCCCAACGTGGGCTTCGAACCCACGAACCACGACCATGACCTGAGCCGAAGTCGAAGGTTTGACCGACTGAGCCACCCAGGCGCCCCGAGGTTACAAGCTTCTGAAGCCAACCTGTGACCTCGGGCCACACTCCCCCGATGTAAGGAACACCCTAAGAGCTGATCCTCAGCACCTCTTAGAGCACAGGCCTCCCAACGACCTGTGTGCACAGCTCGCCCCCCAGTGGCCGAGCCTGGAATTGCCTAGAAGTCGAGCACCCCTGCCGTGAGGAGGGGGGGCTTTTCCAGGCAGCCCCCGGAAGGGGGACTTGACCTTCAAGGTGGGGAAAAGCCACGCGGGCTTAAGCAAGGGATGAACCTTATGATAGTTCCCACTTCAGAACGACCTCTGGGGCCACTGCGTGGAGAATGGACCTCACAGGACCTGCATGGGAGCCGGGACCTGGCTGGCCAGCCTCTGGGTGACAGACCCCAGGGTCACCGGCCAGGTTAGCACAAAACAGTGGGCTTGTGCGCAGCGTCGCAGCCCTGAACCCCTCACATGAGGCCACCAACTCCTGAGATCCGCACCTGACCCTGCAAGGCAGGTATTAAATTGTCCCCATTTTTTTTTTCCGATGAGGAAAGGCACTCGGGATTTTATTCACAGACATTGCAGCACCCAACAAATAGTAGCCGAAAGAAGGGACATCTGTGTCAACAAAGGAATGCAGACGAGTGCAACCATCTGAATTAAACACAATTGTAGGGACCAGCGGTTACACGACTGCTGTTGGGGGTTGCAGCTACAGCAAGTAGAATCGGGACTTCTACTATTCTAGAACATTCTAGCATCATCCAGGATACAGACTCAGTGTGGCCGGAATTCCAAGGTGGAGGAGAGCTGAGTGAGCAGAAGTGATCAGGGAGGCTTCCTGGAGGAGACAGCATGGCTGGAATTGAGCCTTTGGTGATGGCCAGGACTGAGCGAGACAGAGAGGAGGGAAACTTCCGTACAAGGGTAGCATTTATTCCTGGAGCAGAGTGGGAAGATGGGGGCCAGTCCAGGACATGGTAAGGAACAGTAAGGAACAGTGCGGAGTTCTCACACACAGCGGGTCCCCGGACGAACATCTTTAAACTTCCGTAGTTGTGTGATTTGTGTTCAGGGATACCGGAAAACACATAACTTGCCCATTGGACCCACAAGTTTAGATACAACTGCTTTTTTATATTTTCAAAAGAAAATTCTTTTTTTAAAAGATGAATCAAATTAAAAAAAAAAACCTAAGTTAACAAAGTCACATGGTAGGTGGGGGGTTAGGGTGTAGAGTGCGAGCGTGAGGGAAAAGTCTGAGCCAGACACTTCTGGGAACTCCTTAGACCAAAGCCACATGGAAGTCGGGAACGTGTTGAGGGCATTTCCCTCCCTGAGCCCTGGAGGAAGTCGCTGGATGTGTTTTGGATCCAAGGTTGCCCCCAAAAACCAAACTGACTTCAACCTGACAAAGACATTCAGAAGGAAGAAGTTCACACAGCGAGCCCCGGGAAGGGCGGATTCACTTCTACTGTGTTCCCTTGGGACACACACACACACACACACACACACACACACACACACACACACACACAGCAGAAAGCTTTATGGATGTTGCCTTTTTTTTTTTCTCTTTTTTATAAGCAGGTAGAGCTCCATGCAAACGTCTAAAAAAGTGTCTGGTTGAAGCTGAGGCACAGAGCCGTTTGCGGTCAAAGGTCCTCAATCTCAAGTTCAGGAGCGCTGAGCTCAGCTTTCCAAGGACGGTAAAGGAGGGTTTGAACGGACCATCTCGGAAGCCTGGCTTCCCCTGGAGCTTTTTGCCTGCAGGTGGAGGAGAACTTCCTCGCCACGCGCCCCTCCCCCACCGCTCCCGCTGCCTTCGGGTCCCCACTCGGGGGACGCCCCCAAATACTGGTTTACAGGACTAACTAATCTGAAGGTTGAGCAATCTTGCCATCCTGCTGCAAATAGGTGATGTCCACTTTGTTGCTTTCTACAAATGTGCAGAAAGGTCACAGGGGCCTGTCAGCTGACAGATCAGCAAAAATGCTTTCTGATGACAGATGGCTATCTGGTTTTTGCTCATTACTCAAGAGGAGAAGCATTGAGTGACACACCACTAGGACACGCCTTCCACCCCCACGGCTGCGTATTTATGTAAA
Source organism: Crocuta crocuta (assembly GCF_008692635.1). Classification (NCBI taxonomy): domain Eukaryota; kingdom Metazoa; phylum Chordata; class Mammalia; order Carnivora; family Hyaenidae; genus Crocuta; species Crocuta crocuta. The sequence continues at coordinate 1,612,770 of NW_027533280.1, read as the reverse complement.
CAAGCCTTCTCTGTCTTGGATCTGCGAAAATGAGAATGGAAATGGTGATATGTTTGGTGTCCCAGCAAAGTTTTTGTCACTCAGGGACACAGGAATTAATTGGGGATGGCGCCGAAGCCGTATTCACCTCATTAGGCGATGTGTTTCCACGCAAATAAAAACCACAATGAGATTCCGCCACGAATGACTAGAATGTTTTAAAATACCAAGGTGCTGGCCGTTCCGCAGGGCAGGTGAAGCTCCGCTACTCTGCTGCTCTGCAAATTATCTGGCAGAAACTCAGGAGGCTGAACTGCCATGGGCCCCACCAACCCCATTCCTGGGTTTTACTCATAATCGCCCAGAACTGGAAACACTTTTCTTTTTTTCAATGTTTGCTTCTTTTTGAGAGAGTGCAAGTGGAGGAGGCGAAGCGAGAGAGGGGGACGGGGGATCTGAAGCAGGCTCTGAGCTGTCAGCACGGAGCCCGGCGCGGGGCTCGAACTCACCAACCACAAGACCATGACCTGAGCTGAAGTCGGAGCCCAGCTGACTGAGCCGCCCAGGCGCGCCCAGATCCTGCCCCTTCTAAACAAGAACTGCATTCATGCGGTATCTACACAGAATGTTAAATATAAACGAGGCTGAAATTTCAGAACAATAGAAAGGCAAGTGACCGGCACGTGGGTGGCTCAGTGGGTTAAGCGCCTGACTCTTGATTCTGGCTCAGGTCATGGTCTCACAGTTAGCGAGGCCGAGTCCCACACTGGGCTCTGTGCTGACAGTGCCGAGCCTGCTTGGAGTTCTCTCTCCCCGTCTCTCTCTCTCTCAAAAGTAAATAAACATAAAAAGAAAAGAAAGAAAGGAAGGGAGAAAGGGAGAGAGAGAAAGATGGAGGAGGAGAGAAAGAGAGAATGAGAAAGGAAGGAAGGAAGGATGGGAGGGGGGGAGAGAGAGAGAGAGAGAGAGAGAGAGAGAGAGAGAGAGAGGCAGGCAGGGGGGCAGCCCAGCCCCTAGGAACAGCTACCAGAAAGGAGCTATGGACTGCAAAAAGGCCAGAATTTTCCAGGAAGCCCGACTCCCCCACAAACAGCTGCCACAGACTCAAACTTTAACTTTTAAAAAAGGTTTATTACTTCAATAGTGAGTTATTTTTTAAAAGATGATAAAACTCATTTCTCTCGCAGTAGAAAAGAGGCAGAGGCTGGCGCCCAGGCGGGGACGCATGGGTCTCCCACTGGAGCGGCCGGGCGCCCAGACGGATGGGGCTGATGGCCCTGGGGGCGGGGGGGCAGCTCCGGGCAGTGCCTCCCTCTCCCCGAACCGGGAGCGGCCGGCTCAGATGCAGGATGACGTCAGTTTAGCTGGAGGAGGGGCCCCGGCACCCCCCGCGGACTTGGGGACCTGGGAGCCGGCGGGAGCAGCCACTCACACCGCCCTCGAGGCCTGTGCGACGGTGCGTGGGGCCCAGCCCAGGGGGCGGGCGGCGGCCGGGCAGCTCCCGTGCCCGCATGGCTTTGGCACAAGAAGTCTGGGTTCCTGGGCTGGGTCTGGGGACAGTAGTGAAAGCCGTGTCCTGCGTGGCCGAGCCACCGAGCAGGGACGGCGGTGTCTTGCGGCTGGCTGAAGGGGCACCGGGGACAGGTGGCCCGAGTTGTCAGGAGCCTGGGCCCACTGGGGGAGGGGACCCAGTGCCCGCGCGTTGTGGGCCACTCGGACAGGTTCCAGAAGGTTCCAGACAGTCCTTGTTGATGATGCTCTGAGTCTCCTCAGCAAGCAGCTCCATCCCTGAGTGTGTCTGCACACACCTGTGCACTCACGTGTGGACACGTGCCGGGGGTGTGCAGTGTGTGGACACGCGTGTGGCAACCAGGGGGCTCAGGCTTTAGGACTGGTGGGCTGTCCGCCTAGTGAGTCCTGAAGAAGTGGGGTGTAGGGGCTGGGGAGCCGGTCGGGCTCCGTGGCCACGCTGGGCTGGCTCGTGACATCTCTGGGACCCTGTGGAGGGAGACAGCAGCTGGGGCACCAGGCCCCGGCAGG
>NW_027533280.1:1606928-1610746 GCF_008692635.1 Crocuta crocuta | reverse complement strand
CAGCATGCACCCTCCGTGTCCCACTGATGAAGGTGGAGATGAGAAAAGGCTGGAGTGACATACAGACGCCCCTGGAACGCAGTTACGAGGGCCCCTCCTCTCTCGCTAAACACGGTCTTGCCCTGCCCTCGCCCCATTTCAGAGGTGGGAAAACCGAGGCCCAAAGGGACTTGCTCAACACCGTGAGAAGGGCAAGGCCAAACCCCAGGGCTTATAGGCGGTACTGTTAACGCGGAAACTGGAAACCACCTAAACGTCCACCGACAGAAGAGATGCATTTTTAAAATACGGTCACAAGCCGGTATTGAACCTAGCCGGTTCACACACGGAACCTCGAGGAAGGGAAGGNGCGCGCTGTGACAGCGCGGAGAGAATTTTGTTAATCGTCCATTGTTCGTGGAGACATTTCTAGACTTAGAGGGAAAGAGCTCACGCACCAACTTCCTGGCAGCGGCTGGCTCTGGGAAACGGTGAAAACACAGGACATGATGTTAACAATTACTGTTGTGGGGGCGCCTGGGGGGCTCCGTCGGGCAAGCATCCGACTCTTGATTTCAGCTCAGGTCACGGGTCCTACGGTCCTGAGTTCGAGCCCCGCGTCGGGTTCTGCGTTAACAGCGTGGAGCCTGCTTGGGATTCTTTCTCTCAATCTCTCTTTCTCTCTCTCTCAATCTCTCTGTCTCTGCCCCTCCCCTGCCCGTGCCCGCGCTCTGCCTCAAAATAAATGAATAAACTTAAAAATAAAAACCATTTAACTATTTTTAAAAAGTTGATATTGTTGAGTCCAGGTGAGAGGGAATATCAGATACTGTGATTTATCTACTTTGACATTTTTCAAAGATTTCTCAACACGTCCGTCAAAGACAGCAACGCTGCTAAGCTCATCCTCCCCCTAAGCCCTGAAGGAGGGAGGGGCCTCGGGGCCCAGCAGTCGTGGCGGGAACAGCAGGGGCTGCACACACTTGTGCCTTGTTCCCAAACCCCCAGGGCTTCCCCGTCCCGTGTCCCCACGCACTCTGGGCAGCACAGGGAAGGCCTGGACTCCTGAGCCTCTCCCTCCGGGACACCGGGCAGGGCCACCTTCAAGTCAGGGACGGGAATGGGGGAGGGTGGGGAGGCCAGGCCAGAGTGAGACCAGCCTCACCCCCCACCAGCGCGGAGAGACAGCATGCGACACCCAGGGGTGGCCAGAACCTCAGCAACGTGGCCCAAAGAGCCACCACTTAAGAAAGCCTTGCTCCGGGGGCGCCTGGGTGGCTTAGTCGGTTAAGCGTCCAACTTTCCGACTTTCGCTAAGGTCATGATCTCGCGGTTCGTGGGTTCGAGCCCCGCGTCGGGCTCTGTGCTGACTGCCAGCTCAGAGCCTGGAGCCTGTTTCGGAGTCTGTGACTCCCTCTCTCTCTGACCACTCCCCTGCTCACGCTGTCTCTCTCTCTTCTAGAAACAAATAAAACATTTAAAAAAAAAAAAAAAAAAAAGAAAGCCTTGCTCCGAAGTACAAAGGGAACTAGATCTAGCCTGTGACAGGGGTCCTGGTACGTGAACCAGACTCCTCCTCTTCCCACTTCCTTCCACTTTCATTTAGCTGAGGAACGAAGACTTTAATGGGAGAGAAGTCAGTGAGAAGGTAGGACAGGGCCAGGAATATTTCCCTGAAGGGCTTCCATGTATGGTCGTCCAAGATGTTCACTGCACAAGGGCACCTGGCCAAAGGGGCTGCAAATGGGTTGTCGGGCTCCATCTGCCAAGCCCTCTGCCCTAGAGCCGGCCAGGGACGCCCAAGAGTGGCCGTCTTTCTTACCCACCCAAAAACCACCCTTCTGGGCTCGTGAAGGCCCCGTTTCCTGCTTTCTCCCCGGCCAGGCCACCCTTAAGACCACGCCCACGCCCAGGCACGAGGCACAGTGTGGGGCCTCCTCCAGGGACCCAGGCTGAGGCTCCGCGCAGGCTGGGGTCACCACACCGGGATCTCAGCCCATAGGCCCCGGACACTGCGCTCCCCGAGGACACACGGCCGCGTCACCTGCTGTGAGGGCGGGGCTGCCTTCCACGGGGCAGGGCACCCCAATCTCTTGAGGTCAGAAACTTCCCCAATCAACTGAAAACCAGATTCCGGGGGCAAAACACGGAGGAGACCCCAGGTTTGGTTTTGTGTTACCGGGAAGAGGGTGGCAGAGGGCTCGGGGCTCACGGTCACCAGCCCCACCTGTGCTAAAAGGGGACCCCGCCCTTCTCTGGGCCTGAGGACCCCACCCCTGCACCCCGAGGATGCCATGCAAGTTTCGGCAGAAGGGAATGACAGCCAGGAGGCGCCAGGGGGCCAGTGAGGCCAAGCTGTACATGATAAGGCGCCCCCGAGGGGTCCTGGGGCACCAGAGGGAAAGGGGGACTGGTCTCCAAGCCCGGGGACTTGTTCTCAGGAGGACACCCTATTGACCAAGCTCAGCCCTGACGTGCTCGGGCCCGGCCTCCTAGTCCCGAACTGTCAGGAGGAGCCCCCAGGGCCTGGCTGGGGACACAGGCGGCCCGCCCTCCCCCTCCTCCCCCCTGTCGGCGCAGACAGGCCCGCGGCCACGACGTTGCATTTTCTATGCTCTTTCCGCCCCCGGCCCTGGCGCACCCAGCCAACGGGCCCCAAAGAGCAGGGCCGCGGCCCCCCCTCGCCCTGTGGCCCTCAGGAAACCCGAGGCAGCTCGGCCCCAGGGGCCCCAGGGGGCAGCACAGTAACAGCAGTTATCAGAGGTCCAACCGTACGGTGACTCATCGCCGCCCGACCCCAAACTCTAGGGCCCACCGGGCAGGCCGCGGCTCCCTGCGACCCCAGACCTCACGGAACCGGGGCCCGAGGAGCAGGGGACCTTCTCCGGCAGGAAGGTTGCCAGGTAGCATCGGGGCGTCCGGCTAAATGTAAATTTCAGGACAGGCGCGTCCCAGGATCTGCACGGGACACACGTGTCCTAGAATCTACTCGCCCTTCACCTGACGTTCACATGAACCCGGGCCTCCTCTCCTTGTTCTGGTTTCCCGTGGGGGCGGGGGCGTGCCGGTGGGTCTGGTTTTGCTCCGGCTGGTAAACCTACCCTCCGGCTGAATCCTAGGTACCCAGTCGGTGCTCACTTGGTGCTTAAATTCCGTTTTCTTGGTCAGTCATTCCAGACTTATTGAGACTTAGGTTTCTCAAACGCAGGATCATCTACATCAGAANCATTAAAATACAGATTCCTGGGCTCCGTCCGTGACTCTATTCCAGGGGATCTACAGGGATGCCCGGAGGAGTCCACCACACGAGAGGTCTGAGAAGAAACTGTGGCCTGAACCTGGACCCTCCTTTTCTGAAACAACCTGGCAAATCGCGACGCCAGCCCACAGTTCGCGATGGCCCCCCACGTCCGAAGGGCGGAGCACCCCCCAAGCAAAGTCTACGAGTACGAATCTATAGTCTGCAGACACTCCAGGTGAAGTTTAGGCTGAAGAAATGGGTGAGATCCAGAGTGGGCGGAGGTGCCAGAGGTCTATTTGCTACGGGAGGGGAGCGGGGGGCGGGGGGGCAAAGCGTTACCTGGTACCCACCTACAATCTTGCTTCTTGCAGCACAGAGCCCTTGGGAGCTGATGTCATCAGGGATTCAGAATAGGCCTGAATGGCCTCCTTATCCTTTGAGCCCTTTTTACTACTACTCCAAAATAAATAGCATTTCTCCTAGAAGATAACCAAGCTAATTTATAGTTGACTCTGCAGCCAAACACAAAAGGTTGATACGGTTCTTCAATGTCGAAAAGCAAAGAGCAGGATGTTAAGTCCAACAACCGTTAAAGACC
>NW_027533280.1:1606387-1606877 GCF_008692635.1 Crocuta crocuta | reverse complement strand
GCGGGTATCTTCGGGAAACACGCCCAGTGGGACAGACGAGCCACACAAGGAAGGGGCTGCCCACCGGAACATTCTAGGCTTTGGACAGGAGCCAAGGTGGGGAGCTGGGCCACAGTGGACAGGGCGCACTGGCCAGGAATCAGCGGGCTGAGCAAGTGGCGTTTTGAATGGACCAAACACCAACTTTCTGTTAAAAGCCTCGCTACTTCAAAAGAACAACTCGAGAAGAAAAATTTCTCGTAACTAAAATATGCTGGGTTCACCAGCACGTGATGATGATGACTTTTTTTTTAACAATCAGGACAAATATAAAAACATGTAAGGCCTAGGGGTGCCTGGGGGGGCTCGGTCAGTTAAGTGTCCAACTGCGGCTCAGGTCATGATCTCGCGGTTCGTGGGTTCGGGCCCCGCGTCGGGCTCTGTGCTGACTGCCAGCTCAGAGCCTGGAGCCTGTTTCAGAGTCTGTCTCCCTCTCTCTCTGACCCTCCCC
>NW_027533280.1:1589913-1605229 GCF_008692635.1 Crocuta crocuta | reverse complement strand
TTCCGTGATTTGGCCTCCGTGACACTGCAGGGGCTGCGTCCTCAGTGAAAACAGCCGTCCTGACTGCACCGGAGGCGCCTCAGCCAGCGACCTCGCACGTGCGCCCTCTCTCCTCCCCATCCTGCTTCCCGTGGACACTTAGGGGACAGAGGGGACAGAAGGCGGAGCCCCCTCCCCTGGCCCGGACCCTCACCAGCTAGTCCACCGGGTCCCCCGCCTGGGGCGGTATGTCGTCACTACTGGGCACAACCAAGGAGGGTCACACANCTGTGCTCCCCGGAGCGCCAGGTCCGCTCAGCCCGGTCTCCCCGGGCCCCCGACAGGCCGCTTACGCCCATCGGTCACCAGAGGCTCAAACACCTGGGCGCTGGCACGGTGACAGCTCCGGGGCCTCGGCACCCTGGCACCAGCGCCAACCTTCCTCCCCCAGAGGATGTGGACTTTGGAAGGTAAGTCGGGTTAAGGGTCTGAAACCAAAGTGAAGAGCCCGGGAAGGTCTGTCGTTGCCCCAGCAAGCGAGCGAGCGTGCAAGCCGCCCCAAGGAGGAGAGCGCAGAAGAGCTGTTGGCCCCAAAGCTGAAGCGAGAAAGCAGGCGCTGTGGGGGCCCCAGGGCCCTCCCACACACCTTGCCCATCCCTGCCTCAGGGCCTTTGCACTGGCCATTCCTGGGCCTGGGGCAGTACTTCTGTGACTGTGTGCTGAGTGCCTCCTTAGCATTCACACCTCAGCCTAAATTCTGCCTCTTCAGAGGAGCCGCTCCTGACGCGCTCGTTAGCTGTCCCCAGCGCTCTGGAATAAATTCTATGCTGTCCGGTCCAGAAGCCACATACAGCTGTCAGGTCCTTACAATGGGGTGAGTCTCAGGGCGCCCAGGGGGTGCAGCCAGTTAAGTGTCCTACTCTTGATATCGGCTCAGGCCATGATCTCGCTGTCAGGAGATCAAGCCCCGTGTCAGGCTCCGTGCGCTGGGCACAGAGCCTACTTGGGATTCTCTCTCTCTCTCTCTTTCTCTCTCTCTCTCCCGTCCCCTGCTCAAAATAAATAAACATTTAAAAATAAATAAATGGGGTGAGTGTAACATAAGTGTAAAATACACAGTAGATTTTAAAGACATAACATGGAAAAAATAATATACGATACGGTTATGTTTGTATTTTTTTCATATCAGTTACATGTTGATATGGTCAGATTTTGGACCTATCCAGATGAAACAAAATATATGATTAAAATCGGTTTCTTTTTACTTACTGTGGCTGTTAAAAAATTTGGATTTAAAATCCCACACGTGGCTCGTGTAGGCCTACCGGACAGCACTAACTTGCCACATTTCCCAGCGTCTGTATCATCAGCGAAATTATCCTTTCTGTTTACTTGGTTTCCCTCTGTCTCCCCCACAGGGACAGCCCGGTCCCCCGGGGCAGGGACGCTGTCTGTCTCCCCAGGCAGTACGGCCTGCTCCTGACAGAGCCTGGCCCCAGCAGGGGCTGCCCTGGTGAACACGCCAACCCAGCACCAGGTGTCAGTGCCCAAAGCCCCTCCCAGGGGGAGTCCCCAGGCCCCGGGCCGGGCGGGAGAAAGTGGGGAAATGCAGGACGCAAGAGAGGCGAGGACACAGGGTGAGCTCCCCTGCCCCAGGCAGAGGCGCGGGACCGCTGCCCAAGGTGGGCCCCGAGCCAGGCTGTCCGCGGGAACCCCGGGAGGGGCGGCCAGGGGAACCCCGTCCGCGTCCCACCGACCCCCAGCAGGCAAGCAGCGGGCCGCGGGGCCCGGGCCGCGCGCTAGCCACCACCTACCTGACTCCGGATCTGGTGGATGATGGGAATGAGCAGCAAGATGCAGCCCAGGCCGAGGAGGACGTACTGGGCGTAGTGCAGCACGCTGGGCACCACCACCAGCTGGGTGTAGAAGGTCTGCAGGGGCTGGCCCTCCATCGCCCCGCTCTGGGGACGGAGAACGACAGGCTACCGGGCTGGGGCCGCACCGGGCAGGTCCGGGACGCAGACGCCACCCCNGGGACTACTCCTCCCCCAGCTTGTGATGGAGCCTGTGGGGGCCTCCTTTTCCTCGGGGGCACACGCGGGACATTTCCCAGACTCCCTTGCAGCTGGACAGGACCACGGTGATCACGTTCTGGCCAATGGTATGTGGGCCCAGGATGCTACCGGCCTGGCTCACAGACACCTACGAGCGGATTCTCTAATTCTCGGTCCTAATTCCCCGAACGGGAGGGGTTCTGAGGCCCTGGAGGAGGGCGGGACCAAAGCGGAGCTCCGCCTCCCACAAGGTGCCCCGCCTGTGAGGTGAGCTCTGCCCCATCTGAAACAAGTTGGCCAGAAGGAACCCCCAAAAGCTGGGAGAAGAAAAAGTTCTAGTGAAAACCTGACACGCTGGGGGCGCCTGGGTGGCTCGGTGATCATGATCTCATGGTTCATGGGTTCGAGCCCCATGTCGGGCTCTGTGCTGGCAGCTCAGAGCCCGGAACCTTCTTCGGATTCTGTGTCTCTCTCTCTCTCTCTGCCCCTCCCCACTTGTGTTCTGCCTCTCTCTATCTCAAAAATAAATAAACATTAAAAAAAATAAAAGAGAGAGAAGCTGAACTCTGGAAAGCAACTTCCCTCCTCTCAGGAGAAGTGGTCAAGAGCATGTACAAAATTACACCCTGGACCAGAGCCTCACATTTCCATGCAGCCTCTGTCTTCCTCATCTCAAGCGATCCTTTCAGCTCCGTGGGATATGTGATATAAAGCGCCTGGGCCTTCTAAAGCTTCTAACAGATGGTTCTACACCCCCATTCCAGCTGCCAGCCCAGCCTCCCCTCCCCCACAAACAGCCGCCCCCACCTGCAAAGCCCACACTGGCCCCTCCCGGGGGCCCCAGACACCACGCCCAAGGGCACCCATGCAGGCAACGTGAGGCAGCCTCTCACCTCTTCAAACCACATCAACGGCAGGACCACCGGCTCGATCTTCCCTGTTTGTCTGGAAATCAGACCAAAAAAAGCGAGTTTATGTCAGGCAGCTTTGGCTCCAGGGTCGGGAGGGATTTGATTTTGCAATGACTGGATCGGTGCAGGCTTGAGGAACGGGTATTTCCTGGCAGGGAGCAACTTGGCAATCTGCTAGTGTTCTTTTGAATTAAAAACTCTTGTCTCCTGCGTAATTGGTCGGGGTGGCGTGGGGGGTGCCAGTGACCTGGCTGGTGTCCACTCGTTCCTTTTAGAAACAAAAGCCCACATTTATTCAGGATGGCAATGCACCCAGCTAACTAACAAGAGCGCTTATGCTCACCTCCTGCTTTCCTTTGGAGAATCTGGAGTCTGGGCTCGTGCCAGACGGGGCCCACGTGACCAGGCCCCAATAAACACCCCGGGCGCTGAGTCTCTAATGGGCTTCCCTGGTAGAAAACACTTCACACGTGTTGTCACAACTCAATGCTGGAGGAATTGAGGGCGTCCTCTGTGACTCACCCAGGAGAGGGTTCTGGAAGCTTCTGCCCCGACTTGCCCCCACGCACCTTTTCCTTTGCTGATTTTGCTTGACTCCTTCGCCATAATAAATCACAGCCACAAGTACGACTATGTGCTGCGTCCTGTGAGTCTTCCCGCTAAATCATCGAACTTGACAGTGGTCTTGGGGACCCCCGACACAATACTGACTAGCTAACTGTGTGACCGTGGGCACGCGACCTCCCTCTCTGTGTCTCCTCTGCACCATGGGGGCTACGCTGGCACCAAATGCCGTGAAAAGCGCTCAGAAGAACAGCCACCCTGTAGAAACTGCTCCAGGTTCGGAACTAGCATAGGGCGAAAACGTCTGCAGCCTCACCGTTTTGGGGTCTGCTTCAAGAAGGCACAGCCGGACAGAGGGGGGAGGGACCTCACTAGGGGGACAGAACCAGAGTCGGCATGGATGGCCCAAATCCCTCAGGCACCACTCTCCAATCTCTCTCGGGCCGCCCGCAAAGTGCTTTCGGCAGCTGGGTCTCTGCCTTTTTCCCACGCCCGCTCCCCATGGGGTGGCGGGAAGCACCTTGGTTAGACCGGCCCCCTCGAGGCCACTGCTCTGGCCCGAAGGGGAGGTCAGACAGCTGTGTCGCCCTGTCCTGGAGAGACTGGCACACAGAGGCCCAGAGAGGGCAGGGTAGAGGCCACGGGTCACCAACATGCAGAGTCCAGCAACCCGGCCGTGCTGCTGGCTTGAACAGCGTTTGTCAAGAATTCAAATTCACTTCCAACTGGTGAAAATTAAGAGAGCTCGTGTTAAAATTCAGATTTTTGTTTTTTGTTTTTTAATTGTTTTAATCTTTATTTTTGAGAGAGAGAGTGTGTGAGCAGGGGAGGGGCAGAGAGAGGGGGAGACACAGAATCCAAAGCAGGCTCCAGGCTCTGAGCTGTCAGCACAGAGCCCAACGCGGGGCTCGAACCCACGAACCATGAGATCATGACCTGAGCTGAAGTCGGACCCTTAACCGACTGAGCCACCCAAGTGCCCCAAAATCCAGATTCTCAAAACTGCATTTGAAAGTGCACCCGATGGGGCCCCAGCAGACATGGGCTCCCCGGTGCTGGGGCGGGGCTGCCCCTCCCGCCCAGCCTTTCCTAGTCACCTGCTGGCCCCCCTCAAAGTGATGCGGGCCCCAGAGTCCGAGGCCGGGTGAATCCCTGTGCCATTTCACCACCTTGCAAACCCTCCAACAGCCTCAAAATGCACAAATAAAAAGCCAGGCCGGGAATGAAAGAGAGGAGCGCATTCTTTCCAGCTGAAAGGCATTGTACAGAAAAGAGATGCTCACATTCCTGGAGCCCAGGAATCTCTGTAGGGGAATCTTTTTTTTATGAAACTATTCCAAATATGCTTAAAAAACAAAACAAAACACCAAAGCCAGACCCTACCATAACGACTAAACTGGTGCAACCCCCCGCCCAGCCCCGTCACAGCACCCTGTCCTAACCAGAGCTGGCGCGGACACGGGGCCGAACGCTCCCACGCTGCCCGCAGGAAGGTCAGCGGGGCAAACCAGGCCGGCGGGGCCTCCAGCGCTGACCGTGGAGTTCCCGCGTGGCCCAGCACGGGGTCTGCCCCAGGTCCGTACCCAGCAGAGTTGAAAGCCTCCATCCACACAGAAGTACGCGTGCACGTTCATAGCGTCATTACTCGTGACGGCTAAAAACGAGAAAGACCCAAATGTCCACCAACTGATACGTAAAACATGCCCTGTGCGTTCAATGGAACAGGATTTGGCCATAGAAAGGACGCTCAGACACCTGCCACAGGATGAGCCTCGACAACATGATGCCGAGTGAGAGAAGCCAGACACAAAAGGCCACGTAGTCTCCGATTCTATTTATAGGATGTGTCGGGCAGAGGCAAATCCACAGAGACAGAAAGTAGATTAGGGCTGACAGGGGCCGGGGGAGGGGGAGGCGACTGATAACGGACACGGGTCTCTTTGGAGGTGACAGAAAGGTCTAAACCTGACTGTGAAGACACTGCACAGCTTCGTGGATATGCCACACATCGCCGAGCTGTAGGCTGGCCAAGGGCGAGTTTTACAGCGTGTGATTTATACCTCGATAAGGTCGCGATTCAAAACAAAAACAAGACAAGACAAAAGAAAATCAGGGCTTAAAATATTCCTCCCATAAAGCAAAGAGTCACATTTTACAATGCCGTCTGGCGAGTTTCCTTTTTCAAAGACTTGTTTTTTGCCAGGATTTAAATTTTTTTTTTTCTCAATTTTCTGTGGAGTGGGAAATGGCTTGGACGGAAGAGTCTGGTGAATCCAGGGGATTCCGGGGCAGGGACCAGCCCGCAAATCCAGGAAGCCCGTCCCCCTCCCCACGAGCTGGGCCCTGGGGAAGGCACCGCAGCCCCAGCGCCCGGACCCACTCACCCGATGCCTTTGATGGCCTTGATGTAGAGGCTCAGCTGTAGCTTCACAGAGCAGTTCATGGGGATTCCGGTGACCTGAGAAACAGCGCATTGAGGGGCCGGGGTTCTCGGGAGCCCCGGGGACGCCTCCAAACACCCGTCCCTGGTCCCGCTCCACAGGGCGGCCGTCCGGCTGAGCTGCCCGGGGATGGGGCCCTCCCGCTGGCTCCGAGCCCCTCCGGATGAACACACGCTTCCCCAACGGCTCTTCTGCCCACGTCGCTTCTCCGAGTGCAAATGACACTTCTCACCCGTTGCCCCCCGACCCCGCGCATCCTCCAGACCAAACAAAACAGACTCGCGTGTGAAGAAAGCCACTTTCCTCCTGAGTCACACAACTTTCCTGCTGACTGTCTCAAGCCTAACGATACTTCTCCCTTGCGTTCATTTTCAAGGCTGCCGCCTTTTCTCTGAGAAATTTTTCATTTCCGACGTGAGGTAGTGACCGGAAACTCCTTTCGGGTGCAAACCTACCTTTTTCTCTTATGAGATAATTGTTTAAAGCAGTGAGGAAACAGCAGGACACACACGTTATGACCAGACTCGGGGGGCGGCTCCGGAGCAGGAACCGAGCTCTGAGGCCAGGAGGCCAGGAGGCCAGGAGGCCGGGCCGTCGCCGAGCTGCTGAGGCCGGGAGAGCTCGAACCGAGAACCGACAGGGTGGGAGTGAGTCCATCCGAGCGTGGAAAAGAGACAACGCAGCAGGCCCAGGCCGTCCTCCTCAGAGAGGCCCGGTGGCCAGGCTGGCCGGTGGCTGGAGGCTGGGAGCCTGGATTTCGGGAGCCCCCCTAACTGATAAGGGGGGGCTCACCGTGCCTGGACTGTTTGTACAAGCATCGTGATTTATGCCGCCCCCGTCAGCCATCCTGCGGGGAGTCTGGAAGTTTGGAAGGGAGCAGGCAGAGGGTGCCGGTGGGAACAGTCCTCGGTAAACACCAGGGCACTGTCTCTAACGGGCTTCCCTGAGGCGACACGCCTCACTGCTGGGGGAATTAAGTGTGTCCTGTGTGGCCACCCCGGGAGACGGTGCTCCGTGTCCTTCCTCTGGAATGAGCACAGCCGTGCTGAGTCCTGGGTCTCCTGCTCGCAAATCGTGGAACGCGGCGGTGGTCTCGGAGATCCGAGCACAAGCTGCCATCCCCTCCGCTTTCTAGAACAGACTCTGCATGCCGGGGTCTCCACCCAGGCCACTTCCTTCCCCAGGAAATTTATTTCCTTCCCTCACTGGCCTGCTTCTCCAGTGTGGTGGGGCCACTTCTCAGTGGGCAAACCCCCGCCGTGGCCGGCACCGCACAGGACAGAAGCGCGGCCCCGTGAGCTCGCGCCCATCACCACACCCTTCCCGGCTTCAGGGCTGGAAAACCGGCCACCTCGGCAGCAATGCCAATGCATATTCTATTTTGGGGGCTGATGCTTCACAGCCAGCAACCCGGGCCCAGGCTCTTTCTTCCTCCCCAAAAGTGCCCAAATCAAAAACCAAAAAACGAAAGGAGGGGGCACCTGGGTGGCTCGGCTGGTTGAGCGTCCGACTCTGGATTTCGGCTCAGGTCATGATCCCAGAGTCGTGGGATCAAGCCCCGTGTTGGGCTCTGCGGTGAACACGGAGCTGCTTGGGATTCTCTCTCTCCCTCTCTCTCTCTCTGCCCCTCCCCCTCCCCTCTGCTCACACACGTGTGCACGCACTCTCTCTAAAAAAACAAACAAGCAAACAAACTTCAGAAAAACGAAGGGCCACTTCCTTTCCCCGCGTGCCACCAGCCGACCCAAAACAAAAGAAGTAGACACCGGCCAACGTAGCTGCTGCTGCAGACACGTGCTGGTATCTGCCCGGCCTCCCGACCCTCGCCTATTTCTCAACCCAGGCGGAAAAGGGAAATCCACGCACTCAGGTGCGAGTCACCAGTGAGGACAGACAGAGAGGGTGCCCTTGGCAGATTCCCCCGAAGCCAGCAGAGAGAGGCAGTAAAGTAAATGAACTGAAAGAGAGAAGGCGGACAACCCCATTACCTTTATAATAAAAACCTCTTAGCAGCTGATTGAAATGTTAAGACAATGTGGCAAAGCCTTAACGTCTCTAACAAGAACGAGCTTCAGCAGAACACATAATATATTAATTGTAATTACTACCAATTTAAATAATTAATGCCAGCCTCATTAAACTCAACCAGACATTAGCACGGGACACGAGGCGGGGGCATCAGAAGGACTGTGTTTGAATTCAGCGTGGCCTCGTACTTACTCTCATTTATCAAAACTGTGCCTGCGGAGATACCAGGACCTCTACGCTAACTGCCAGCAGCCAAGCAACGAACGGGACAGAATGGATCTGTCCCCTGTGGAGGCAACAATCCCATTTATGAGTTGTGTCGCTTGCCCTATCTGGGCCATGCTCTCCCCATCTGTACGACGGGAGCAGCAATGCTCACCGCCCAGCAGATTGTGCAAATTTACTGAGTGGCTGCATGTGAAAGTATCTGGCTGGTGTCTGGGTCATAATGAGCGTGCAAGCACTGTTTGCTGGATGTGAAGCGCATGGGGTCGCATTTGACCTCCCTAGTCCGGGTTCTGAGTGAAAAGAGAAGGCGGGGAGGGGGAAGATGGAGTGCCAGAGGCTGGCGGGGCTGGCGGGTTGAGTCAGGAGCTCAGAAAGTCTGAGGAGCACGCAGAGAGACCATGTGGAACAATGTCGGGCACAAGAGGTTTGAAAAAGGCCCGTGGGGAAGACCAGCAGTGTCCATGCAGGAAACAGAAACCCACAGGAGTTTCAGGCAACAGTGAAGGCCACCAGGCCCAAATGGGCACATGTTACAGTGACACAGATGCTAGGAGACAAGGCAATCGGGTAAACATAGGCCCACAGGAGCGCCACCTGCGTGGGTCTGCTACCCTCTTCTCTTGGTCCCCACCTGCGGACAGAATGCCATAAAGGACAAATTCCCCAGAACCCAGTTTACCTGCGAGGCTCCTGTCGAGGATCTTTATGATATGTTGGCATGGTCACAGGGCTATTCTGGCTAATTGGCATGCTGATAATTTTCATTAATTTACTGTCTTATGGTCCTTTTAGAAAGACAATTCCCTCGCAAAGAGATAATGAATCCCTTGAACTATGGAGTCAGGGCAAAGTAGCGACCTCTGACAGCTTGATATTCCAGAAGCTATCAACGCCAACGAAAGTCAGGCTTCCCATCACCCCATCACCCCCACCCTCCACCCCACGGCCAGAAGAGCTCAGTGCCTGGGGGTAGGGAAGGGAGCCAAGCTGGCACCAATGCGAAATCTCCCACCCTGCCCCCCACAGGCTGACAGGCAGGGGCTCACCGGATGGATGTCCAGGAATAAGGAATGTTCCTCTTGGTTGGGGTGGAGGCCAAGCACCGCTTCTGCCAGCATCGGGTCGGCGTTGTAGAAGTGAGGGTGGGAGAGAAACAAGGGTGCATCTAGAAGGCAGAGGGGCGGAGGGGGTGTGTCAGACAATGGAGAGCGTCAGCACATCCACAGTTTGCTTCTGGCCAGGCTCAGGGGATGAAACAGAGCCGCTGCCTGCAGAGCACACGGATGATGACAAAATGCAAACGACAATAACTAGAAAGAATCCCTTCAGCCTGTAAATGTCTATCGAGGGCCCACGAGACGCCAGGCACTGGGAAGAGACAAGCTCTGTATCCCAGGGATGGTAACGGAAGAGCTGCTGATGCAGGTGAGGAGATCACAGGAAGGAAGGGAGAATGGTTAAAATTCGCCAGGCAGGGCAGGCCAGGGAACGGCACTTCAGGTGAAAGGAGTGGCAGAAGCAAAGGCAGGGAGGTGGGGAATTGCACGATGCACGTGGACCAGACAGTATGTGGAGGAGAATTATAGGAGTTGAGGAAAGAAAGGTAAGTCGAGGCCAGATCTGAACTTGGGTAGGGCATCTTGATCACCAGGCCAAGCAGCCCAGGCTGTCTTCTGCAGGCCACATGGCAACCGTCAGAGATGCTGAGGTGTGCACACCTGTGGCCAGGTCTCCCTAACGTCCATGGGAAGGAAGAAAACACACCTGCCTCACTCCTCTCCCAGCAGTGGGTCTGCGGAACGGACGCCAGCGAGTGTGAATGGGGACTGACTTGGGCCCCTCTGTGTGAGAAATTCACACCTAGAAACATGAGGCTGAACCTCTCTATCAATAGATCGAGCAAGGCAAATGCCAGCGCACCCTCGGATGCTCCGGACAACGTACAGAGAGCCTGATGGACAATGTGCTGTCGAGGAAAAGAATGAGTCTCTCTCAAAACCCCATGAGGATCCAGTACAGGCAAATTCTAGAGACAGAACGCAGACTGAGCTCGCCAGGGGTTAGGGGAGGGGAGATGGAGAGTGACTGGTAATGGGTGTGGGATCTCCTTTTGGAAGGATGAGAATGTTCTCGAACTAGACAGAGATGGTAGGTGCACAATGTTGTAAATGTGCTCAATGCCACTGAACTGTACATTTAAAAAAAAATTTTTTTTTTAATGTCTGTTAATTTGAGAGGGGGGCGGGGATGGGCAGAGAGGGGGAGACAGAGGACCCAAAGCGCACTCTGTGCTGACAGCTCAGAGCCTGGAGCTGCTTCAGATTCTGTGTCTCCCTCTCTGTCTTCCTGTCTCCCGCTTGCACTGTCTCTCTCTCAAATATACATAAACATTAAAAAAAAAAAAAGAATACAAAAATAGAATCAAATACAAAAAAAAGAATCAAAAATACATAAACATTTAAAAAAAAAAAAGAATAAAAATATTTTGGGGCACCTGGGTGGCTCAGTCGGTTAAGCATCTGACTCTTGATTTGGCTGAAGTCATAATCTCACGGTTCATGAGTTCAAGCCCTGTGTTGAGCTCTGCACTGATGGATCAGAGCCTGCTTGGGATTCTCTCTCTCTCTTCCCCTCTCTCTGCCCCTCCCATGCTGGTGCACTCTCTCTCTCTCTCAAAATAAATAAATAAACTTTAAAAAAATAAAAATCCTTTAAAAAGACAGATGGGTGCTGGAAAGGCCTCTTAGCATCCAGAGACTCTCTGCTGGGGGTGCCTGGAGTGAGGGTAAGGGTCTGGGAAAACAGGAGGCCTCTCTCCCAAGTCAGTCAATGGCATTGAAAGGCACCTCCTAGGGCCTTCGAAGTGACCTCGAGCATCCCCAGACACAACGCCCCACATTTTGGAAAACCTCATTTCCCATCTCCCCATCTCCGCCGTGAACAGACCACCAGAGCAAACACGAAGACCCCCGTCTCTATAGACCCTCAGTAAAGGGGGCGCCACCATGCCAGGCCCTTGAACGTGGCGAATCTCAAACAAGCCCCCAGTGTGCGTCCAAGCCTGCGGAAACCTAAAGTGAGTGGGCCCAATGTGCCGTCACTTGCCTCGGTCGCTAAGCAAGCCTGATTTTTCCTGGCACACATGCATGTGCCCCTTGCTATTTTATTTCCAAACAGCACGGGCAATACGCGGGCGGCCCTTTATCGCTTTATGGCGCACCCAGCCGGGCCGAACTGCCCAGGATCGCCAGATTACGATTAAGAGGCTCTGCTGAGCACGTCTGAGGACCTTACACAGCACAAGGTCGGAGGAAGACTCTCGAGTCCTTTGCGTCCAAGAAATTTTCAAAGCCCTACAGGGAAATGTGCGCTATTTCTTATCTTCAGACAAAAGGTCACAGAAATGCAGACAGAGCTGTGCCGAGAGACATGTACAGTAACATGCCCGGCCGCTCGAGGCCAATGGTCAAACGACAGGGACTCAGATGCCCGTGAATGGCAGAAAAGATAAGGAAGCAGGTGTGTTTCCACAATGGCCTTCTAGACAGCAATGAACACAGTGCTTACAACACCCCTAACAGGGAGGGGACCTCATCAAGGCAATAGTGGGTGAAAGAGGCCAGAAAAAGAGAATAAAGGAGAATATGTTGTGAGCAAGGCCGTGCTGCTGGCCAGTGACCGGGAGGAAACGGGGGGGGGGGGGCACCCACTCCTGTGCTGTTTCATCATCTTAGAGCTGGTTACATGGGTGAGTGCACTCTGTAGAATTTCAAACTGCACATGTTGCTTTATGTACAACATATATATATGTTGTATATATACATGTATATAGGGACCTCTCTATACACGTGTTTATTTCAGCATAAAAGGAAAAATCGCATTTATACATATTTTAAAATTCCCTTGCACTTTTTTTTTTTTTAAGTTTATTTATTTATTGGGCAGGGGGACAGGGGGCAGAGGAGGAGAGAGAATTCCAAGCAGGCTCCATACTGTCAGCACAGAGCCCCACGCGGGACTCGAACCCACACACCCTGACACCATGACCTGAGCCCCTATTAAGAGTGGGACAATCGGGGCACCTGGGTGGCTTAGTCGTAACGCGTCCGACTTTCGCTCAGGTCATGACCTCGCGGTTCGTGGGTTCGAGCCCCGCGTCGGGCTCTGTGCTGACTGCCAGCTCAGAGCCTGGNGCGCGGGAGGCCGCGTCTCGCGTGGCCGCGTTTGAGCGGGATCCCCGGAGGGGGCAGAGCGAGCGCCTGCCTGGCGGCAGAGCCAGCCCACAGCTGGCACCCGGGGCCGAAGGCAGCTCCCGGCGGCGGCCGGTACGAGGCTCCGCTCTGGAACCTGCAGCCACACAGACCGCGAAATGCCCTTTAAGCCTAATCCGCTTGCTGTAGTCTTGTCACCTGACACAGCACACATGGCCCCCGCCCGGCAAGGCTCTGCGGGCGCCCCCACCCCCAGGCAGCAGCGCCCACGGGCCCCACTGACGGACGGAGTCAGCAGACGGCCTCGACAGAGGAGCCACGTCCAGCCCCCAGCTCCAAGGCCTTCGCCCACCCAGCACCCCGTTCCGCCTGAGCCTGGGGAGGTCGTCCAGCCNGGATCCCCGCCTCCAGCTGGAAATGTGGCTTCGGCCCGATGGGCCCCCAGAATTTCTTGTCCTACCAACCGTGTGACCTCGGGCCATGTCCCAGCCCTGGGCCCCGATGTCCGAGGTGCACGATTCGCCCACACACCCATGCCTCCAAATACTCCCTACCCCGCACAGTTCTAGAAGCTGAGGACAGAGGCCTGCCGAGAACATTTACAGTCTAGTGAAAGACACAGACAAATAAATACAAATAAACAAAACAAAATACACAGTCGGTGAGTTCAGGGAGCGCGGGGCACCATGAACACAATAAAGGGTGAAGTGACTGAGAACAGCCAGTAGGGGCAACTTTACCATGGAAATCAGAGCAGGCCACCTGGAGGAAGCGGCACCTGAATAGACCCAAAGGAAGGGAGGGAATGATCCACATAGATCCACATGGATATCTAGGGAAAGAACTCTCAAGGCAGGGGAACAGCTGATGCAAAGGGCCTGAGGTAGGACCAAATTTGATATATTCTAGAAATGGTGAGAAGGCAATGGGGCTGAAGACTAGTTAGTGAGGGAAGTACAGGAAGAAATGATATCAGAGGAGCTGGCACAGGCCAGATCCTACAGAGCACGGAGGCCAGGGTCAGGGCTCCACCATGTGTCACGGGGAGGCTGTTAGACATTTGAAGCGAAGGGTTGGCCAGCAATCCGCGTTTTAAAGATTTTTTTTTAATATTTTTATTTATTTCTAGGAGAGAGAGAGACAGCGTGAGCAGGAGAGGGTCAGAGAGAGAGGGAGTCACAGACTCTGAAACAGGCTCCAGGCTCTGAGCTGGCAGTCAGCACAGAGCCCGACGCGGGGCTCGAATCCACGAACCGCGAGATCATGACCCAAGCGAAAGTCGGACGCTTAACCGACTAAGCCACCCAGGCGCCCCAATCTGCGTTTTAGAAAGGTCCCTGGGGCTGCTCTCTGGGACAGTGTCCAACAGGCCTTTCCACAACAACAAAAATGTCCTCCTGTGCTGGCCGTCCTGTACAGAAGTCACTAGGCACAGGTGGGTGGTGAACCTCTGAAAGGCGGCCGGAGGGGCCGGGACCACGAGGAGGCAGGGGCCCGGGAGGGAGGGAGGAGTCCCTTCACTGTTCCATCGACTAGCAGAGGCGACCGGCTCGCTGATGCGCGGGGTGAAGGCGAGAGGAGGGCACTGGAGGTCACAGCCAAGAGCCCAAAATGCGCAGCTGAGGCGGACATCCTGGGGGCTGGCAGCACCTGCGCCCGCACCCCACCCCGCAAGCACACGCCACGGAACGAGATTTCACGGATCACTCGGACCCTCGGCGGCTTCCTCTCCTCCCAACATGGGACAAAGGGCCCTTCGCACGAAGCTGCAGCCTCAAGGAGCGTCTCCCGGGGCGCCTGGGTGGCTTAGTCGGTTAAGCGTCCGACTTTCGCTTGGGTCATGAGCTCACGGTTCGTGGGTTCGAGCCCCACGTCGGGCTCTGTGCTGACTGCCAGCTCAGAGCCTGGAGCCTGTTTCAGTCTGTGACTCCCTCTCTCTCTGACCCTCCCCTGCTCACGCTGTCTCTCTCTCTCTCCTAGAAATAAATAAAACATTAAAAAAAAAAAAAAAAGGAGCGTCTCCCGGTGTGGCAGCCACGAGGCCCTCCCCAAAGCCGTCCGCGAGCCTGCGAACATGTTAGGTCCCACGGCGAAGGGGAACAGAGGCTGCAGGTGGAATTAAGGCTGCTAATCAGGCCGGATTATCGTCAGGGGGCGGGGGGAGTACAGTCTCTGGGGTCTTTAAACCGGAAAAGGGAAGCAGAAGAGATGTGGGATCAGAGACGATCTCAGACACGGGATCAGAGAGACGTGGTGTTGCTGGCGGTGAGGATGGAGCCAAGGACTTGTGGGTGCCTCAGAAAGAGCAACCCGTGGGTGTCCCCTCGAGGGTCCAGCAGGGATGGTGTCAGCACGCTGACATGTGGCCCCACGCCTGGCGAGGCCTGACTTCTGAACTATTAGAGATAATGAATTCATCGTCGCTCTAAGCCACTAAGGCTGTGGGAACTTGTTAGGACAGCCACTAATAAACACGGCATGTTTTTTTTCCCAGGTTATCTTTCTGCTGCCCTCCATATCTCTGGCCGATTAATGGGATTATCAAGAGTACAGAGGCCAGAGATTAAGCAGATGGTGGCGAAGGCAGGCGGCGCAGGGACAGACAGATGCCTCATCACACCACGGCCTCCCGCCCTCCCTCCCACGGGGGAAGATACTTACTGAACCTGCAGGTGCTCATGTTCTGAATCCCAGACTCCATGCAGGGGCAGAAGCCCTCGTTGGGTGGGTAGACAGAGCCGTTGGCAAATAAGGTGCTGGGGGCCACGAAGCGGTAGGTGGGGATGCCTTCAAATATCCCCGACTCTTTGTAGATTAGGTTCATGGACCTGCATAGGACAGATGGGATGCAGGATGACATCCCAGACATGGCGGCCAGACCACGGGCCCAGCTGAGCCGC
>NW_027533280.1:1581625-1589747 GCF_008692635.1 Crocuta crocuta | reverse complement strand
CCCGCACTGCCACCCCCCAGGTCCCAGCAGCCTCCGTCACTCACCCGGGAAACTGCGAATTGCTATCCCTGCCTCCCCGCCCACACCCATCTGGTCTCCACAAGCAGACGGCAATTTAAAATAAGAACACGGTACATCATGTCCCCACTTAAAATTGCAATTGCTTACAGGGGCACCTGGGGGGCTCAGTCGGTTGAGCGTCTGACTTCGGTTTGGGTTGTGATCTCCCGGTTTGTGGGTTTGAGTCCCTCATCGGGCTCTGTGCTGACAGCTCAGAGCCTGGAGCTGCTTCAGATTCTGGGTCTCCCTCTCTCTCTGCCCCTCCCTGTCACACTCTTTCTCTTTCTCATAAATAAATAAATAAACATTAAAAATAAATAAATTGATAAGAATATTTTAAAAACTACAATTGCTTCGAGTCTTTTTGTTTAATTTTTTTAACATTTTTTTTTTAAGAGACAGAATGTGAGCAGGGGAGGGGCAGAGAGAGAATCTGAAGCAGTCTCCAGGCTCCGAGCTGTCAGCACAGAGCCCGACCCGGGGCTCGAACTCATAAACCATGAGATCATGACCTGAGCTAATGTCAGATGCTCAACCGACTGAGCCACCCAGACTGAACCCCATCATTTGCTTCCAGTCTTATCTAGATTGAGATTCACCATCCTCACCATGGCCACCAAGCTTCTTTGAGGTGCAGCCCCTAAACTATACCCCACGGGCCTCCTGGCTATTGCTCAGATGTGCTCCCCCCTGCCCCTGGGCCTTTGTATCTGCTGCTCCATCTGGCCTCCCTTTGCTGATCACACATCAGACTTCAGCCGTCACCTCCTCAGGCAGCAGCACCATGCCCTCCCCCCCCCACCCCCATTCACCCTGCTGTATTTCTCAAAGGCACTTCTAAACTTGAACATGGACTCTGGATTACAACTGTGCGGTCCATGGAGGCCACCTGTCACACACGCCCCTCGGATGGGGCGAGTCTGGGTGGGACCTGCCGTGAGTACAAAATACATCCCAGATTTCTACAGCTTGATACAAAAAAGAAAAAAGTGAAACATCTCAGTAACATTTACTGTTGTTTACACACCGAAATGGTAATATTCTGGATATAGCGGGTCAAATAAAACCTATCGTTAAAATTAACGTCATATACTTTGTTACTTTTTTTTAACGCAGCCACCAGAACACCTGAACTTGCAATCAGGACTGGCGTTTCTGGGGGGCAGCAGCGGCCCAGACCACAGTGTGAACGCGGATGCTAGATTTCTTCATTTTCCTGACGGGAACGTGGTTGTGCAAGAAAACGTCCTTGTGTTTAAAAAACGTCCTTGTGTTTAGAAAACGCCCACTGAAGCACTGAGGCATCCAACTTACTCTCCAGCGGTCGAGGGAGGTGGACCCAGGGGCTGGGGGCTCACGAGAGAGCACATGGGGCAGAAAGGAGACGATGCCCAGACGGGGTGAAATGGCACTTTCTCGCAGCTTTGCTCTGGGCACAGCAAAGGCATTTCCAGCTCCCTGACTCTGCCCTGGGTGGGGGAGGGGGGCTCTGCCTGACTCTCCTGCCAGGACAGAAGTTCCAGGATGGCCCTGCTCACCCCTGTAGCGGCCCGGAACCTGGCGCCGCTCAGCTCCATGCAGGGGGCGGCAGGGGGGTCGGAGTGCGCACCGGTGGCTTCCCTAGTGAAGCCTCTGTCCAGGGCAGCCTGGCCGGAGCAGTACCAGCCAGCGCCCCGAGGAGAGCTCGGGGTCCACCGTCTATCCTCACCCCCAGCGGGGCCCCCAGAATCCCTTAAGCCTCCAGGGCCACACTCCGGAGCCTGAAGAGGCTGTAGGAGAGGCATCTAGATATCTCAGCATCCAAATAGCTGGACAGACGCCACAGGGAGCCCCTGCTCACCTCACTCCCAGCCCCCGAGACCCGATGGCTTCCTGTCCCGGCTGCCGACCACCGCCTGCAGCCTCTCCGGGCGCAGGAGGGGTGTGGCTCTTCGTGGCGTAACCAAAGAGAGTGCCGGATGGTGCCAAGGGCCCACGGACACACAAAGACCCAAACCTGCTGCCCAAGTGCACGCCGGAAGCCACTCGATTAGACTGTGAGCATCCAGGAAGCCACTTTCCACTGCCCGGGGAAGGCCCAGAACGTCCCAGCAATTACCGGCAGGCCTCGGGGCTGTAGAATTCCAGTGAGGTCTCCGGAGTCATGAACGGCGCCCACATCTGTCCAGAAGTCCCATTGATCATGTTGCACTGATCAGAATGCCAGTACCTGACCTGCGGGGAAGCGTGCAGACGTTCCCGTTGAGTTCAGCGACGACCCGACCCGGGGCGGCGACCGCCTGGGCCCCGGGGTGAACGGCACCCCTCGAGTCCAGAAGCCAGTCCCAGGGGAGGCGAGCGGGCAGGGCACATGGACACCCAGAGAGTGTCGGCGACGGCTCCCCGCTCGCTAACGGGGACCTCTGAATGTGCCCATTTGCCCGGGACTCAGTGACTTTATCTAAAATCACCCCCATCTCCAAGGGACACAGGGAGCAGGAGAGGAGGGAGGGGGAGGTGACTCTGGCCTCCTCGCCTCTCAGAGAGGAAATCACCAGAATGCAGATAAAGGGAGGGGGTAAGTAAAATATTTACCGTGTTTACTGTAAAACATTTACAATAAGTAAAATGTTTAAAATCATAAGGGTGATTTTCTCAGGAGCTGCCTCTGGGAAGTGAGGCCTGGCAAGAAGAAAACCAGGCTTCCCCTTTCTGCCCCCCCCCTCCCCCCCCCTCTGACCATCAGAGAGGGCCTTGCCGTGTGCACGTGTGCATTTGTGCACTGAAAACACAAGGCAGAGGCGGTGGAGAGGGTTGTTAACGGCTGTGAATGGTGCTCTGGCTGCTCTGAGCACAGGGGGGAAGGGGGGGTGCTGCTGGCCCCCCGAGCCCAGGGCTGGACACCGGCCGTCCGGGTGAGCGCTTGAGAGCTGTGAGCAACACCAGTCGCTGCTCACTGTTCCCACGCACAGCCAGAAAGGGCACGTAAGGTGGAAAAAAGCCAAGTGGCAGAGCGATGCACGTAGTCTGATTTTATCATGCTCGAAGCAGCACACCCGCCACGTTCCTTTGCTCACACGCGGGTGTGGAACGGAGGTGGCCAGGAAGACTGTACCCCACACCGCGCTCCGTGGGCTCCCTCTGTGCCCAGGGTGCAGGGGGCCTGGCCTGGGAGGCGGTGCAAAGGGCACTTTCTATATGTCTCTACTGATTTATGTATTTAAAAAAATATTTTTTTAATGTTTGTTTATTTTTGAGAGACAAAGACAGAGTGCAAGCAGGGGAGGGACAGAAAGAGAGGGAGACACAGAATCCAAAGCAGCTCCAGGCTCTGAGCTGTCGGCACAGAGCCCGACAAGGGACTTCGACTCACAGACCATGAGAGCATGACCTGAACCGAGATAGGACGCTTAACCGACTGAGCCACCCAGGCGCCCTTCTGTCTTATTAACTTTTTAATGGGCGTATCCTCCTGAATTTCTGGTGTAATTCTATCTTTTGATGCAATGGGTGGTCATACGATCAGCGTAGTCTTTTTGAAACATTTTTGTAAGTTAAGAACAAAAAAAAGAGCAAGAACTCACTTCCTGGTATACACTAGGTGCTACATAAATGCTACATTAGGTGCTACATACACTAGGTGCACACTAGGTGCTAAATAAGCAAAGCCTCTACTCCCCACCCACGCGTTCAGAACAGGAGCTGGTTGCGCCTGAACCACAGGCAGAATCCCCGACTTGAAGGACGGTCTCCACCACAGATGCAAACGCCCCCCAGGATTTCAAGGGAAACAAGGAGCCCGGCGCAGGGGGTCCCCGCTGCTCCCGCCCCGCCCCTGAGCAGGGGCCCCTTGCTCTCACCTTGCTAAGCCCGTTCCACTTGTCCACCAGGTGGATCCTGTTGAAGTCTTTGACCCCCGTGAACACGGTGAAGACCCCGGAATCGGAGTTGTTCATCTGTGGACAACGACAGAGAACAGGGTCCTTAAGCCTCATGACATGGGCAAAGGCCCCGGGGCCCGGTCCTCAAGCCCACCCGTTTATTTAGAGGCCATTCCCCGCCTCACCCACAGGGCGAGGGCCTCGATATCCTGTTCACCGCTGTGTCCCCGGTGCCTGGGGACCAAGAGGAGGGTGAATTTTTCTAGAAGAGGCACTTGATTGCAGCGTCCCTCTGAGAAAGTGTCCCACCTTCCCTTCGTGACTCAGGGCGAGTCTGCTGTTCCTCCCCGGTGAATCGCAGAAAGCTCCCCTCCCCCCAAACTTAAAATAAAGCATGGTCATGTGACCCCTCCCATCAACGAAAAAGAAGCGGATGGGGCATGCCACTTCCTGGTGGAAGCTTAGGAGCCAGCGCATGCACATGTCACCGTGCTCTCTGCCGCCGCCGCAGGGGCCGTGGAAGTGTGTGTCAAGCTGCTGCCTCCCTCAGCCTGGGCCCCTGAAGTGACCAAAAAGAGCAGAGGGCCCCCTGGTCACCCACACTGGACACGGCGTACAAGCAAGGCATAAACTTACTGTTCCAAGCCTCTGAGATTCTGGGGCTGCTTGTTACACAGCAGAACCTGGTCTATCCTAATGGTTACAGGACCTAATGTTTATTATTGAGCATTTTCTGGATAGAAAGCCCCAGGCTTTGGCACGCTGAGGATATTTCCTATTTCCTAGAAACGGAGTCCTAATTCACAGCAAAGACATGCAAAACATACAGAGAAATGAGTGACTGTAGAGTGAAATCCAGAAGCCTCCTCTTCCTCCCTCGTGACAAAACCCAGACTTTACTCAGGGCATCAGCACAGCAGCCCTCAGCTTTCAGCCTGTTAGGCTACATTTCCCAGCTTCCCTTGCAGTTAGGTGTGGCCACTTGACTAAGTTCTGGCCAATGGAAAATAAGTGGAAACTGGTTTCCTGCCTTCCGAAGAAGGACACAGCTGTGACACGCTGTTTCCTCCCCAACGCCTGCCTCTCCATCCCCAACCACATCTTCCTTCCCATGCTGCTTCCCGGGATGTGGATGCGGCTGCTGGCGCTCCAGCAGCCATAGAGGACCCTGTGGTAACCTGGAGTAGGAAAACCACACCGTAAGGAGGGCGGGGCAGAGTGGCAGAACTCCAGATCCCTGAAGGACACGGAGACACCACGTCAACACTGAAAAGTCACCCCTGGAACCTCATTTCGGGGTTTCCATTGCACACAGACATATATACGCTACTCGCTTTGCAGAAACTCTCATTCGTTTACGAGGTTGTAAGACGCTTTGAAAGGAATCGTGTCACTTAGCCGCAAACCTGCCAGCTTACCCACTCGGAACCTGTCAAAAGCTACTGGACGTCTATCAAGTGTCAGGTGCAGAATCACCGTTTGTGTCTCCTGCGCCCCCCGGCACAGGTCAGCGGAGCCCGAAGGGCGGGCTGAGGCCAGAGCCGCTCGGAGGGCTCATTAAAGCTGTAGCAGAGAGAGCCAAGGTCAGGCTCTACATGGGATCACAGCTCAGGAGCCCGATCCCTCCCAGACTATGAGGGGTCAAGATGAAGAAGCAAGCAGGCAGCTCGGAGCAACGTCAGAGTCAACAGCTCGCGACCTGCCTGCCTGGCCGCCCGTCTCCATTCTCCCACCAGCCGCCCACAACTGTCCAAGCTCAGCCCCGTCGCACCGCCTGAGCCTTGATCGAGCTGCACCAAAATACAAGCCTAGCGCCTCTGGTTCTACGAGCCAGCAAACTCTTTCTTTCTCTTAAGCCATCGTGAATTAGGTTTTCGGCCATTTACAGCCTGGCGCGCCCCTGGGTCCCCAGCCAGTTTCAGACGCAGGCGCTGCCGGCCCATCTTCCAGGCTGTGTCACGGAGGAGGAGACACGGGCCCCGAGCTGCTCGCTGGGCCACACTTACCTCCGCAAAAAGCCCGAACTTGCCCTTGAAGGGAAACGCGTTGGGGAAGTACTTGTTGATGAGGTGCACCAGCGGGTCCTCGTAGCCCCACATGATCTCGCCTACGGTGCGGTTCATGAAGGCGCGCTCTCCCAGGGTGCTGAACGCCAAGGTCATCATCAGCTTCAGGCTCATGGGCTTATTCTCCATCATCATCGCTGCGCCCTGCAGAGTCCAAAGACACCACAGGCTAGACACACCCAGTCCGTCCACCCCAGACTCCAGGCTGGGCTCAGGCCAGCCCACCACCGGCTTGTGCGCAGTCTGAGAGCTAAGAATGTCCTTTTAGATTGTTTATGTTTGCTAGTTTTGGAGAGAGAGACCACGGCGGTCAGGGGCAGAGAGAGACGGAGACAGAAAACCCGAAGCAGGCTCTGTGCAGACAACAGGGAGCCCGACGCGGGGCTCAAACTCACAAACTGTGAGATCAGGACCTGAGCTGAAGTCGGACGCTCGACCGACTGAGCCCCCCAGGGCGCCCCATATTTTTATATTTTCAGATAGTTGAAGAAAAGAGTATTCAAACAAATGAAAATCATACGAAACTCACATTCAGTGTCCACAAAGTAAAGTTTAATTAGAACATAGCCTTGTCTACCCATTTATGTTGTCTTTGGTTTTCCGTTGGAAGGCAGTGTGACTAGTGCCACAGCGACTACGTGGCCCTCAACGCCTAAAATACTTACTATCTGGCCCTTTACAGAAGTGTGCCCCCCTGTTCAAAAAGCATATAAAAGCACATGTGTGCAAGTGGGTGTGGATGCAAGTACTTCTCTTTATAAACAGTAAGAGCATCTTGCTTGGGTCCTATACCTGCCTTTCTCCCACTTACATGTACCGTCGGGGCTGCTCTCTGCCACCGCCCACAGCCCCGTCCCCTCTTGCCGGGCCGGGTCCTGGCCCACCGCCCGGCTGCAATAAATTACCACAATGAAACTGCACGTGGCTGAACGATATTTGTTTCTAGATGTTTGCTCTGACAGGTTGCTGAAAGACTATCTTTGAATACAAACATCTTCTTTTTGTTTTAATCAATCAAGAGGGCACAGGGGCGCCAGGGCGGCTCAGTCGGTTAACCATCCGACTTCAGCTCAGGTCGTGATCTCAAGGTTCTTGGTTTCGAGCCCCACATCGGGCTGTGTGCTGACGGCTCAGAGCCTGGAGCTGCTTCGGATTCTGTGTCTCCCTCTCTCTCTGCCCCTCCCCCGCTCCTGCTCACTCTCGCTCGTGCGCTCTCTCTCTCTCTCAAAAATAAGTAAATGTTTAAAAAAAAAAAGGACCCATTACACGTGAAATTTCTGAGGCCAAAAGCGTGTGCGATTTAAAGCTACAGTGACCACCTCCCAACGGCCCCCACCAGTTCCTCCCGAAGGACGGGGGAGTGTCCGTTTCCAGAAATGCTCCTGAGCCCGGGAACCACGTGGCCTTTGCCAACCTGCTCAGTGGGGCAAAGTGTCTCCGCTGCCAAAACATAAGCATCTAACTGAGGGGAGGCAGCCATGAGCCTTCAGGGACACATTTATTGGTCTGTCCATGGAACGGACGCAGCAGGTGAGTTTGCCTCGGACCCGGGGTCCAGCCGAGGGCCAGCCCCAGGACCCCTGACGAGCAGACGAGGTCGTACGTGCAAGGCCCACAAACGCTAAGTGTGTCAGCAGAAAGTTAACACAACAGGCCTGAGGCTCCTCTCTCTAGAACCGCAAAACCGGCCCCTGGCTGGCCTCCGGGAACACAGGTTTCCAGGGAGTTCCCACCGCTCTCCGACGGATAAGGGGGCGCTCTCTGAGCCTGGACTGTTTGTACCAACAGTATGACATCCACCGAACCCCGCTTTCTGCATGGGGATCTGAATTTCAGGAGGAGCCAGGCAGGAGGTGCCTTGTGATGAGCCCGTAGTGCAAACCCTGGGCACCGAGCCTCTGGCTGTGTCCTGAGGGGGGAGGGGGGGGCTTCACAGGCGCAGTCACAGCCTGTCGCTGGGGGAGCTGGGGGCGTCCTGGCCTCCACCCCACGCGCCCTTTCCCTTTGCTGACTTTGTGCCGCACGCTCCTCTGTAAGAAATCCCAGCAGAGTCCCGCGAGCCCTCCCAGCAAGCCTGGAGGGGGGCTGGGGACCCCGCATGGGGTGCAGTCAGCAAAGCCAGCAATGGCCATGACC
>NW_027533280.1:1581292-1581591 GCF_008692635.1 Crocuta crocuta | reverse complement strand
CGCCGCAGAAAACGGGGGCCCTGCCTGCAAGGGCTTCAGACAGTGACACGACCTGGGAGCCCTAGAAGCCCCCCGCCAGTACCCCCTCTGGGACATGTTACATTTGTAGACTAAGAAGGAACAGACACGGGGCGCCTGGGGGGCTCAGTCGGTTAAGCGTCCGACTTTCGCTTAGGTCATGATCTCGCGGTTCGTGGGTTCGAGCCCCGCGTCGGGCTCTGTGCTGACTGCCAGCTCGGAGCCTGGAGCCTGTTTCAGTCTGTGACTCCCTCTCTCTCTGACCCTCCCCTGCTCACGCT
>NW_027533280.1:1580524-1581166 GCF_008692635.1 Crocuta crocuta | reverse complement strand
CCCCCCGCCAGTACCCCCTCTGGGACATGTTACATTTGTAGACTAAGAAGGAACAGACACGGGGCGCCTGGGGGGCTCAGTCGGTTAAGCGTCCGACTTTCGCTTAGGTCATGATCTCGCGGTTCGTGGGTTCGAGCCCCGCGTCGGGCTCTGTGCTGACTGCCAGCTCGGAGCCTGGAGCCTGTTTCAGTCTGTGACTCCCTCTCTCTCTGACCCTCCCCTGCTCACGCTGTCTCTCTCTCTCCTAGAAAGAAGGTAAATTTTTTTTAAAAAAATGTCTACTACAGGGCATCTGGGTGACTTAGTCAGTTAAGCGTCCGACTTCGGCTCAGGTCATGGTCTCACGGTTCATGCATTTGAGCCTCGTGTCCAGTTCTGTGCTAACAGCTAGCTCAGAGCCTGGAGCCTGTTTCATGTTGTGTCTCCCTCTCTCTGACCCTCCCTTGCTCACACTGTCTCTCTCTCTCTCTCTCTCTCAGAAATAAATAAAACACTAAAAAAAATTTTTTTAAATGTCTACTAGAGGCACGTGGGTGGCTTAGTGGGTTGAGCATCCAACTTCGGCTCAGGTCACGTTCTCACGGCTCGTGGGTTCGAGCCCCGCATCGGGCTCTGTGCTGACAGCTCAGAGCCTGGAGCCTG
>NW_027533280.1:1567534-1579374 GCF_008692635.1 Crocuta crocuta | reverse complement strand
GTGGGGGGTGGGGCGGGCCGTGCAGGGGGCAGGGAGAAGAGGGCCGGAAGCCCTCGGGGCCCAGGGGAAAGGCGGGTGTGGGGCGCGGCCCCGGCAGCCTTACCAGGACCAGGATGTTGGGCATGACGATGTAGTCGCTCTCCAGGCCGTGGGACCTGTCGGGCTGGAATTGGAAGCTGCGGTACTCGAGGAACGACACGGTGTCATTGTCGTTGAACGTGATGTTGCTCTTGTGCCTGAACTCCCTGCGGNGGAGCCACCCCGAAGAGCCCCCCAATCCCACACGGCCCTCCGCGCGGCCGAGCGCCGCCGGCCTCCCCGGCCTCCCCCTCCCGCTGCGGCGTGGCGGCTCTTCCGAGGGACACAGCGTAGCACAGTGGTTAGGAGTGCGCACTCTGGGGACAGAGGGCCCTCCATGACTTACTACCAGGGCCTCAGCCTTCCCACCTATAAAATGGGAGTGATAAGAAGACCCACTCCGTAGGGCGGTGGTGAGGACTGAGTGGGTCAGTGCATGCGGCCCGAAGCGCAGGAGACGCTGTGTAACTATGCTGCTGTCGTTACTCTCTCTGGCTCTTCATTCTCTACAAAGCATCCAGAGAATGTCTGAAAACTGGAAATCAGATCCATGCCCTCCCACCAGCAAGCCACCTGTGCAGACAGGATAAAATCAAGCTCCTAACGTGGCCTCTGAGGTCCTCGACACCCAACCCCACCCGATGCTCTGGCCTCGTCTCTGCCACTGTCCCCCCTCACTCACCCCCGGCCGGCCGCTCAGGCCTCCTCCCCCCGGACCACCAGACTCTGCCTGCCTCAGGACCTTTGCACCAGCTGCCGCCTCTGCTGGGACCCTCCTCCCCCAGATCGTCA
The DNA here is from genome assembly GCF_008692635.1 of Crocuta crocuta. NCBI lineage: Eukaryota > Metazoa > Chordata > Mammalia > Carnivora > Hyaenidae > Crocuta > Crocuta crocuta. The sequence continues at coordinate 1,578,504 of NW_027533280.1, read as the reverse complement.
CACAGCGGCACCCCCTTCTCATCACTCAGGCCAAGGGAAGCACCCCCCGGCAGAGGTGCCCCCATGACCCTCCAGCTAGACCAACCCCGCTCACACCCCGCCCTCCAGCACTCTCCACGTTCACCTGCTTGGCTCTCGCCACACTTACAGCCACCTGATTTGCCCACATGTTTACTCTCTCCCGTTGGATGTCAGCTCTGTGAGGCCTGGGTCTGCCTTTCCCAGTGACTGGCACAGTGCCTAGCACGCAGGAGGTGCCCAATAAACGCTTCCGGAAGGAAGAAAATGATATGAACTTTGGCAAAGGAGGCTCAGCTCCGAAGCCGTTCACGGACAAGTTCGGCTGGCAGTTCTGTGACGTGACTCGTCCCAGAAGGCGGAACGGGCAGGGGCCGGGAACTGGGTCTCACACCGGAACGGCCCTCCCTCTTCTCTCGGAAAACTGCTCCGGCCGATTCAACAAGCCGCGCTCCCCCAAAGACCAGGATCCAGCGGAGGGGGCCACGCAGCAGCCGCGACGATGCGCCAGCCACGGACGTGTACTGGGCACTACTGCATGCCAGGCACCGCGCCAAGGGCTGCCTGCGATCCCACCCAGTCCTCGGGACCTCACAGCCACCCCAGGGTGGATGCTGTTATCGCCATTTCACAGATGGGGAAACTGAGGCACAAGGAAAGCCCACCCCTTCCTGCAATCAGAAAGCCGCAGTTCTTAACCCCAGGAGGTCTCTCTCCGGAGTCCGTGGTCTCAACCACCGGACACTGGACTGGGGAAAGCAGGGTGACCTTGAGCGAGCCCCTCTACCACTAGGGGCCTCCGTTTCCTCATCTGTAAAATGGGGTGATGACCCAGCCCCCTCACCCCGCCCAGGGCAGCCCACCTGAGAGGCCGGCCCCAGCCCGCTCCGTCCTCACCTGTACACGTAGGGCCCGCGCTCCCGCACCTGCGGCTTCTCGCCCGAGAGGATGGCGCTGGGGTTGACAACGTCGAAGAAGTAGACGGACAGGTAGAAGGGGACGGGGATCTCCTTCCACATGTTGAAGGACAGGCTAGTGGGGTCGATGCGCACATTCTGTGGGGACAAAACAAACACGTCCATGAGGAGAGTGACCCGTGCCGCACCCCCCCCCCACCCCACGCAGCCAGAGCAGTGCCCAGAGCCGCTGGCGCCGCTGGGCCGCACCCGCGAGGGGTTCCCTGCACACACTGCGTCCACCCACAGGCACGAAACTCCTGCTGTCGCTTTGTCTTTTTTTTAAGATTTTTTTCACGTTTACTTATTTATATTTGAGAGAGAGAGAAAGAGCGAGCACAAGAAGGGGGAGGGACAGAGAGCGAGCGAGACACAGAGTCCAAAACAGGTTCCAGGCTCTGAGCTGTCAGCACAGAGCCCGACGCGGGGCTCGAACCCACAAACCACGAGATCATGACCTGAGCCGAAGTCGGACGCCCAACCGACTGAGCCCCCCAGGCGCCCCTGCTGTCATTCCTCCATCGTGTTTCAGTAACAGTAACCTGATCAGAGCCCGGGAGACGGCTGCAGAAACGTGGGCTCCGTGTGGCCAAACGGATCATTCATTCATTCATCAAAGTTTTACTGAGCACATACTGCATACCAGCCACTCTAAGAGCTGGGGATAACAGAGTGAACGGGACAGACCCCAATGCCCACCTCTGTGGGGTCCCTCATCTAGCAGGGGAAAGGCAGGTACTTGTTACACACGAAGGTAACACATGTGCCGTGTGACAGACAGGATGGGGAAGGCGGTTACAACTTTAAACAGAGTAGTCAGGCACAATGCCAGCAAAAGAGAACAAAAACAAAAACAAAAACAAAACAAAATAAAAACGAAAGGCAGTGAGGGGAACACACGCATTTGGTGGGAAGATGGCTGCACGTAGAAGCAGTGTCCGTGCAGAGGCCCTGACAGAGGTGCTGAGACAGAGCCCGTCCATCAGATACACTGGCCTCCACTCCCTGCCTCGCTCCTCAGCTCTGCAAACCCCTGCTCGGGTGTCACAGGGAGGTCCCCCCGGTACCACCCAATCCAACCCCCGACATGGCCCGGCCACCCCACGGGCCCCACAAGGCTCAGAGCCCGGGTCTGTCGCAGTGAGCCAGCCCATCAGACAGATGCCCGATATCCCACAGCGAGGGACAATGCAGCTTGTGTCGCTTCCACGTCCCTGTGAACATGGCCTTCCAGAACAAGGGCAGCCACCTCGACTGTGCTCAAACAGCCGGAACCAGCAGGCAGGGGCTCGAGAGGAGGCTGGTGCCAGCCAGGCCCGGCCCGAGGTCCCCTACAGGCAGCCTCTGGAAAGGAGCAGATTTGAAGGCAGCCAGATCCCAGGGCCACGCGGGCAAGACAGCCATCTCTGAACCTCGGTTTTCCCATCTGTACAACGGGGGCCAATGACCCTGTAGCCTCAGCTGTGCCTCATTTGACTGACCTGGCACTTAAATGAAGAAAAGTTGAATTCATTGCCAAGAATAAAAAAACTGGACGATTCACCATAAAATTTGGATTTCGGGGTATAGTCATCATTTACTGATAACCACCTTTCCCTACCAGCCACGGAAGCCACAGGGACCGTTTTTATAACCCGACCCCTGATACACACAAATAAAGGCGCTTCATAAATGTGATGTGAACAAAGGATTCTGTGAAATCTCCTACATGTTTCAATAGCAACAATTTATTTTTCAAAATCAAACACGCCCGGGAGCCACATCGCACACCTCACGGCCGCCCCTTTGCCACGCCTGCCGGAGCACCATCTGGAGGGGTGGCCCCACAGCTTCCGTGGGTGCGGGCGGGGCTGCTGGGAGGGAGCGGGGTCCCCCAGGATGGAAATCCTCAAATCCGCAGCAGGCCCACGGGGGGCGTCCCGATGTGCCCGTGGCCGCCATCCCCCTCCCAGAAAAGACACGCACGGGGCTAGTGACTCGGGGTCCCTGCCTGTGCTGACTTCCGCCAGCACACTCCTCCTTCCTCCTGTGTGTGTCTGTGTGTGTGATAAAAACACGTAACACAAGATCTACCCTCTTAGCAAATATTTAAGTATATGATATGGTCCTGTTAACGGCAAACACTCTATGGTGTCTGGTAGATCGCTGGGCACACGGGTCTTGCAAAACTAAAACTCTACGAGCAGCCGCACACAGAATCGTGGACGTGATGGGTATCTTTGTGCACAGATTCCGGGGATGGTCTGGAGGGTGTATATACGTACCTGCAAACTCATCGGGTTGTATGTTAAACACGTACAGCTTTTTAAAACGTCGATGACACCTGAATCAAGTGGTTTGTTTTTTTAACGTTTCCGGTTTCTGCCTCCCCTGCCTCCCCAGCCCAGTTTCTCAGCTGGACCCGGAGAAGCCTTCGGAAGTCAGATTCCCAGAATCCCACCTCGCTCTCCTCATCCGCTGGCCTCCTCATCCTGCTGCGGGGACAAATCACGGCCCAAGAAATGAGTCACCAGATAAAGCCGAGTGTCCCTCTCTCTCTCCAGCAGAGGGGCTTTCAGGTTCTGGGGTTCCACCCCATTCACCTGCTTGCTCACAGGGAATATTCGACGACCCAGCTCTGCCTTCTGGCTGGGTGATGCGGATAAGTCATTGCTCCTCTGTGAACCCTCAACTTCCTCATCTATTAAATGGGCATAATGATAGGGTCCACCTCACAGAGCTGGTGTGAGGTTTAAATGAGATTGTAGAGGCGAAGTGCTTAGAACAGGGGCATCCAGAAGGTCAGCCGCCAAGTAGTGACCCGGCATGAAGTGACTGACGCGTCACTGTCACTGCCCCACCCCCACCCCCAAGTGGGGACAGACTTTGCACCGCTTTTGACCGGCATCAGGACAGAGGCATCTGGCCAGAGCAGCTGATTAGACAGCAGCCCCAGGCAAGCTCACGGCCTTTCGCCTGATATGGCCGATTCTACCCCCGCACCCTCCCCCCAAGGTCAAAGATCACAGCCCAGACCACAAAGACAGGGAGAGAGGCCCAAGGTGAGCCCTTGCTGGACACGGCTGCCTCTCATCGAACCAGATCTGCCAAGAGCCTGTTCCTGGACAGTCAGGGAGGCTGCCCGGAAGAGGGGACACATGAGCAGAGTACTGAAAAGGTGAGCTGGGCTTTGCCGGGAAGAGAAGACACCAAGGGCATTCCTGGCGGGGGCGGGGGGCGGGGACGCAGCTCTGTAAAAGCTAGGAAGCCTTTAGGAGCGTGACTTCCCTCAACGTCCATCAACAACGAATAAGTTTTTAAAACATTTTATTTAAAAAATTTTTTTTAATGTTTATTTTTAAGAGACAGAGCATGAGCAGGGGAGGGGCAGAGAGTGAGGGAGACACAGAATCGGAAGCAGCTCCAGGCTCCGAGCTGTCAGCACAGAGGCCAATACGGAGCTTGAACCCACGAACTGTGAGATCATGACCTGAGCCAGAGTCGGACACGTAACTGACTGAGCCACCCAGGTGCCCCAAAACATATTTTGAAACACCTCAAATGTCCACCAACAGATAAACGAACCGCCACACATCCGAACAATGGAACCCTACTCGATCATAAACAAGAACCAACCACGGGTAAGTCCACCACACGATGAATCAAGAGCGTAAGTTAAGCAACAAAAGCCCGATGCTGAAGCCACATGCTGTACGATTCCGCACACAGAACATCTGGAAAAAGGCAACCTACACAGACAGAAACAGGCCGAGGCTCGGGGCGGCGGGGATCCAACACCGAAACAGCCTCCGGAAAACACAGGGAGTGATGAAAATGTCCCATCTCTTGATTTCGGGGGCCACCCGGGGGGGTGCACATGTCTGATGAAACTCACAGGCTGTACACCGAGGAAGGGTGAACGTTAGGGAAGGGCCACGGAAACACGACGCTGGTGCTTTCTGACTGTCCCAACAATTTATGAGTTGCACACCATACACGTGACCCGCTTAACACGTACATTCCGTGGTGCGGATACACTCACAGAAGCATGCGGCCTCCACCGTCTCCTGCCAGAACATCCTTCGCCCAAAACAAGCCCCACGCCCATTGGCAGTACCTCCCCCCACCCCGCCCCGGGCACCCCTCCTCGACTTTCTGTCTCTGTGGAGCTGCCTATTTTCAGATGACTGGGGTCGTACAAGGCGCCAAACACATCCACAACACCCGATTTCTTCAAAACACGCAGAGGCTCGAGCGGAGGCCACAGGCGGCTTCCCTCACGCAGCGCGATGTCCTCAGGTCTGTCCATTACGTTCATCCTTGTTACGTGTACTCTGCTGAGTTTTGTCAAATGCATACACCTCACTTGCGTGACAACCGAAAGACGATGGGACACTTCCACCGCGCCTGTTGGGAAGCACGTGGCCGAGCACAGCCGTGCTCACCGCAGCAGCGCTCACAGCACCGTGTGGGAGCCATGCGGGTCCCAGCCTCCCAGTCATTCCGCAGCCCGCTATCGGAGCTCACGGTCGGAGCTGGGCTTCTGCAGCCACCACAGTGGGCAGACTGAACGGACCAGGTCGACCTGGGGGCAAAAGACGAGCTGCAGAAAGATACAGTCGGCACAGACCTTTCCATAGAAGTTTGTGAAACATACAACATAATGTGTAACCTTTTATTTCTTGAAAATAAAATGAATATAAAAGCTGCCGTCTTAACCCCGGCCGGCAAATCCTTCGACCTGGTCTGGCCCCTGCGGCCTCTCCAGGACTCACATCCCGTCCCTGTCACTCACTCAACCCTGCCATGCTGGCCTCCCGGCAGGCACACTCCTGCCCCGGGGCCTTTGCACTAGCTATTCTTTCTGCCTCTAATGTTCTTCCCAAGGCGGCCAAATAGTCAAAGCTCTCACCTGATCTCCCTCAAACTGCTATGTTTTCCATGGCCCTTGTGGCCTTCTAGAATGCACCGTCTGCTGCTCCTTCTGTCTCCCCTGCTTGGTCATGACCTCACAAGGACAGGACCTTCATCGGCTTTGTTCAGGGATTTTTCTGTGATTCACTGATACGCCCCCAAGGCCTAGGATCATGCTTGGCACCCGGCAAACACCCAGTAAATTTTTGCTGAGTCAACAAACAACATGAGCTCTGGAATAAATACAATCAACACAGAAACTGTCTAGAGAGCAGTTATAGGCTTCCTTCTTTGTATGTATACATATTTTTTAAGTTTATTCTGAAAGGGGGGGCACAGAGAGGGGGAGAGAGGATCCCAAGCAGGCTCCGTGCCGTCAGCGCAGAGCCCGAGGCAGGGCTCAATCCCACGAACCGTGAGATCATGACCTGAGCCGAAATCAAGAGTCAGATGCTTAACTGACTGAGCCACCCAGCGCCCCTCCTCTGAATATATTTAAATAGCTCCTACTTAAGGGAGAGTTTTTATTTTTAAGTACATGGAGAGCATGGCCTCCTCGGGGCCCAGCTTGGGCTGGGGCAGCAGCCCAGGGGACGCGGGATGGCAAAAATGAACATTTCACGGAGCGCCCAGGCGGCTCAGTCGGTTGAGCATCCAACTTCGGCTCAGGTCATGATCTCACGGTTCGTGGGTTCGAGCCCCGCATCAGGCTTTGTGCTGACAGCTCAGAGCCTGGAACCTGCTTTGGATTCTGTGTCTCCCTGTCTCTCTGCCCCTCCCCCACTCGCTCTCTGTCTCTCTCTCTCTCAAAATCAATAAATGCCAAAAAAAATTTTTTTTAAATGAACATTTCACACACATTGATTTTTAGCTATTAGTCTCTGTTTCAATGAAGTCGCTGTAAAACTACAGTCACGATCACACTCTGAGGCCTAGCAGCCGCAACCTCCCCGGCCAGGCCAGCACTGGGACCGAGGCAGACGGATGTCACAGCCCACGAGGGTGGTCCCCACGGGCTCCTCGGTTGGCCCCCATCGCCTCCCCAGGCCGGGTGGGGAGGCGCTCGACACGCTGCCCAGGGAAGGGCAGCCAGGCGGGGGGTGGGGGCGGGGGGTCCTGGGCCAGCCCCACGCCTCACTAGAGGCCCAAGGAAGGCAGGGAGAGGCCAGGGGCCACGTGGCTGCTGTTCCAGGGACCCAGACCTTCAGCCTGGCCTCCAGCAGCGGCCGGGGTAAGCTGTGGGCTGAGAGGGCCCCACGGGTCCGGGGACTTCGCCGTCACCCTCGGCCGGTGGTGGCGAAAGCTTGGGACCTGACCAGAGCCCAGAAAAGCATCGCCCGCCAGACCCCTAGAGCCAGGGAGCCTGAGAGCCTGGCCGACGCACACTCGGAACCTCAGCTGCCCCCCTGCCCTGCACGGAGGCCTCCACTCTGACGGAGTCGCTCCTGGCGCAGGGGCGGGGGGGGGGATTGCCAAAGTCTGACCTCAAGGTGTGGGCAGGGCCACGCTGCCCCTGAGCGCGCTGGAGGACGGGGGGGTCCCCACTTTCTCCCCAGCCTCTGGTGGCCGGGTCCCTCCAACCTCTGCCTCCGTCGTCACCTCCGCTTCCTGTGTGTCCTCCTCTCTCATAAAGAATTCTCATAGGATTTAGGGTCCATCTGGCCCTCAGCTTAATTTTGTCGGCAAAAATCCTATTTTCAAATACGGCCGTACTCACAGGTAACGGGTTAGAACTCAGACACGTCGTGGGGGGCGGAGGGCACCATGAGCCCAATCCAGGGGCTGAGACTGAGGCAAAGCTAAGTGACCGAGGGTCACGTGAACCCACACCCAGCCGGGTTGGCATCTTGGCCCAAAGCTCACGGGTCTGTCCTCGGTCCCCTGGTGCCAGGGAGAACGGAGGGCACCTAGCAGGGGGCTGTGGGCCCACCCCCGCGCCCGCCAGCCCGCCCGCCGGGCCCCCACGAGGCTCCACAAGCTCGACCTCCGGGTTCCCAGACGACTGTGGGAAGAAAGACGCAGCACGCACCCCAACCATTCAGCGGCCCCCTAACAGCACCCTGGGCACAGGCGGGGGCCCAGCAGCACCCTGGGTGCAGGGAACACCCCGGAGAATAGACCAGCAAGTTCCTGCACTCGCGGAGGTGATGGTCCTGGGGCAGAGGGCACTGGTGAGCACCAGGTAAACCAATCCCTGCAGGAAATACCTCAGGCCCTGACCACACTGGGCCATCACGTCAAATAGGGCGGTCCAGGAAGGCTTCTCAGAGAAGGCCATATTCAAAAAGAGGCTGAAGGAGAAATTACAGTCTCCAGAAGCACCTGGCATGTTAAGAAAAAAAAATTTATGTTTATTTATTTTTGAGAGAGAGAGAAAGAGAGAGAGAGAAAAAGCATGCACAAGTGGGGGAGGGGCAGAGAGGGAGACACAGAATCTGAAGCAGGTTCCAGGCTCCGAGCTGTCAGCACAGAGCCCGACGCGGGGCTCGAACCCACAGTGAGATCGTGACCTGAGCCAAAGTCGGACGCTCAACCGACTGAGCCCCCCGGGTGCCCCACGTGGCTCTTTTCTAACAACGCGGCTCCCAGAAAATTTCAAATCTCACACGGCGTTCACGCTCGTGATTTGCACTATCTTTTTACAGGCAGCGCTGGTGTGGACAGACTTCGGTGGACCCCACGTCATCACTTCATAGCTCCCTGGCCTCCAGCAACATCTCGGTGCCTCAGCTTATCCATCTGTCCAATGGGAACAGTAACAGCCCCTCCCTGGCAGAGCCTCGGAGGAGACTCAGAGAGGGTGCACAGCGAGTGCACAGAGGAGACGCTCAGCCTGAGGGAGCCGTGCTTGTCGCTGGTTCCCGATCACCTTCAAATACGAATTCCTGCACTTGGCACTCAAGGCCTCACCTTGCTCTCCCACACACGAGCCCAGTCTGGGAAGGCAGATCAGCTCACTGCCTCCCACAGCACTGGCCCCAGTGCCCAGGATGTCCTTGACACCCCAATCCAAAACCCCAGGTGCCACCTCCTCCAGGAAGTCTTCAGGAGGCTGCTCTGACCTGACTGGGACCCCATTCATCCTGTGCACAACCACCCCGCCCCGGCGCTGCCCCTCAGGTGGGGGACAAGCGGGGAGCAGGCGAATCGTACTGACCGTCCCCACACAACGCCGCCCGGGGAACAGCAGCCCCTGCCTGCTTCCCCGCATCAGATGCTCATTGAACAGATACAGACGTTGAGGCTGGACGGCCGATGTCTCCCTGATGTCACAGGCAGAGGGGAGGCCGCTCGGCCACGGGGCCCGCACCCCATCCCCACCGCATCCTCACACCTTCTCGCCTACTGGGCTCGGGGCGGCTTTGCAAAATAATCATTAACTTGACCTGTGGCCACTGAATTGCAAAATCGAATCCCTCCCCCTGTGATAAGAGGAAACCGGCTGCAGAGGAAGCAGCGATTCGCACACACACGGCCCAGCCCCTGCAGCTCCACAGCGGCCAGCAGGCCACCTGCTACCCCTGCATCCGGGGCTCCAGGGCGTGCCCTGCCCCCCCTCCCCACGCTGCCGGGGGGCTCGGAGGACCAGGAGGCAGACTGAGTCAGGGAGCCACGCCCGTGGCTACTGTTGCAGCCCCTTGACTTTCAAGGTGCTTTTTACAGGCGACCCGAGCAGCGTGCGGAGGGAACAGGTGCGTTTCCTCAGCTGGGAAGTTGAGCCACGTCCCCGGCGCCTCCACTTCCCTCCCGCCGACAGCCTTCCTTCCTTCCTTCCGTCAGGCTGTCGGGCTCCCAGCACCGCCCCGCGCCCGGGGCCGCCTGTGTGGACCGAGGCACTAACCTCCTCACCGCCTTTCCTCCCTCGGCTCCTGCCCCCGGGCCGCTCTCCCCACGGGATCAGCGTTACGCTTCTAAAAGAGGAGTCAGCTCATGTCACCCCCTTGCTCCAATGCCACCAAACGGCTCCCAAATTATATCAGAATAAAATCCCAGTCCCTGACAGTGACCTACGAGGTCTGGACAACTGGGCCCCCTGACAGCTACTGCAATCGCTCCCCCTTTGTCCACTGCCTCACTCATTCTGCTCCAGCCACGCTGGCCTCGCTGCTCCTGGGCCGGCCAGGCAAGCTTCTGCCACAGGGCCTTTGCACTGACTGCTTGCGCCTTCCCTCCCGTGGCTTCACTGGTGACCCCCTCACTTCTTGAGTCTAAACTCACCTGCTCCGTGTGACCCTCCCTGAGGACTCAACGTTCCCTCAACAATATTTACTGAGCTCCCAATACATGTCAGGCTCTGTTCTAAGTCTGGGGACTATATAGCAGTGAACGAGAAGGAAAAGAAAACCACCCTTTATAACTTAGCCCTTCCCCCAGTCACACTGTATCCATCACCCTGTTTGCCTTCCTGGCATTACTGACCTCAGAAATTCCTCTGTATCTGTTGACAAGTCTCCCTGCTGCCAAGACTGCAGTCATGATGGATGGAGCCAGAGCAGCCACACTGGATCGTAAGGCAGCCTTGAGAATAGAAGCCACAAAGGACGGCGGAGCAGAAAGATGGGAGCTTGATCCCCACGACTTCATGGAGGCACCCCACCGGGCCCGGGCAGCCTGGCCATCAGAGAAGGTGCCCGTGAGCCTTCCGGTAAGGTCCCACAGCCTCCACCGGAAAAGGTAACACGAAAAAGGCTGACGGTAACAACGCTGGCAAGGACCGGAGCACCCCGAACGCTCACACACGGCCGGTGGAGTCGAATCGGTACGTCGACCGCTGGGGAACGTTCGGCATTATCTGCTGACGCGGAACATGCTTTTACCCCCCGCCCCCCGCAGCAACCCACTCCTAGGGCTTCCCAGAGAAACGAAAAGCTACCTCCATCCACACACAAACGACCGTCCGCAAGCCCTCTCAGCAGCGTCTCTCATCAAAGCCCCAAACTGGAGACACAGATGTCCTCGGACGAGGGAAAGGGTGACAAGTGGGGGCACGTTCACGCGGTGAGACGCCACCCCACGGGGAAAAGAGTGGACGCGGGTGCCCGTGACGGCTCGGGTGAACCACAAACACCGCGCCGGCCACCAGAAGCGCTGACGCATCCACCT
>NW_027533280.1:1566804-1567343 GCF_008692635.1 Crocuta crocuta | reverse complement strand
GCCGTCGGCAGGGACCGGGCGAGCTCGGCGAGCGTGCAGACCTGCGGAAAAATCCACCTACGGGGGCGCCTGGGCGGCTCTGTCAGTTGAGCGTCCAGGCCGACCCTCGATTTCAGCTCAGGTCACGATCTCACGGTTCATGAGTTCGAGCCCCGGATCTGCACTGAGAGCGGGGAGCCTGCTTGGGATGCTCGCTCTCCCTCTCTGCCCCAGCCCTGCTCGCGTGTGCGCTCACTCTCTCTCTGTCTTTCTCTCTCAAAATAAATAAACTCAACTAAAAAATTCACCTACCTCTATACCTAACATGGTGCATTCCCCTGTGTGGAGGTTAAAGTTTGATTTTAAAACTTAAAAAATTAAAGCACAAGCAGTTCCGTGCGGGGGTGAGTGCTTTTGGGACGGTCAGCACAGCCTGAGCCCACGGAGGCCGCACAACGGTGCTGGCGTCCCACCAAATCTGATCCCTGGAGACCAGTGCGGGGGCTGCCGGGGGCCCAGGAGAGAGACAGAGAGGCCTGGGGGCACCCAGGAGACACACG
>NW_027533280.1:1562372-1566718 GCF_008692635.1 Crocuta crocuta | reverse complement strand
CAGTACAACCTGCCAGGCCTCAGTGTCTCTCTGTGCAGAAGAAATAGAAACAGGATCTACCTCAACGGAGACGCCACGCTGACGTGATGTGGTGAGAAGGGGGCACATCACCCGTGTCTTCCCCCCAAAAACCCACACGCCAGTCTCACCATGAAAGATGCTTCAGGGGCGCCTGGGTGGCTCAGTCGGTGAAGCGTCCAACTTCAGCCCAGGTCCTGATCTCACAGTTCGTGAGTTCCAGCCCCGCGTCGGGCTCTGTGCTGACAGCTCAGAGCCTGGAGCTGCTTCAGATCCTGTGTCTCCCTCTCTCTGACCCTCCCCAGCTCACGCTGTCTCTCTCAAAAATAAACAAGCATTTAAAAAAGTAAAAAACAAAAAAAGAAGCCAGCGTGCAGGATTATCTGCTGTGTGATATCATTCTGATAAAGTACAGAACCAGACAAAACTAATCTACACTCTAAGAAATCGAGGTCGTGGTCAGTCTCAGGGTGGGTAGCGACTAGAGGGGACACAGGGAGGGTTTAGGCGCTGCTGCTTCCTGGTCTGGGCGCTGGTTACTTGGGTACGTTCAGCCGTGAAGACTCCACGTGCCAGTACATAGTCGGCTAACGTCGACGAAGATGGCCAGCGTTTTCTGGGTGCTGCTGGGCCATGTGCTAAACCCGCAGAGCGTGCTGCTCACCCAAGGCCCATCCCCCGCCCCTCCCTCCGCTAAGAGAACTCTGACTTGCTTCCAGTGGGGGGCACATAGCCCTAAATTCCAGGGCAGATGAGTCCAGCTCCAGTCCAGGCCCACAACCCTATTCTAGCCAATGAGAAAGAAAGGGAAGTCTGTTGGGGACTTCGGGGGGAAAAAAATCCCACTCCCCATAAAAGGACAGAACCGCGCCACTGCCCCATCCCTCCTTCTGGCTCTGAGTGACGTATATAACTGTGTGATGTAGGGTGCTGTGGCAGCCATTATGAGACCATGAGGTCAGGGCTAAGGAAATCACACAGGCCCTGGCCTAGTGTCCTGACGTGACTGGGCCCCTGAGCAAATCTGGAAACCTGCCATCTCAGGTCTCTTACAAAGCACAACAACAATCATCTGTGTTACACCAGCCACTCGGAAGCAGGCTTGAAGTTGCTGCAGCCCACGGCATCCCATGTGAATCGATGTTTCTTTCTCTCAAACCTGATAATCGGTCTGTGAGGTCGATACCATTCTGTGTTCTGTCTTATACATGAGGAAACTGAGGCACAGTGCGATTTTTAAGCTACTTAGTTGCTCAAGGACAGAACCCTGGCAGAGGCGAAGGGTTGTGGAGAGCCTGTGCTCTAACCACTACGTCCACCGCCTCGGGGCAGGCTCCCGCCTCCAGGTGTGGAGGAGTCAGGGTCACATCGGAGTGGGGACACTGCGGGGAGGCACCGCAGTCCTGACCCCCGCCCCCAGGCGGGTCAAGCTCAACGCCACCCTTCACTCCCCACCCAGGCCCCCTAATTACCCCGCCACGATGGAAGCCGGCAACGCTGTCTACCCTCTTTCTGGCAGGCACAGACCACCGCAAGCCCGAGTCCAAACCCACTTGTCCACCTGAGTCAGGCTGAGGAGACCCATGCCTTCCATTCCTCAACCTCCCTGTAATCACAAACCGGGCTGCTTTCAAGTAAACCGCAGCCCAAGAACCGAATCTGTCCCGACGCCTGCGTCCACTCATCCCAGGGGCTAAGGAGGCTTCTACATCCCTAACGTTTGGGTGTTCGGGGAGGCGGGGAAGGAACAGAAAGAACGCTATTTTGGGACACATGAAAGTCACACAAAGCCACACTTCGGCCCGCGAACAAAGCTGTCGTGCGCACAGCCTCACCCGCTCCGACACAGCACCGGCCGGGCCTGCGGAGCCAAAAGATATTTCCGACTTGTCCCTCTGNGGCTCGCCTCCCCCGCCTCGCAGCCGGCCGCGCGGAGAGAATGGAGTGACCCAGGACGTGCTCTAGGAAGGCAGCCGGGTAGACACACGTCACAAGAACGATTACTAAACGGGCCGTCCTTCGCCCGCCTTGGCCGCGGCCCCAGCACGCACGGTGGGGCCTCCCAAGGTCTCCTAAGATGGGGCAACGGTGCTGAGCCTGGAGGAACCAGAAGCTCAGGGCTGCCTCCTTCAAAGGCTCCAGCTTTTGCAAGAGCCTCAGCGTGTTGTAATCTGACCACGGCCGGTGGGCTGGGCGATCCAGCCGCGGCTACAGACCAGCCGGCTGGCGGGGGAAATCCCACCACGAGGTTTTTTTTACAGCATAAAATTTTCCATCTTAACCACGTTGAAACGCACGGTTTCGGTGACATTAAGCACATTCGCATCTTTGTGTCACAGCCTCACCGTCCACCTCCGGGACCTTTTGTCCTAATCAGAGACTCTGTGCCCATAAACACCGGCTCCCCTCCCCCAGCCCCTGGTGCCCAGGCTCCCGCTTCCTGTCTCTGTGAACGGGACCCCTCTGGGTGTCTCATGTAAGTGCGATCACCCAGGACCTGGCTTCCCTCTCACTCGGCAGTGACCTCAGGTTTCATCCGGGGCGTAGCACGAGTCAGAACTGCCCCTGCTTTGAAGGCTGAATCCTATCCCACCGTGTGGATGGACAGGCTTGTTTGTCTGCTCCTCTGTGGATGGACACTTGGACCGTTTCCGCCTCTCGGCTCCTGACGCCGTGAACTTGAGCATGAACATGAGCATGCAAGTATCTCTCTCCAAGTCCCCGCTCTCAATTCCTTGGGGGACATGCCCAGGGGCAGCGTTGCTGTGTCACAAGGTAATGCTGCGTTCACTTTTCTTCCACACCGTCTTCCGCGGCGGCCGTGCTGTTTCACATCTTCACCGACATTGCACAGGGTTCCGATTTCTCCGCATCCTCGCCGACACGGTTTATGTTCTGCTTTTCTGGTAGCACATCCTGAAGGGTGTGAGGCGGGGTCTCTGTGGGTCTGAGGTGCGATCCCCTCATCCCCAATGAGGCTGAGCTTTTGGTCATTTGTATGTTTTTTTCTAGAGAAATCTCTATTACGTCCTTGGCCCATTTTATTTGATTTTTGTTGCTGAATTGTCCTACCAGGAGCTTGAGACCAGATTTAAGGGTCACGCCCTCCATCTAGTCTTGCCGGCCCCTACCCCCCAACTCAGTCTTACTGTCTTGGAAGACAGCCCCACACTCACAGTTTCTCCAAGAGAAGTCTGAGAGCTATCCTTGACTCCCCCCTCACACCCCTAGAACAGTCTGTCAGCACAGCTCAGTGGCTCTCCCTGCAGAAGAAATCTCCAATCCGTTCCTGTCTTCCAAAAGGCATCCCGATGAACTGAGAACAAAATCTAAACCCTCACCGTGTACTGCAAAGCCCCAGCCCGCCTCGCCCCCTCCCCGGCCCCAAAGGCCTGTCTCCTCTTCCCCCACCAAGGAAGCAACTTCCTAGCTCCGGGCCTTTGCACGTGCTGCGCCCTCTGCCTGACAAGCCGCTCCCATGCCCGGCTCCTCCCTCCCCGGAAAGGCCCGCTCGACCACCCCACCAGTCTGTGATGTCAACGCGCCCACCTTACTCCCTTCAGATGCCTTTTGGGGGCGTCTCTATTTGCTTGCTCGCGGGCCGTCCTTCCCACTACGATGTCAGGAGCAGCGAGTGAGGACCGGACAGCTCTGTCACAACCGCAGCCCCCAGCCCCCAGCCCCCAGCGCGTGCTGAAGGAATGAGCAACCTTCCTGGCCACTCAGGAGCCCGGCCCCCGCCCGCCCGTCGGTACCAGTCCCTCGGGCAGCGCTGCCGGAGCCGACTCTTCGCTGGCCCGTCCCATCTGTCCTCGGGGACCGTGGTCACCCGAGTCCTGCGGAGTGCCTAAGGAAGCGGCTGGTGCTGAATTGCAAAGCGCCCCCCCCCCAACCCCAGCTAGGGCTGCTCCTGACCACGTGGCAGAGACACCTGGAACTTTCCCGGCCTCCCCTGTGGTGGGTCAACCAGACCACAGGGGGAGAGCTCCCTCCAAAGTCAGGGACGCAGCAGAAAGGCAAGGCTGCTGGGGATTATGGCCAAAACCGTCAAAAAGGTTCAAGAAGCCCCTGCCGGCACTGACCCCCAGGGTTGAAGGACGTCTGGAACCTCAGCTGGACGGTGTCCCAGCCCCCCGCCTTCCTCCCTCCCCGCCCCCAAGGACACAAGCGGCCGTGACCGCTGACAGCCCACTACACTTATCTCTGCTCCCGGCCACCGGGCAGCGTGCAGCTCAGCAGGGTCAGTCCCGCGTCTGGCCGGAGAGGCTGCTGAGGGCCACACTGACCCCCAAGGCCAGCCTCCTGGCCCCGCCCTCAGCCCCGCCCCC
>NW_027533280.1:1561198-1562275 GCF_008692635.1 Crocuta crocuta | reverse complement strand
CCCGCCAGAGCGCTCTGCTCCCCCCGTCGTCATGAGAGCTCACATCAACATCCCACCTCACAAATGGGGAAACTGAGGCTCGAGGAGGTTAGGATTTGGGGCCGTTTTCTTAATCTGCCCCCCATCCTGCCATATACGAAGAAATAATAAATGGTATTTTTAAAATTCTTCTCATTACTACCTCACTTGCCCAAGTAGAAAGAAACGTGCAGCTCCAGATTTGGAAACTGAGGCAGGGAGCTTACGGTGGGCATAACACCTTAAGTAGATTTCCTCTGGGAACCCTTCCACCACCCAGGACCCTGATGGTCTCCATGGACTAACTCCAAATTGATCCACAAAGAGCCTGGGAATTCATCGCAGCGAGGCCAGCCTGACGCGGTCACCACACAGCCGCACACGCACTGGGCAGGGCAAACTCATGTCCCATTTACCGGCCTGTTTATCCCTCGAGGCAACACCTGCATGGCCAGGCCTATGATTACCCCCATTTTACAGATGAGGAAACCACGGCCTGGAGAAGCCAAGTCACTCGGCCACATCGGCTGTGGAACAGGCTTCAGCTAACTATCGTGAGTGCCTAGAAACCTAGATATCCATATAAATCTGCCCGTGGTTAAATGCTACCAATTTATTTAATTTTTTTTTATTTTTATTTATTTCTAGGAGAGAGAGAGAGACACAGCGTCAGCAGGGGAGGGTCAGAGAGAGAGGGAGTCACAGACTCTGAAACAGGCTCCAGGCTCCGAGCTGGCAGTCAGCACAGAGCCCGACGCGGGGCTCGAACCCACAAACCGCGAGATCATGACCTAAGCGAAAGTCGGACGCTTAACCGACTAAGCCACCCAGGTGCCCCCAATTTTTTTTTTTTTTTTTAACCGCAGTGCGGGGCACCCAAAACACCTCTGCAGCTGGGGTGGGGCCATGAGCAGCTGGGCTACGACCTGGGACAAAAGTAGAGAGCGCAGGGTCAGGTGGACACTCCACTTCCACCACTGGCTGTGTGACCTCAGGCAGATCCATCAACCTCTCTGTGCCCCTGTGCCTCCACCTGGAAAACTTGTTACCGCACCACTG
>NW_027533280.1:1549566-1560845 GCF_008692635.1 Crocuta crocuta | reverse complement strand
TCCCCCGTGCGGCTTGGCAGCTTGGCATACAGCAGGCACTCCACCAAGGCCGGCTGCTATTAGCATCAGGCTACCTGTAGGGACGCAAAGGGTGGCCCCTCAAAAGACCTCTCTAACTGGAATCTTGACGTGACCCTATTGGGAAAAAAAGGTCTTTGCAGACGCAGTTAAGGATCTTAAAATGAGATTATCCCGGATCACGCGGGTGGGTGGGTCCTAAATCCAATGGCGAGCCTCCCTGTAACAGGAGAGATGTTACAAAAAAGGGCCGTGTGGAAAGGAAGGCAAAGATTGGAGAGATGTGGCCACAGGCCAAGGGCCTTCTGGAGCCACCAGAAGGAGGCAGGCTCCTCCCTAAGAACCTCGGGCTGCAATGCGGTCTGGCCAACACCTTGGTTTCAGGGTTCTGGCCTCCAGAGCTGTGAGAGAATGTATTTCTATTGCTTTATATTTTTTATGTTTCTTTACTTTTGAGAGACAGACAGAGCAAGAGCAGGGGAGAGGCAGAGAGAGAGGGAGACACAATCGGAAGCAGGCTCCAGGCTCTGAGCTGTCAGCACAGAGCCCGACGCAGGGCTTAAACTCATGAACTGTGAGATCATGACTTGACCTGAAGTCAGGTGCTCAACCAACTGAGCCACGCAGGTGCCCCTCATTTATTTATTTTATTTTTTGAGAGAGAGAGAGAGAGACAGAGCACAAGCAGGGGAGGCGAAGAGAGAAAAGGAGACACAGAATCCGAAGGAAGTTCCAGGCTCTGAGCTGTCAGCACAGAGCCCGATGCGGCGCTCGAACTCATGAACTAACTGTGAGATCGTGAGCTGAGCCGAAGTCGAATGCTGAACCGACTGAGTCACCCAGACACCCCACTCTTGCTTTAAATCACCAAGTCCGTGATCACTTGCTACGGCAGCCCCAGGAATCTAACAGGCTCCCTGAGAAGGCTCCGGAAGACGCACAGACGTTTCCAGCAAGAAGGCTTTTCTTTTTTTTTTTTAATGTTTTATTTATTTCTAGGAAAGAGAGAGAGACACAGCGTGAGCAAGGGAGGGTCAGAGAGAGAGGGAGTCACAGACTGAAACAGGCTCCAGGCTCTGAGCTGGCAGTCAGCACAGAGCCCGACGTGGGGCTCGAACCCACGAACCTCGAGCTCATGACCTAAGCGAAAGTCGGACGCTTAACCAACTAAGCCACCCAGGCGCCCCGCAAGAAGGCTTTTCTAAGACAGATCCCAGCCTGTGGCCCCCAGGCCCTTCCTTCTGCACGGCTGTAGCAGGAGGTAGGGAGATGTGGCTCTGCCTTCAAGGCTGTTTACAAAGCTCACAGGGGACGGGAGTTCCTCCAGCCGGGCCCCTGGGAGGTGACTTATGTACCAGAACAAGGATCTCCGAGATCCACTGCCAGGAACCAAACCCACGGCGGGAACAGCAACCAGAGAACTTGGCGCACGTGCCCGGAAGGGAGGGTGTGCGGGTCCCTGTGGACGCCAACACTGTTTTTCAGGAAGGAACTATTAAACCAAGTACCCGAGGGCCCACCGGCGCGAGTGCGCACAGTTGGCGCTGGGGGCAGCGACTTTCCACCTCGAGCCTTTTATTGAGGCCGTGCTGGGCTTCTGTATGCTTTCGCTTCTTTTTCCATCATCCCTGGTTTTCTTTCCTTCTCTTCTTTCTGACGCCAGCAGGGGCCTTCCGGGCGAGCGTCGGCCCTGCAGGGCACACCCAGCCCGGCTGTCATGAGTAACGTGACCGTCAGGGGCCCTGTGAGCTGAAAAGAGGACTCTCACCACACCAGTCGAAAGTGGCTCTCGGGGGGGAAACCGAGTTCCCGGAGAACCCAGGACCTAGGGGCTGGCTGTGACCGGGACATCTGCAGGTCCAAGGAACTTCGAGAGAAACAGAGAGAGTGTAAGCAGGGGAGGGGCAGAGAGAGAAACCCAAGCAGGCTCCACGCTGTCAGTGCAGAGCCTGGCACGGGGCTCGAACTCCCGAAAATGCAAGATCACGACTTGAGCTGAAATCCAGAGTCAGACGCTTAACCGACTGAGCCACCCAGCCGCCCCCAGGGGCCCAAGGCTTCTGATTAAACCAAGCCCGAGGCCGGGGGCCCAGCCCCAGTTTGCTGTGTGGCCCCCAAGAGGCCCCTCAAACTCTGAACCCTGGATCCGCTCGCCCCCTGACGCACAAAGGAAAGGCAAGTCAAACTTGCAAGTCAGAAACGCAAATCAAAACAACAGCCATTGCAACCACAGACTTTCGAGAAGGCCTGAAGGGATCAGATGCTGGCGCGGATGCGGGAGGGAGAGCAACAGCCTTCGGGAAGGCCCGGGTAACGAAGCCAGCTCCCAGCAGAGGCCGTGAGAACTGGAGGCAGAGCCGGGATTTGAACCCACACCTCACTGTGCTCCTGACCCCTGTGCTGTGTGCGGACGCCCAGCACTCGTGGCTGTATGCACGGTCACACGCACACGTACACACAGGCTCACACGCACACGTGCACATGCCCACACAGGCTCGTGAACCCCCAGGCTCTCACGAGCACAGTTCACAAAGAGCCCACACGTCCCTAAATGGTGAGTAAACACACAAATGCACTCCATCCGCACAGTGAAATACGACTGTACCGTAAAAATGAAGGAGGCAGGACACCTGCTACGATGTAGACAAGCCTGGAAAACATGAGGCTGAGGGAACGAAGCCAGACCCAGAAGGACACGAACTGTAAGATCTCATTCACATGAAACGTCTGCGAAAGGCAAGTCCATAGATACAGAAAGCAGACTGGGGGGCCCAGGGGCTGGGGGTCAGAGGAGCAAGTGGGGAGTAGCGGCTAAGGAGGAGCAGGCTTCACTTTGGAGGATGGGAATGTTCTAGAAGCCGACAGAGGTCATGGCTGCACAACTCTGGGAAGGTACTAAATGCCACCAAATGGATCACTTTACAGTGACTCACTGGGGGTGTCAGGGTGGCTCAGTCGCTTGAACGTCCGACTCTTGATTTCTGCTTGGGTCATGATCCCAGGGTCGTGGGATTCAGCCCCAAGTCTATGCTCAGCGCAGAGCCTGCTGGGAATTCTCTCTCTCCCTCTGCCCCTCTCGCCCTGCGCACACGTGCCTGCACATCTGCTCTCGCTCACTCTCTAAAATTAAAAAAATTTTTCTTTTAATAACTAAAGTGACTGATTATATGTTATGTGAACTTCGCCTCCATAAATTATTAAGTAGAGAGTTAACAACTGCACAATCACTCTGAGAGTGAGCACGGCACACCCGGGCAAAGCGGAGGCTGCACACACCTGGACCTTCCACGAACTCACCTGTGTACGCCCGGGGAGGAGCGTGTTCACAGCCCAGCACCGCAGAAACTCACCACCATCACGATGCACGAAGATGGCCTCGTGGAATATTACACAGCAGTGAAAAAGGAGGCATGGCCTATTGCAACAACAAGGCCAGATCTCACAAACATAATGAGAAGCAAAACGAGACCAAAAATATACCTGTGTGTGTCTCAGTCTGTCTGGGCTGAGCTGCTGTAACGAAATACCACAGCCAGGGTGGCTTACAAACAACAGACATTCATTCCTCAGGGTGAGGGTGCCAGTGTGGTCGGGGAAGAGCCCTCCTTCTGGCTGCAGACTTGTCAGTGTGTCCTCGCAGGAAGGGAAGCAGCAGGGAACACTTTGGGGTCTCTTTTTTAAAGGCACCAATTCTGGGGCGCCTGAGCCGCCCAGTCTGTTAGGTGTCTGACCTCAGCTCAGGTCATGATGTCTTGGTTGTGGGATTGAACCCCACGTCTGGCTCTGTGCTGAGTGTGGAATCTGCTTGGGATTCTCTCTCTCTCTCTCTCTCTCTGCCCCTCGACTGTTCACTCGCTCTAAAAATTTTAAATTTAAAAAAATTAAGTATCTAAATCAGGTATAAGTGAGACTCCAGCTGAGTCTGTGAGATCAAACACCCTCATGCTTGTGAAATAGCATTTGACACTCCCACTCTGAAAGGAGAAAGAGGGAGAAGTGGAGCCCAAAACCCAACGGAGCAAACCACACTAAACCCAAGGCTCTAGAACAATCCCCCTCGACCGACACCCTGCCTTCCGGATCCACTGGGACTGTGGCTGGGGTCCCCTCACATTTGAGGGGCACAGCCCAGTCTGCAGGTCTCCTGGGTGATGGCTCTGCGGGGTGTCACCCCAGTGGGGCGTGTGCATCAGCCTCACCTGGCAGCCACCCTCTCCCTGGGGTGCGCAGCCACAGCTCTCTGGGCAGACGTCATCTGGGCAGAAATCCAGGTGACACCCTTCTCCTGAGGAGGGAGCTCAAAGGACCTCTGGTTATTTCTGGGGTCCTTCCCTTGTCTTGGAAAATAGCACACGTGCCACTGAAGGGCCCTAAAATCTAAGAATCCCAGCCACCCTCCCTCACTCCTTCCCTTCAGTTCAAGCTGGCTGGCTTCCCACAGGGGTGAATTAGGTGTGGTCCACACCCACACTCATCTCTTTATCAAACGGTGATCGGCCGCACCTTCGCCCTTCTTCGAGCAGGCTTTCCCCTTTCCAGGACGGAGAGGCTGAGAAGCTCCCAGACGTTTAACTTCTGCTTCCCCCTGATGAACAATCCGGAGGTCATTTCTCTAAGTCCTCACTCTCCTGTAAAGGCTCCCAGAAGCCACGCCCCCAGCGCTGAGCTTAGAGCCCCCTCTCGGGAGCCACGCCCCCAGCGCTGAGCTTAGAGCCCCCTCTCGGGAGCCACGCCCCCAGCGCTGAGCTTAGAGCCCCCTCTCGGGAGCCACGCCCCCAGCGCTGAGCTTAGAGCCCCCTCTCGGGAGCCACGCCCCCAGCGCTGAGCTTAGAGCCCCCTCTCGGGAGCCACGCCCCCAGCGCTGAGCTTAGAGCCCCCTCTCGGGAGCCACGCCCCCAGCGCTGAGCTTAGAGCCC
Source organism: Crocuta crocuta (assembly GCF_008692635.1). NCBI lineage: Eukaryota > Metazoa > Chordata > Mammalia > Carnivora > Hyaenidae > Crocuta > Crocuta crocuta. The sequence continues at coordinate 1,555,911 of NW_027533280.1, read as the reverse complement.
CCTCTCGGGAGCCACGCCCCCAGCGCTGAGCTTAGAGCCCCCTCTCGGGAGCCACGCCCCCAGCGCTGAGCTTAGAGCCCCCTCTCGGGAGCCACGCCCCCAGCGCTGAGCTTAGAGCCCCCTCTCGGGAGCCACGCCCCCAGCGCTGAGTTTACAGCCCCCTTCCCGGAGCCACGCCCCCAGCGCTGAGCTTACAGCCCCTCTCCCGGAAGCCACGCCCCCAGCGCTGAGCTTACAGCCCCCCTCCCGGAGCCACGCCCCCAGCGCTGAGCTTACAGCCCCCCGCCCCTCGCTGCCAGGTGTCCAGTTTCCTCACCCCCAAGCTCCACCCTCCACAAGACAGGAGGGCACACTCTTCAGCTACTTTATACCCAGGATCGCCTTTCCTCCGCCTTCGAACCAGGTCCCCGGTTCCGCGTGTGACCGCACCCCGCTGGTGACCCCACCCTGTTGTGTAAGAAGACGGGGCTCCCCCAGCTCCTCTCGTCCTCCAGAGCCCTCCCCAGCACTGATCGGACGCGTCCGTTCCTGGCAGTGGGGGCTCCCTCTGGCTTGCACCCCGAACTCTCCCAGTCTCTGCCCACTACCCAGTTCCAAAGCCACTTTCTACTCAGGGTGTCACTTCTGTCTTAGTCCATCCGGGCTGCATGAACAAGGTGCCCCGGACACGGCGGCTTATGGACAATGGGCGCATGTCTGTCACAGTCTGAGATGCGGGTCCCGGCGCGGCCGGGGAGAGCCCTCCCTGGGTCAGAGGCTCTCTGCTGTGTCCCTGCGAGGCCAAAGGGGCAAGTGAGCTCTCTGGGGACTCTTTTTTTTTCTTTAATTTTATTTATTTTTGAGAGAGATAGAGACCGTGTGAGCAGGGATGGGGCAGAGAGAGAGGAAGACACTGAATCCCTGGCGCGGGGCTCAAACCCACAAACCGTGAGATCATGACCTGAGCCAAAGTTGGACGCCCAACCGACTGAGCCACCCAGGCGCCCCTGGGAGCTCTTTTGTCAGGGCACTAACACTTTCCTAAGGGCCCCACCCTCACGGCCCCATCACCTCCCAGAGGCCCCGCCTCCTTGTACTAGACCACAGCAGTAGGACTGGTTTCAAGTACAGTTCAAAGTCAGAGGAAAGCAAGCGCCGTGTTTCAGGGAGCAGACAGGGAAACAGATAGAAAGCACAGCAGGCTGGGAATGAGCCTCGTTGCATCCGCGGGGGCCTCCGGAGGGCACCTCCGGAGGGCACCTGAGGCTCTGCTCTCTATCTGGGGGTGATCACACAGGTGTTCGTGTTCTGTGCCTACTTAACCGCGTGTGTCTCAGGCACTTTCCTTGAAGCGCCTAATATTTCACAGCAGAAAGAAACCAGAGTCTCCAGCGTTGAAACGAGCGAGCAGGAGGCTTTGATGGGTGGAATTCGCGAAGCCTGGGAACACGCAGCCGAAGGAAGTCCCGGGGCCGCAGAGCCTTTCGAAGCTGCCAAGGGATTCCGGCTGCAGTCGGCGCCCTGCCGAGTAATGCCCATGACCTCCGCCGCCGGCCAACGGGCCAGATGGGGCCAGGCTGATGGGGCACGAGATTTCTGCGGGACTCAGAGGGCCGGGTGGGGGGCACCAGAACAGAGGGGAGACCCCGTCTGCCACCCCAGCGGCCAGCTTTCCAGCCCAGAAGAGGAGGTGGTGACTGTGCGGCCGGTCCCGCAGGCGGTCATGCGTCCATCTGCAGTACTGGAGTTAATCTGGGGGGGGGGGGGGAATCAGGCCGGCAGAAGCTGCTGGAAGGATCTGCTGGCCATGGAGCCTCTCGTGAGGCCTGGAATGGAGGAGGAGAAATAGGAAGCAGGTGGAGGAAGTACTTAAAGAGGGAAGGCGCAGCCCCAGGCAGGAGGTGGGGGGGGGTTTCAAACCCTCCCTGGGGTCCCGGCCTGCTGAAGGTGGGGCTGCCAAGCTGGGGGCAGTCCAGACACCCACCCCCGCTGGGCCAGAAGAGCCCCACTCCCATCTGATTCTCACAAGGCTGCTTTTGTGTTGCCACACACAAAATCTGCTGGAAGAAAACGCGCACTCATGAGGAAACAATCAGACAAATCCACACCGAGGGGCAACCTGCCAAAAAGGCTGGCGCGGTCCCCCCACAGACAAACTCGGGGGGGGACAGGGAGAGGGCTCACGCCAGTCCCCTGCACGGTCCTGGCGGTTTCTCCAAACTGAAATCTTTCCACCTAAAACCTCTTTTGGGAATGGAACACACGGACCGCCCTGTGGTTGTTTCACGAGGCGGAACGGTCCCTTCGGGGGGACGGCTGGGACCTTCGCAGTCCTCCAGACGGACCGGCAAGAGCGACCCAGGTGGACCAGGAAGGTCTAGAAAAGAGAACGACAGGACGCAGGCAACGGGGCACAGCATGGTCCCACTCGGGAAACGAAGACAGCCTGATCCTGTTCGCACACGCCTATGAGGTTTAGAGGGACGCAAGAGCAAACGCTATGTAACACTTGCTAAGCTGTTATCCTAAGTGCTTTACATACGCCAACTCCTCCACCGTTTAAGAGCCCTAGAGAGAAGATAGACACTTTATTAACTCCATCCCACAGAGAAAGCAGAAGGCACAGAGAGGTTAAGTCGCTTGCCCAAAGGCACACAGCAGGGGGAAAGTCAGGATGTGAACCCAGACTGTTTGGCCCCAGAGTCCATGCTCTTGGGTCCACCTAAGCTCCCGGGTGCCAAAACCCCGGCCAAGAGCTGGGGCTTTGAGAACCGACCTTGACTGACCTTGTCGGCCTCGGTACCACCTTCCAGTCCCTACATTGCACTCGGTGCCGTGCCTCTCACCCAGATGGAAGGTGACAGTGTGAGCACCCTGGGCACTCTGTTCAGAGATACTCCCGGAGGCCCCCAGGGCCTGGCTGTTCCCCACACACCTCCACACTGTCCTGGCTGGAGAAGGGTGTGCCCCAGGGCCCAGAGCAAGGGCCAGCAGGCTGGCACTCATGACAGATGTGCCCAGGCGCACTGCAGAATATCCCTGCAGGCTATGCAGATTTCACACCGATCACCCCTCTGAGGTAGGTGGGCAGCTGGTGACAAAGGCCACAAGGGTCTCGGGGGGGCCCTCCCCCAGCGCATACCCAGGGAACCCCGCGTGGGGCAGACAAAGCCTGAACTTTGGCACCCTCCGGTGCTGACGTCCCTCCTCTCAAACGTGCTGCCAGGACGTGGCCGACCAGGCTACGGACGGGGGACTTTCTGCCTGGAAGACACTCGTTACTGACTTGCTCCTGCAACCGTCCGGCCTCTTCCAAGCCCTGCTCCCCTGGCCCAGCTGGCCTCCACCCAGCACCCATTTCCTCCCCTCACCTGGGATGATCGCCCTTGCCAGCAGCTCTCGCTGCTAATTTGCTCCGTGACTTTACGCAAATCTCCACTCCTTCTGGATTTTGTTTTCCCCAAAGGAAAAATTAAAAAAATGGCATTGAGTAAAACCCAAGTTCCTTTGAACTGATAAAAACAATTAGCCAACAAGCCACCACCTCCTCAAGAGGTCTTAGATGGAGCCAAACAGCATAATCTCTAACACTGTAATAGCAAATGTCACTGAGGCAATGAGATGAAGTGGGGAAGCTATTCTGGGGCAAAGGGCCCTTCAACCATTTTTGCTGCCTTTCGCCTTTTCCTTTCTGCTAACGCTTGCCCATCCCCCGCGTCCCCTACTCCCTACCCAGCCTCCTTGTCGTTCAGGGCCCCACCCCACCCGCCCCACCCCCTGTGGTTTGGGGGAAAAGAAACCCCTTCCCCAGCTCCAAGGATGCACGTGTGATCCAAGCCCGAGCGGCCATAGCAGTCCGTTCTGACCCCGGGATAAGCGTGGGACACAAGCCGGGCCAGTCAGAGCCGACGAGCATTCACAGCGCCACTTTTCCCAGCCACTGGGAAAATTCTCTCATTATCCTTAAAGGTCCCTCCACAAGGTTCCCTTGGAGACCTCTGGGCACCTTCCAAGCGGCCGGTCTCCCCCCCACCCCCCTCATAGCGCAGAAGAGCAATCCTGAGCCCCAGATACAGCTGCAGGTGAGAGAGAGATCTGGAAATAGACACACCCAAGCAATCAATCTTGAACTCCAGGATTCCATCCTGCCTACCAGGTGCTCCACTGTGGGACCCTCAGGAAGGAGAGCAGGGCCAGGAGAGCTCCCCTCCCCGCCCTCCCCCTGCACGCTCAGGCCGCTTACTGAGGGCAGGCACAGGATTTTGCAGGACAGTGCGTGTGGGCCGCGCCTCCAGTCCCTTACAAGGTCAAATCGTCAGCAGAACGGACCTGGCTCTGCCCCTCCTGCCGACAGTTTCTGCCGGTGAGGACAGGAGATGACACAGAAGTGGATCCCCTTTAACGCTGAGCTTCTGCTTAAATGCAGCAGGAAGGGAAACCCCCTCCCCCCGCGGGGGCCACGGTGGCCACAGAAGGAGGTGACTCCAGACCCCAGCCAGGACAGGTGCCGTTTCTTCACCCGCCACTCCCAGACAGCCCTGGTGGCACCTGTGGAAATCTGTGTCCCTCCTGGCCACTCTGTCATCGACTTGGGACGGAAAAGGGGCCCAGCAGAAGGCCTCGGCCAAGGGAAACACCCAGTCGCTGGAAGGAGAGAGAATCACGGGGATTTTGTTAAAACTCAGGCCGCTGCCTGAATCCACAAATGCACCTCAGAGACGAGGCCCCCGGTGGCTCCTCCTGCCAGGCTCGTGCTAACAAGGGGTCTCCACAGCACTCAGAGGTGGGCCTGGCGAAAATGAGGCACAGCAAAGCGAAGTAACTGGCCACAGTCCCACGGAATGGAGTGGAAGAGAAGGTAATGGAATCTAAGGAGTCAGGTTCCAAAGCCCATGCTTTTGAGGATCCACAGCGGGACCCCCTTTCTGACTCAGCCCACAGTCCTACCTACGCCAGTCAGGTCTCTGTCATGGGATCCGGATGAACAAGACAGACGGGGTCCCTGCCTCACGGGACCTCAAAGCCAATGAACGCTGTAACCTGCGAGAATGGCAAAGGCTCAGAAGGAAATAACACAGACTGGTTCTAACACAGACGGGGTAGATGGTGGGAGTGGGGCTCGCGGGGAGGTCTTCTTCAGGAGGTCACGTTTGAACTGAAACATAAAAGCACGTGCAAAGGCCCAGGGGCGGGAAAGAACACAGGGCCCTGCAGGAAAAGAAAAGCCCGCAGGGCTGGAGCAAGGGTAAGAAATCTGAGAGTCGAAGCAGGCAGAGGCCCTGAAGAAGCGACGTACAGGCTTCCCACCACCCACGAGAAGTTTTGTTTTGAACCAGGGCAGCGAGATGATCCAATTTGCATTTTCTGAGGAGCATTCTGGCTGCAGCAGAAAGACCCGCCAGCAGGGATGCAGGACCAGGCGGGAGCAGACGGTGCGGCGAGGGGGCTCCGGCAGCTGGCGAGAGACAGGGGCAGCTCAGGTCACAATGGGGGCCATGTGGGGATGGGGGAGGGAGGCCAGCCCCACGTCCCTGCGCGGGTGCACGACCTGTCACTGGTCACAAACCTCCCTGCGAGCCCTTGTCTCCTAAACGTCCATTCGATAAATATTTGAGAAGCTGCGAGTGTGTGCTGGGCACCATTCCAGGTGCTGGGGACACAGCGAAAAACAGACCAAGGTCCCTGCCCTCACGGGCCCACGACCTCCGGGGGAGAGGCCCACAATAAACAATAAACACAATGCACGGTAAGTGATGCGGCATCTCACGGGGTCACGGAGCTCCAGAAGTAACCGCGGGGTGCGGAGGGCCCGGGGCCCGGGGACGTGGGGACGCGGAGGGGCTGGCGAAGTCAAACAGGGAGGTCGGGGGGGGGGGGCCTCCAAGAGCACCCGCGATCTGAACGAAGCCCTAAAGAAGGCGGGAGAGCGAGTCGCACGCATCAGGGGAAACCTGCGGGCAGAGCGCACAGCTGAGGGGGAGCACAGCCGTGTCTCGGGAACGGCCTTCCAAGGCCAGCGTGCAAGGTCAAGGTGAAGGGAGGGCAGAAAGGGGTCAGGAGCAGATGGCACAAGCCGCAGGGGGCCGACGGAAGGACCCGGCTTCGACTCCAAGGAGGACGAGGCAGGCCCACGGCGGGGGTTTCAAACAGAGGAGATGGGTGGCCGGGCTGCAGGTTTCACAGGCTCCCTGTGGCCTGCTGCTTCGAGAAAACCCGGCCAGGGCGCACGGGCAGAGGCAGGGAGCCCGTGGGGACCCAGGGGGGCGCCGATGGAGCCTGGGGCCAGGGCGGGGGCCACAGGTATGGCGGGAAGTGGTGGCATCCTGGACGTATTGTGAAGATGAAACTATAAACGTAGTACTGGTT
>NW_027533280.1:1541671-1549369 GCF_008692635.1 Crocuta crocuta | reverse complement strand
GGGCACTCGCCCGGCAGCCCCTGCCCACCTGAGCTGAGATACGCAGTTGGCCCCTGGCCGCCGGAGGCTGGAACTCAGGAGACAGGGCTGGGCCTGGGGTATCAACCAGGGAGGAGCCGGGACAAAGACGCCCGTCCCCAGCGGACACCGGCGGCGGCCCCGGGGCCCCAACACGGAAGGCATCTTTGGTCTTTGTAGTTGGCCAGGGAGGTAAGAGGGAAGCAAGACAACTGACATTTCAAGTGTCCTTCTGGGAGCTTCCAGAAAAGGTGGAAGGAACTTCACCCAAAATGCCAGGAAGCAAACAAGGGTCAGGCCCCTCCTGTTCCTTCCCCTGCACCCCCCACCCCAGCAAGGACAGGAAGACAGGGGGCGGGGGGGTGGGGAGGAGGCAAGAAACGGACAGCCGGCCCTGGACCACCAGGGCCCTGGACCTCGGGGTGCCCGGAGGGTCTGGGCAGACGGGCCGCCCCGTGGCCGCCCGCTGCGAAGCCCTGTAAGGCTCCAAAGCCAAGAATGGGCTGTTTTGTGTTGTTTGTTTCTCTTTGCGTTTGTGGCCATTCCCAGGCCAGGGGAGGCCAAGGTCACGTTTGACAACGGGGAGGGAAACGAGGTACATAAAAGAACTTCTCCTTTTGTTTTTTGTTTTTTTGTATTTTGGCCCCAGCCGTGCAACTGAATTCCCTGCACCATAAACATGTTTATGGCTCCAAAGCCATTAGACCTTTGTGGAGAAGGGCAGGGACACTAACTCCTCGACGAGCGGGAACCGGAAGTCGGCCTGCGTCAGCCTCGTGCCGGAAACCGCCCTGGGGGCGGCTGACGAGCTGGGGGGCCTCTCTGCTGCCGACCCGGGACACGGGGCCGCCCGTCTGGGCACCAGCAGGACCCACGGACGTCGACGGAGCCGACACGCTGGTGCGGGGTCCCCGGCGCGACCAGGACGTGCCCCAGGGAGATGTCACTGAGCAGGTCTTCGACGCCGACTCGTGACTCACCGCTTGTCGTTTGCTGCTCAACCAAGGCCAGAACACGGCAATTCCAGGTAACTGAACTCGACCACGTTCTAGCTAATCACACTGAATCACCGAGGGGTGGCTCGGCCAGTATTAGTCATTCCGGGAAGGGACGGGGAACGTTTCATGGAATGGGAAGAGCGAGGCCCACGGAACACGCCCCGGGTGCCAGGCAAGGGAAAGCCAGGCTGCGCCGGGACGCGTGGTCACACATGTATACATGCACCCAATACGCACAGGCACACGCGTTAACACGCATGCCTGAGTGTGCCCATACATGTAACGACACACACAATGCGATAACAGTTGTGCGCACACATCAACACATGTGCACATCCGTCCACACACACGTGCCAATGACGAGGACCGCGTGTGCCAGGCCACCACAGGCGGTCACGTGTCAACCCACGAGCTCGTGTGCACGTCTAAGCCAACACAGGGACGCCGTGTTCCGTGTTACACGTGTGTGTACACCACCAGTCGTGTGTGCACTCAGTACATGCGCGCTCGCATCAGCATCCGCGTGTCCACACATGCGCACACGCACACACCCTCGCGAAGCCAGAGCGGGAAACAGAAATACATCAGATTTATTTCTCTCAAAAGAGCCCCCGGTGTCCAGCTGTCATGAAGTAGCGTCTCGGGCACGGGGAGGAATCGCAAGTTCCACCGCGGGAAAGAGGAAGCAAAACACAGCAGCCCCCGCACGCACCTGTGACCCCGGCCACCCCGAGGAGGGGGCGCCTGCCGTCTGCCACCAGGATCAATTCCAGTTGCAGGAAACACCGGGCTGGCCCAGGGGCCGTCAGTCTGTGACACCATGATCCCCTCTGAGATTGACCTGCAGCTTCCTGGAGGTTGGGGGGTGGGGGGGGGCAGCTGGCGTGGGGAGCTGGCCAAGCAGACCCTGGCGGGGAGAGATGCGAGCCCACCCTGAGGGTCGCTGGGACCACGGGCACGGGACCGGCTGCCCTTCCCAGCTGGCCTTGGCATCTGTGATTCTAGAACACCCCGGGCTGTACTAGACGGGCCCGCGAGGAAGACACCCAGGAGGCGCGCGCTGTACCAGCGGTTCTGGGAGGCGCCTATAAGGAGGAGGCCGGAGCTGACCCGCCACCCGCGGGCCATGCAGGCAAAGGGGAGGTCGCCCGAACGGAGGGTCCGGGAAGGGCCTGTCTGCTGCAAGACACTGACTCGGGCCACACAGAAATCAGATAGCAGGGAGCCTGTGGGCTGCACTCTCTCTGGACTGAAATCTCGGTTCTGCCCTTTCAGCCGTGTGGCCTGGAGCAAGTGACTTCACGGCTCGGCGCTTCCCTTTCCCTGAGGAAACGAGAGGCAACGGTCGCTATGCAGATACGAAAGGAAATGATTTCGTGCCTGCAAAACACTTCGAGTGGCATCTGCCCGGTAAACAGTACTCATTAGCTATTATCTATCATCAACCCCCACCTTCTAAGTGATGGGCAGAGGAGATTCGCCAGAGGCCACAGGCCACCCACAGGCAGGGTGGGACGCTCCTGAGGCTCCCGGGGTGGCTCTCACCGAGGGCAGAAGGAGCCAAACAGAGTCTGGGTCCAAGTCGTGGGAGGGGAGAGAGGGTAAGGAGACGCCCCAACCTCACAGCCCTGACCACCTCACCATCGTACCCCGAGCCCACTGCCGCTCTGGCCCTCGGGGACACTGCCGTGCAGGCGGCACGGTGGCCCTGCCTCAGCAGAAGTCCACGCTCATGTGGGTGAAAGAGGACGTGCAAATCAACGTGTAACATGATGGGGGCTCCATTCAGGGGCGGGAGGGTTAACACTACACAGATGATCTGAGAGCGAGCCTTCCGGACAGAGGGGAATGCAAGCCAGAGACTCTGCAGCGGGACCAGGCTTCGCAGGCTCAAGGACATCTAGGAGATGAGCACGGCAGGTGAGCCGCGGGGCCAAGAGCGGGGGAGGTGAGGGGGGAGGAGGGCGTATCACGGGGGCCTTCAGGCCACCGAGAGGGGCTCCGTCTTCATTCATAGTAACAGAGGGAGCCGCGCGGGGACGTGTGATCAGATGAGTGTTTGCTCAGGATTCCTCTGTCCGTGGAGCCCAGAGACAGACTACTGCACAGTCCACGAGGTGGGTGGAGAGGGCTGTAGCGGTGACGCTGAGGAGCTGAAATGCAGATATGGTTTGAAGATAAAGCCAATAGGATCTGCTGATAGACCATGTCAGGCTTGAGCCAAGATTTTCACCCCTGCACTTGGGGAAGCAAATGGAGGGGTCACTGACTGAGCTGGAAATAAGAGAGGGAAGTCGTCAGCCACAGCTGGAAAAATTCGTGGATGAAGCACCGGAGACAGATTCCAACCAGAAAACCAACTTAAAGAGAGCGGAGGGGACTCAGCTCCCCTCCTGGATGTGAAGAAGCTAAAAGGTCCACCAACCACATGCTGGCCCAGCAGACGAGCCCGTCCCGCCACTGGGCCTTCCCTGTTGGACGAGAGACACCCGGTAACTTGGAAATGTACCCTCGGCGACCTTGACCGTGCATTCGTCACCCATTCAAACTTGGAGGACCTCGCGTGCCAGGCTCAGTTCTAGGCAGTGAATACAAGAGTCCCCATTCGCCTGCCGTTTTCTTCCAGGACATTCTCTCTCTCTCTCTCTCTCTCTCTCTCTCTCTCTCTCTCTCTCTCTCACACACACACACACACACACACCAGGCAAGGTCAACTGGGCCAATCACTCTCTGAAGCTTGTTACCCTGACTGTTGATGATGGTAACGCAAAGTGTCGCAGACGGGGCGCCTGGGTGGCTTAGTCGGTTAAGCGTCCGACTTTCGCTCAGGTCATGATCTCGCGGTTCGTGGGTTCGAGCCCCGCGTCGGGCTCTGTGCTGACTGCCAGCTCGGAGCCTGGAGCCTGTTTCAGTCTGTGACTCCCTCTCTCTCTGACCCTCCCCTGCTCACGCTCTCTCTCTCTCTCCTAGAAATAAATAAAACATTAAAAAAAAATTAAAAAAAAAAAAGTGTCGCAGAATCTTCCCAGGACCAAGCAAGAGGACATTCACAAAGACGGGCCAAACGCTGCCTCGGTAGTTCACAGTCGCCCTCCTTCCCGCGCTGCGCAAACGCCTCTTGTCCACGCCTGCCTGCTGCGGGGAAGAAGGGACGCGCCTCGCTTCCTTCCCTGGACCTTCCCCCGCAACCCCGATCCACGGGGCTCGTCCGCCATTGGTGTCTAATTCACTTGGCCATTCTTTGGGGAAAGTTGTGGGTTCCTTACTGATTTTTAATTAAACACATGATATGTGAATATTCTCTTTGTTTAAAAAAAAAAAAAGAAAAGGAGACGCGTTACAGATAAAGTATAAGTTTCCCTCGGCCACAGCCAGATCCCCTCAATTTCCTACGCCCCTCCCGAATTGGAGACCCCACGTCGGGCCTGGGATTCTGGCCCACCACGGCCACAAGCCGTGTAAACCCCGGCAAGCTGCCGACCTTTGCTCTGCCTCAGTTTCCTTATCTGTAGGAACACGAGCACTGTCTCAGCCTGTTCCTCAAGGCTGTGGTCAGATTCAAATAAGAAACTAGGCACATCCAGGGTATTTCCACACACATGTAGTGTGCTTTATGATCGCGCCAGGAGGCAAATTGCCCCTGACCTGCCTCAGAGCTAAAGAAAGGGGCCCTGACTCAGAGGTGAAGTAACACGCGAGGTCCCCGACCAGCAAATGGCAGAGCCCAGGTCTACAACCCCAGGCTCCGGAAACTGACACAGGTTTCAAAATGCATCACATCCCTAACTCAACCCATCGGCAACCTGAGAAATGAAAAGCAAACCCATCAGACTAACAACAAAAAATGATCACAATAAATCGGCCCAGATGGGGGGGACGTTCCATACTTTCGGCGGAGGTACGAATGCCAGAGCTGTTCAGGAAGGCAAGTTGATGGGAACTGTCAAAATTCAAACTGAACAGACTCTTGAGGTCTAGAGGCTTCTATCCTGAAAACCCGCCCTGTGGAGCAGAGAGGTATGTACCCAGACATTCAGTGTTTGGTTACTTTGTGACAGAGAAACAGCTGTCAGTCGAGAAACTGAAATAATGAAGTGCGTAGCCATTCAAAGGAAAACAGAGGCGGAGGTGGAAAAAAACAAAACCAAAAACACGACAGATCCATCAGTTTGGATATGGAGACATTTTCCAAGAGGTATGCATGAATTGAAAAGCAAACCTCGGAAATGTACATGTAGCATGGCTCAGTATATGTAACAAGTATATAGGAATGCATACAAATGCGCGCTCATGAGCTCAGGATGCGCGAACCAATGAAAGTCTAGAAAGATACACGCCTGCTAAAGGTGGTGTTATATCTAAGGGAATAGAGTGGAGGGAATTTTTTTCCTCCATTTGAATTCTTTTTCTTTTGCAAGCAAGAACTCATGTTTTCTATGTGGATTTCTTCAGTGAATCAAAAAGCATAGAAAAATAGAAATCAAAAGCACAAGGCCCACCATTCAGGCTGTCCGTACCTGGTGCAGCCAAAGAAAACACCGGCGGGCAGCTCCTCCCTCTCGCAGTGTCCCGCCCACCCAGTCCCCTGAACACAGACCATCTTCTTCCAGGGGGAGGCACTTGGCCAGGGCTCTGCCCAAGAAGTGGCTGCCGTGGGCCGGGCTCTGCCTTCCTGCCTTCACGCCACTCGGCCCCAAACCAATCGCCTTTGGGATAGTCACATAGGATGCCGGGTGGCTCTCGCTCAACTTTAAGGCCGGAAATTCTAGCTCCAGGACAACGGAGGGCGATGTCACTCTCCGCTTCGGAACCCTAGAGGTAGAACCCTAGCAGGTGCACGCGTGTGAGCCGACACACTCGGAATGGACCTCCAGAGTCTGACCAACATCCACAGAAAGAAATCGCCCCAAAGTGAAGTCCAAGAACGACGGGCCGACGAGATTCTTCATCAGCTATAAGCCCCACCCACCATCACACTCCCAAAGCCAGAGGCTCTTCCCACAGGGTCACAACGGCTCTGCAGGCGCATACCACCCGGGTGACAGTGTCCCTGGACGCACGCCGCACAGAAACCTGAAGATCAGGGGGCGTTGACGGGAGGCTTGCACTGAGATAAAGCTCTCGCAGCGACTCGGAAAAGTGTAACCCCTCGGCCACTGTGGGAGAGAACAAAGCACTTCTAAAGCTCTGAGGTGAGCTTTTCCTGCCATGCCCAGAGGCCAAAAAACACAAAGAGGAACTCAGTGTTCACTGTCACGGTCAGCCACGATCTCCTTGGAATCAGACTACAGGACTTAATGGGACAAGATCTGAAAACTAAAAGAAACAAGAAAAAAAAACAACCAAAAATACAGTGTGGCCAATATAACTCAGACAACCACTCCCCCAGCGACCTTGATCAAAGCCAAAGGTTGCGCCATGTTTAAAGATGGCCAGGTCCCAAGAAGGGGCAGCCAGGTGTAAGCAGACTGTAGCCTTCATTTATCCACAGATTCATTCATTCCCAGGCATCCTGTACTGGGCATGGGGCACATACATGAAATGTGGACAAGTCTCATTCTTTTTTTTTTTTTGATGTTATTTATTTTTGAGAGAGAGACAGACGGACAGACAGAGCGTGAGCGGGGTAGGGCCAGAGAGAAAGGGAGACACAGACTGCGAAGCGGGCTCCAGGCTCGGAGCTAAGCTGTCAGCACAGAGCCCGATGTGGGGCTGGAACTCATCAACCGCGAGATCATGCGTGACCTGAGCCGAAGTCGGACTTTTAACCAACTGAGCCAGCCAGGCGCCCCAAGGACAAGTCTCATTCTTCAGAAACCCACGCAAAGAAGCAGGCTAAGGGGAAAAGGGAAGTCAACGAGCAGGTGACATTATCCACATCTTTATCCCCGCTCAGTGGCTGGGCGAGGCAAGCCTCCGTTTCCCTCCCCGCACGGCCGGTGCTGTCTCTGGCTTCAAAGCGCTGAAACGCTTTGAGCTCAGCTGTGGTTCCCTCCAGTGTCCCTGGCCTTCCTTAACTCCCGTTCATTCAAACAGGCTGTCCAGACCCAGGGCAGAGTCTGATGGTCTGAGGCCAGCTAATTTGTCTCCATGGTTGAAAGGGCACTGGTGCCTAAGGTTAAGACCAGAGGAAAGCCCTCCGCTCCTGCAGCCTTGGGCTGGTGCCTGCCTCAGTGCGAATCTGGGGAGAAAGCGGCTCACCATTTCTAATCTGCATCGGGAAGGCAGTGCTGGGGGTGAGCACCGGGCCCCTGCGAAGGCCTATTCGGTGGGGAGATACTGAGCACCCTAATGTGAGGCCAGGGCGCCCATGTGGGGCTCACAGAACCGCATTAATGGAGGGTTCCTGTCCTCCTCGGCTCACAGGAAACAAGCAACGTGCAGTCCTAATTTTAGTAGACACGGGCTCAGGCTGCTCTGGGTCCCAGAGGGTAGCACCATAACCCGACCAGACTCCAGGCCCGTCCCGGGCCCCAGGCCCCTTAGGGTAAGGTCTGGCTCCGGCTGGTCTCTCATTCTGGCCTCCCTGCCCCCGGCCTGCGCCCCCAGGAAAGGTCCCTGGAAACCTCCTTTGCCCTCAGCCTCGGCCTGGGTCGGGGAGGGTGCTGGGGAGGGGGCCAGCCGCCCCTGGCGATGTGCTCTGGACTCCGCCGTGCTCCGGGGGGCCCGGATCCAGGGCGCC
>NW_027533280.1:1541237-1541540 GCF_008692635.1 Crocuta crocuta | reverse complement strand
CATTCTGCCCCCCCCCCCGCACCCCACCCCCTGCGGCAACTAGGATGCTGCGGGGTGGATGCCCGGTGCTGTCCCGGCCGGAGCAGCCGGAACGCCGCCCGGCACCCTTTAGAACGAACAGATGCAGAGCCTTTTAGATGCCGGGTCCTGTGCTCCGTGCCTGGCGCTCAGGGCTCGGGGTCACAGGTAGGGACATGCGCCCGGACAGGTGAAGTCGGCAGATCTGGGTCTCCGTCCTGAAGAGGGGGCGGTTACTGAGCGAGTGAGCGAGCGAACGATGGGTAATTGCAGGTGGTGACAGGT
>NW_027533280.1:1540964-1541205 GCF_008692635.1 Crocuta crocuta | reverse complement strand
AACATGCAGACTCCCGCCTCAGTGCCTGGCACCCCCACCCCCTCCTCGCTTGGCATCCTGTGCCCCCAGATATCGGCCCGCTCCTTCCTTCACGACTGGCCTGCCACCTTATCAGAAAGGCCTTTCCCGCCACCTTGTGTAAAATAAAATCGCGCCGGCCTCCCAGCCTGCCCCCCACCCCTATCGCTGGGCGCCACCTGGCATGTTACGCGTTCATTTGTTCTTTCCATTCTGACCCCCC
>NW_027533280.1:1540524-1540895 GCF_008692635.1 Crocuta crocuta | reverse complement strand
ACCCGCCCCCGCCCCGGCCCTGCCTCCCAGTACCTGCAGCCCCCCAACCCCCGCCTCTCCCTGACGTCCGGAGCCCTGATGCAGGCCGAGCCCCTCATTCTCCAGGCTGAGCTGCTGGGAGGCGGAGGGCTGTGTGTGTGTGTGTGTGTGTGTGTGAGTGACACGGGCTGGGAGGGGGGGTTGTGACAGGGGCTGGGGGGCCGAGTCCTCCACAGCCAGCTCGCACGGGCCAGCCCCTGGGGGCTCAGAAAGAGGCCTTGTGAAACTCTCGTTGGACCCTGGAGGGAAGCTGCTTAAGCCAGGCCCACCCTTAAGCAGCACGGCCTGGCCTGAGTCCATATTTTTTGGGCACCTGCTGCCTGCTGGCCTGG
>NW_027533280.1:1524107-1540514 GCF_008692635.1 Crocuta crocuta | reverse complement strand
CAAGGCTGTGTTGCCAGGTAGGAGCAAGCCCGGGGAAAGCCATGCTCCGGGGTTCCCCACAACAGAGTCCTGGGACGAGTGGCTTGACCCTCTCTGCACCTCAGTTTCCTCATTTGTCATACGGGGATAAGAAAGAGCCTCTCTCCAGGGGCTGTTGTGAGGATTAAATAAGTTGGAAAATTGTGGCAGTGCGTACGCCAGCTCCCAGGGGGAGCTGTGTTGCCCTGTGTTGTCCCGCGGCCTGCCCAGCCCTGTTCTGCCCCCTGTTCTGCCCCCTCCAACCCCGTCTCACAGCCTCTCCCCAGGTTCACTCTACTCCCAGCCTTTCTTTCTGTTCTTTGAACGGCCCCAGCTTTCTCCTGCCACAGGGCCTTAGCATCTGCTGTACGTCAGGTCTAGAACACTCTTCCCTCAGATCCTCTGGGACTCACTCCTCCTCTAGGCTTCAGGTCGAAGTCCACTCCTCAAAGAGGCCTTCGCTTTAATTTCCAAACTGGGAACACCAACCCACCAGTCACTCTCCCAGATCACCCCATGTTATCTGAAATGATCCATTTACTTTGTCCCCCCCCAGCTCTAGAGCCAGAAGCCAGTCTGTTTCTGCTAACGGACATACCCCCAGCACTGGGACAATGTCCCACACATACTTCATGGACACTAAAGACTTGAAGCGATCAACTCGCTCCCTAAGGCATTAATCAAGTCACTCATGGAGGAATTAATATATTTCGTTGAATTCCCGAAGGCCTTCAACAGCCTTCAGCTACGGAGATTGTCTTATTTCTATTGACTTTGTGGTTCTTGGGAATGAACCAATGAACTACAACCTGGGGTCTGCCTTGGCCGGGCGCCCCCACCCACTTCCTTGACACCCCTCCTCCCTCAAAGAGGCTCATTCGCCTTGACCATCTCACCCGATCGAACTTGCGTTTATTATGAACTCCTCAAGGTCCAAATGTGCGTGATGCTTACCCAAGAAAGGCCCAAGGACATGGTGGGAGTGACCTCGCGTCACTGCTGGCTGTCACCTGACCAGAGGCAGATGGAGATGAAAGGCTATCTGGGACACATGACCACTGATCTCACCAAGAGGAGTTGCTTCCGATGGGGGGGTGGGGGGTGGGGACCTACGAAGCTGGAGGAAAGGCCTCATCGCACTTGACAGACAGGCCTTGCCAGGATGAGGAGAGACAGCAACACGCAGAAGAAAGAAAGATGAGAGGGAGAAAGATCTTTTCCACGTGGATGCCGGAGGGATCCCGTAAAACCCGAGTCCGAGGACGTGCGTGCTCAGCTCGAAAGTCTCCCGTGACCAAGAGACGGAAAGTGAATGTGAGCAGAGGTGTGGGGACACTGGTGGCCGCAGACACTGCAGGGGGGGGGGATTATAAAACGGTGCGGCCCCCTGGGGAAAACCATTTCCTCGAAAGGCCTAACACAGACTTACCTTAAGGCCTGGCTGCTCCAGTCTGGGACACACACAAGAGAAATGAGGCCACGTCCACACAAACACTCATGCCCCAATGGCCGTTCCGGCACCTTCACAATGACCCCGAGGTGCAGGCAGCCCCCGTGGCCCTCAGCTGACGCACAGCTCGATGAAAGGTGGGCTATCACACAAGGGAACCTTATTCGGCATGAAAAGGGAAAAAGTGCTGATGCCGTGTGAGCTACTTGTCAAAGGAGCTGTCATTAAAACAGTCGAACACTGGGGCGCCTGGGGGGCTCAGTCCATTAAGTGGCCGGAGGCTTCTGCTCAGGACATGATCTCATGGTTCGTGGGTTCGAGCCCCGCGCTGGGCTCTGTGCTGACAGCTCGGAGCCTGGAGCCTGCTTCCGATTCTGTGTCTCCCTCTCTTTCTGCTCCCCCCCTGCTCATGTTCTCTCTCTCTCTCTCTCTCTCTCTCAAGATTAAATAAGCATTAAAAAAAAAGTTTTTTAAACAATTAAACATTTCCCATGGCCCCCACCTCACTCAGATTAAAAGCCAAAGTCCTCACGACAGCGCGCAAGATCACCGTCATCTCCCTGACCTCTCGTTTGCCCACCCCTCCTTCCTGGCCCACGCACTGTACCTCGCAAGTGTTCCTCAAACCTGCCAGCTTGCTCCTGGCTCAGGGCCTTTTTTTTTTTTCTAACGCTTATTTATTTTTGAGACAGAGAGAGAGAGCGAGCGAGCACGAGCTGGGGATGATCAGAGAGAGAGGGAGACACAGAATCTGAAACAGGCTCCAGGCTCTGAGCTGTCAGCACAGAGCCCGATGCGGAGCTTGAACCCATGGACCGTGAGATCATGACCTGAGCTGAAGCCGGATGCCGGCTGCTTAACCGACTGAGCCACCCAGGGGCTCCTCAGGGCCTTTGCACTTACGGTCCCTTTACTGCATTGCTCTTCTTTCAAACCCCCACGGAGCTCAGCCTCCCCCTTCCCAGCCTCTCTCTTTAAGTTACGAAGCACACCCCACAATACTCCCTCTCTCCCTGCCCTGTTTGGCTTTTTCTGCACTCATCCCTCCAACACACTACAGAACGCAGACTCTGGAAGGGCAGGATTTGTCTATTCCACCCACGACGATGTCTCCAGATCTGAGAACAGTGCCTGGGACAGGGTCGCTCCTTAATCAATATGTATATTGATGAACAACAGCTACCAGAGCCCAGTGGTTAAAACTCCACATCTACCGCGCAGCTGCAGAGCTGGGTGGCCTCGGGCAAGTTGTTTACCCTCTCTGTGCCCTGGGCCCCTAACCTATGCAATAGCGATGATCTCAACTGAGCCCACCTCCCGGGGGTAGTCATGAGCTTGAAATGAGTCCTGACTACGCACCCAGCAGGGTGCCAGCGTGAGACAGAATCATCCCTGTGTGCAGGCAGCCACATGCTGTCTGCCCCGCCCGGCCCAGGAAGACCCAGCAGTATCCTCAGGAGCACTAACCAGCTTGCATGGGAAGAAATGCCTTGATTAAAAAGAGGCAGAGCTGGTTCTCTGGCTCAGCCGGAGCCACTTGCCTCGGAGCCCCAGGGAATGAGTGACTAATCGAGCTCTCTGCTGAGGGAGAGGAAAAAGTGGAGAAAGGGAAGGGAGGACCATAGTAGACTGGAGAGAAGACCGAGGTGAGGGAAAGGACAGGAAAAAAAAGAACATCTCTTGAAGAGGGGGAAACAGTCGTGCTTGGCCACGGATCGGCCAGGCGGGGGCGGAGCCTAGAGCGCACCTCTGCTTTGTTCCTTCCTCCGATGATGCTGACTGAGCACCTGCTGTGTGCCGGGCACTCGCCTGGGCCCCGGGGACCCAGCAGTGAGCGTGGCAGAGCTCACTGGCCTTGCACAATGTGTGCCCAGCACGCAAGCAAGGTTGATAAATGATAAACATAATCATTGGTACGTGTTATAACGTGTCAGAGCGGTGCGGCCCACTGCGGTAGCCGCTGGCCACGCGGGCTCCTGGGCGCTCGAGAGGGGCTCTCCCCAAGTGAGACGTGTCGGACACGTGCCAGGCTGTGAGGACTCAGTACGAAAGAAAGAATATAAAATATCTCGATATCCTTATGTGGATTACACATTGCAGTGAAAACATCCAGATACTTCGGGGTTAATAAAATACACAGTAAAAATGAATTTCACCTGTTTCTCTTCACTTTTTTTTTTTACCGTTTATTTTATTTTTGAGAGAGAGAGAAACAGAGACAGAGCGTGAACAGGGGAAGAGCAGAGAGAGAGAGACACAGCATCCGAAGCAGCTCCAGGCTCTGAGCTGTCAGCACAGAGCCGGACGTGGGGCTCGAACTCACGAACCATGAGGTCGTGACCTGAGCCAAAGTCGATGCTCAACCAACTGAGCCACCCAGGCGCCCCTAAGTTCTTCTTTGTTTATTTTATTTATTTTTCCTCCACTCCAAATTTTTATTATTGAAGTAAGCTCTACACCCAGAGTGAGGCTTGAACTCACAACCCGTAGATCGAGAGCCACATGCTCTACTGACTGAGCCAGCCAGGTGCCTGGTGTCCTGGATTTGTGTTTTTATAAGTTTATTCATTCATTATTTCTGAGGGAGAGAGCAGGGGGAGGGGTAGAGAGAGAGGGAGACACTGTCAGCACAGAGCCCGACGCGGGGCTCAAACCCACAGACCATGAGGTCAAGATCTGAGCCAAAGTCAGACGCTTGACTGACTGAGCTCCCCAGGTGTCCCTCTTTTCACCTTTTAAAATGCAGGCAGGGACACCTGGCCAGCTCAGTCAGAGGGGCATGTGACTCTTGACCTCAGGGTCGTGAGTTCAAGCCCCACATTGGGTGTAGAGATTATTTAAAAATAAAATCTTAAAAAAAAAAAAAGCAGCTACTACAAACTCTGTAGTTGCAGACATGGCTCCCCTTGCATTTCTGTTGAACAGCACTGCGTTAAAGAATGATCTGTGCTTGGGGGGGGCGGTAAGAGAGCAGCGTAAGTACCACCAGTAAGGAGGGGGCATGCATTTAAATGGGGTAGTTGGGAGGGCCTCTGTGAGAAGGTGGCATCTGAGCAAAGACTTAAAGGAGGTACAGGAATGAGCCATGCAGATTTCTAAGGAAAAGCTTCCCAGACAGAGGGAAGAGCCAGTGCAAAGGCCCTGAGGCAGAAGTGTTCCTGGAGAGATTTTAATGAAAAATGCCTATTTGTCATACTGACGCAAATGACTTCTTAGGGGCTGTTTTTCTTCCATGGGTAAAAATGCCCCTACAACACTGTAAATATTCATGGGGGTCTCCGGAACCCCCAGTCACGTCCTCGGAGACTTAGCCCAGCCCCAAGAAATCCCAGCTTCCTGCAGAGTCACCCAACACTTTTGCTGTGCCCGGCCACCTTCCTTCTCGAAAAGCTGGCAACTGACTATCACCTTCGCCCCTGGCTCCCGAGACTTGAGATAGTGCCTCTGTGACAAGGCTAACCCTCCAACACAAAACCGCTCCCTGGGACAAAGGCAGAAGTGTGCAGGCAAGCCACCAGGCCAGCAGCCGTGAGCTAGGAACTCGGCTCCATTTCTGCCGCAGCGCACGAGAGGACAGAAGCTTCTCTTTGTTCCCAGAGCCCGCTGCCTCTGGAGACTTGAGGGTGGCGCTGGACCAGGGAAGCCTTGAACTGGCTGGAGCACCGGGCACCTGGCTGGCGCTCAATCCGGAGAGCATCGGATTCTTGATCTCGGGGTTGTGGGTTCAAGCCCCACATTGGGCACGGAGCCTACCTGGAAAATAGAAATAAACATACAAACAAACAAAGCAAAACAGAAATTAACCTTGTAAGAGTGTGCAGAGGCTCCTGAGAAACGTGGACACAGAATTACGCTGAGAAGCAGCAAGGCTGCCCGTGGGCGCGTCTCCCAAGGAACTGAGAGCGGGGACTTGGAGAGAGATACTTGCATGCTCATGTTCATGCTCAAGTTCACGGCGTCAGGAGCCGAGAGGCGGAAACGGTCCAAGTGTCCATCCACAGAGGAGCAGACAAACAAGCCTGTCCATCCACACGGTGGGATAGGATTCAGCCTTCAAAGCAGGGGCAGTTCTGACTCGTGCTACGCCCCGGATGAAACCTGAGGTCACTGCCGAGTGAGAGGGAAGCCAGGTCCTGGGTGATCGCACTTAACACGAGGCGCCCAGAGGGGTCCGGTTCACAGAGACAGGAAGCGGGAGGCTGGGCGCCAGGGGCTGGGGGAGGGGAGCCGGGAGTCGGTGTTTCACGGGCACAGAGTCTCTGCCGGGGAGGATGAGAAAGTCCTGGAGGTGGATGGGGTGACGGCTGCCCAGAAATGTGAACGCACTTGCTGCCGCGGACACACACTTGAAAAGGGTTGGTATCGGGGCGCCTGGGTGGCTTAGTCGGTTGAGCGTCCGACTTTCGCTTAGGTCATGATCTCGCGGTTCGTGGGTTCGAGCCCCGCGTCGGGCTCTGTGCTGACTGCCAGCTCAGAGCCTGGAGCCTGTTTCTGAGTCTGTGTCTCCCTCTCTCTCTGACCCTCCCCTGCTCACACTGTCTCTCTCTCTCTCCTAGAAATAAATAAAAAAATATTGAAAAAAAAAAAAAGAAAGAAAAGGGTTGGTATCTACACGCTGATAAAAGGATAGAAGAGGAAGCCCCACTAAGTGCAGGTTTTGGGGTCTAGACCTTCGAGGAGCCTCCTAGGAGACTGGCGGAAACGGAGCTGTGAAGGAGAGGATCCGAGAGTCGATCTTGGATCAAGAAGTGGGGTGGGAGGCGGCAAATAAGACGTGGGTGGGAAGGGCCTGGGGGGGGAGCAGGCAGGAGGGTTCTCCGCAGAAGGGGAAGTGGGGGGCTCCCGCCTCCCAACCGGAGGGACCGCCTCCTCCCTGGGCCTGTCCTGCGCCCGAGAGAGAAGTCCTGCAAAGTGTGAGGGGCAGCCCGCTGGCTTCTGTGAGCGACTCGTACCCACACAGCGTCTGTCCCGGAGAGAGGACCCGCCAGGCAGGGGACAGGAAGGGGCTCACTGCTCTCCACGCACCTCCCAGACACGCTCCCAAGGCGCCTGAGACCTGAGCCCCCCGCCCCGCAAAACCCTGAAAAAAACCCCATTGTGAATGCAATCTCCCACAATGCAGTGCCTCTAGACAATTTAAAAACAATAATAAAACCCACTCAAACTCAGTCTGCTTCTCTTCTTTTTTTTTTTAAGTTTATTTATTAATTTGAAGGAAAGGGAAGGGTCCGAGAGAAAGGGAAAGAGAGAGAGAATCCCAAACGGCTCGGCCCTGTCAGTGCAGAGCCTGATGCGGGGCTCGATCCTTGAGATCATGACCTGAGCCTAAATCAAGAGTTGGATGCTTAACCCACTGAGCTACCCCAGGCGCCCCAAACTCAGTCTGCCTTTTTTTTTTTTTTTTTGAGAGAGAGAGAGAGAGAGACTTAAGTAGATTCCATGCTCAGCACAGAGCCCAACACAGGGCTCAATCCCACAACCCTGGGATTGTGACTTGAGCTGAAATCAAGAGTCAGGCACTCAGCCAACTGAGCCCCCCAGGGGACCCTTCAGGCTGCCTCTTATCACCGCGCACCAGGAACTCGAAAAAAGTCAGTGATAAAATATCGCCCCTGAAAAAATCCTTTATTAGCCCGAGTTTTCTAAACCAGGAATTGTGAATTGTCAAACTACGGCGCACAAGCCAAATCTGGCCCCCAGCCTGTTTTCGTAAATAAAGTTTTATTGGAACGCGGCCGTGCCCATTCGCTGCTTGTCATTTACCGCTGCCGTCCTGCTTCTATGGCAGAGTTGAGAAGTTGTGACAGAAACCCTATGACCCAAAAAGCTTAAAATATTAATCTCCTGGCTCTTTGCAGAACGAGCTTGTCAATCTCTGTGCTAAACACTTGCCACCTTACTGTTATTTTAATAATACCTACGTAAGCTTCAAATTAGCATGTTTGTGTTATCTGCCCTTTAATAAATACTGTAGTCTACCCGGAATTTTGCTCAGAGAACTTCAGATGACCCCCCCCACACACACACACTCTCATTCACACACATAGAATATTTTCATAAATATTTTTAAAATAGAAATTTATTCCTCTTTTCATTTGTTTAAAACTAAAAAGGGAGGGTGCCTGGCTGGCTCAGTGTGTAGAGCATGCAATCTTTTTTTTCTTTTCCAGGTTTTTATTTAAATTCTAGTTAGTTGGGGCACCTTGATTTCGGCTCAGGCCATGATCTCATGGTTTGTGAGTTTGAGCCTGGCTACTACTGGTTGGAGTCGGCTTGGGATTCTGTCTCTCTCCCCCCCTCTCTCTCCACCTCTCCTCTGCTCTCTCGCTCTCTCTCTCTCAAAATAAATAAATCAACTTAAAAAAATAAATTCTGGTTAGTTAACATACTGGGCAATGTTGGTTTCAGGAGTAGAATTCAGTGATTCATCACTTACGTACAAAACCCAGGAGCATGTGACACTTGATCTCGGGGTTGTGAGTTCGAGCCCCACATTGAGGGTAGAGTTTACTTAAAAATAAAATCTTAATGAGGCGCCGGGTGGCTCAGTTGGTTAAGCGTCCAACTTCNTCTAAAAAAACGAAAAAGAAAGAAACTAAAGAAAGAATCCAGAAAATCATTGTTCTTACTGAAAATAATTGTCGTTTAAGGGACGGGGTGTTAAAAAATGATCCGCTCGGGTCAACTGCCAACAGGATTTTTGCGGCCATGAAATGGAACATTAAACTTGCGTGTAAGACACCATTGGCCACCTTCCCAAAACTCCTGCTCTCCCACCGGCCTCTCTACTGAATGCGGAGCGTCCACCTTCCCCCAAGCGGCCAGGAGGCTCCCAAAGGGGACCCCCTGCGCCCCTAGGAGGGGATCCTGATTGTGCCAAGGCAGCCTCGGGAGTACTCTTCGCTTGGCTATGATGGGCTTAGAGACGGGCACATGACCAAATTCTGGCCAATGAGAATCGGATGTTATCCCCTGCGGGTGAGATGCCCGGGTGGGTGACAGCCATCTTGCTGTGCAGGAAATGGGGGAGCAGGGACGTGGAAAGAGCCTGGGTCCTCGGTGGCCCACATCCTGGGGCCACTGAAACAGAGAGCCCCAAAGCCGCCTGTCAGGGCTTTCCCCCAACATCTTCATTGCTCAGCTGTTTGGCGTGGTGCTTTCCAGTACTTCCAGCCAAAACCATCTCAATGGATGCAGATGTGAGGCCCTCTGGCAAGCAGCCAGCCCCGCAATCAAGGGCGTTATTGATCGAGTCGTTCAGTGACTGTTTACTGAGCGCCTTCTATGTGTCAGAACGGCCCTGGCCACTGCAGACCATGGGAGAGGTCCGTTCTCTCCCAGAGGAGCATTCCAGCGGGTGGGGACAGACACAAAAGCAAGTCCGCAGATAAGCAAACAGAATAATTTCAGGCGACGCTAAAGGCTGGGAAAGACACTAAATCGAGCAGTTTGATAGGGAGCGTGAGGGTAGGGCTTCTCTGAGAAAGCGCATTATGAGCAAAGAACTGAATGAAGAAGAGCCAACCCCGTGAAGACTCAGGGAAAGGATTCTGGGCAGCGGGCACAGCACGTGCAAAGGCCCTGGGGTGAGAGTGAACTTTGTGTGTTCAAGGAACTGAACTGTGAAACGTGAGGGTGGCGTGGTTGTGGCAGCGGCTTTCGGGGAAGTGTCTGAAAGTGCACAGAAGGCCCACAGTCCAAGCCTCGGTGCCCCTCCTTCTCTCTCTTTCTCCCTCTTTTTCTTAGGGCTTTTGTTCCCAGGTTCAGAGTGTATGAGCGCTGGTTTGTTGCAATCGGGGCTGAGTTTCCAGGCTTTTCTTCTTAACTCAAGAGAACCACTTAACCTCTCCCTGTGTGTGGGCCTGACACCACACTGGCTTTTTAAGGGAAAGCCAAGTTTTCAAGCTTTGGCCTAACCGAACAGCTCATTTGCAGCAAGTCCCCGTCGGTTTCCCTGCTTGTCCTGCCGGAGCGACATTTTCTGTCCCGCCCAGAAGATGGCAGCTGCTGCCGTGTGCCCTCCTCTGCGGTGCCCGCCTCCTCTGCCCGGGGGGCCCACTGAGGCATGGGGACGTGTTCTGCGGCATCAGGGCCAGACGGCGGTCGCTGCGCAGCCAGCCAGAGCTTGCCGGGGTCGGCGCAGAGAGCCCTTTGGGGTAGGAAAAGCTGTTGCCTGTTTTCAAAATTCACGGCGAGGTTGCCTGTGTCTCCCCCGGGGGGGGCTTGTTCCTGGCCACCAGACCGCGTGTATGTCAGAGTCGGCGGGGGCGTAGGTAGAAGCAGCTTCCAAAAATACCCTCTGGCAAGCAGTGGATGGCGACACCTTTCTGCACACAAATGCCAACAGCCGAAACTGCGTTTTGCCAGGGACAGGGTGGTGCCAAGGGGGGCCGTGGGTTTGACTGTGTCTCCTGAGCGTTCCCTATGGGCCAGGGAGACACGGGGCACCCCATACGGGTCCCAGAGCCGTAGGGACAAAGACATTACTCTCACACCAGTGAGTCTGCACTGGCACCTGAGAAAAATGCTCCCAGGGAAGGAGCCTGCTTCGGTGAGGGTGTACCACAGAGGTGACAGAGTGGCCCTTTTTCAAAGCAAACAGGATCGAGTTACTTGCTACCTAAACCCTGTTACTGGCTTCCTGTTGCACAGGCATAAAGCCTCACCCCCTCCCTGGGGCCCGCAAGGCCCTGGGCCACCTCCCCTCCTCTCCCTCTCCCCACTCCCCACTCCCTCAGCTGCAGCCACCCTAGCCTCTTGCGGCTATCTGATGTGTTCGGCTTGCACCCACCGCAGGACCTTGGCACGTGCTGTGCTCGCTGCTTTAAACACTCATCACTGGTGTGTCACCTCCTCAGAGGGGCTCCCCCGGCCAGCACATCTAAAGAAACACACCTTATCACGTCGTCCTGCTGTATGTCCGTGACACCCCGATACTGTCCAGCCTGCTGCTGTCTGTCTCCTCCACGGGTATGCAAGGAGCATGAAGGCAAAGACTCTGTCTGTCCTCGCAGCAGGGCCCCACAGCATGCGAGGGGTGTGACGCTTTGTGGAATGAACGAATGAATGAGTGAGTGGGTGAGCGAATAGGGGCCCTGACGCCAGTGGGGGAGGTCAGGGTCAGACAAGAGGAACTCGGCTGTTAGCCTCGGATCTGGCTGCCCGCGGGAATCCGGGGACTCCCAGGCGTGCTGAGCGCGGTCCAGGGATCTGTGTTTTCACACGCCTTCAGAAGCTTCTGATGTACACGCCAGATAGGCCACGGGAGGAGGGAGAAGGCTCTCCCAGAAGGCCAAATGCAGGGAGGGCGCCCACGCTGACCTAGTCTCCAGCCCCTTCTTGCTGAGACAGGCCCACGGCCCTTTCCCCCCTTTCCCTGGGGCGGCTTCACCTGCTTCTGCACTTGGTATCCCCTGAGCTGCAGCGTGTGCAAGGCCGGCTGTGTGGGAGACNCCCCCCCCCCCCGCCCCGCAGCCCCGGGAAGGAGGAAGGTTGTCAGGTAGGAAGGCGTTTATTTCAACAGCGTGTTGACTACAACGCGGAATCCAGTTCCTGAAACTGGATCCTCGGGCACCTCGGCGGGAGGGACGGGACACCTGCGCCTCTAGCTCTGTTGTGCGGTGACAGCAGGGACTTGAGCTCTCCCTCTCTTCCTTCTACTTCCACTCCCCCTCCCTGTGGAGTCTCAGATTTCTCTCGTCCCGACAGGTCTTGAATTCTTTGATTTCTCTCCATCTGTAGTGATTCCAGAATTGTGACCCACCCCCCTTCAGGGGCGCCTGGGGGCTCAGGCCTTTGAGCGTCCGACTTTCGGCTCAGGTCGTGATCCCATGATTCATGAGCTCCAGCCCCGCGTCGGGCTCTGCGCTGACAGCTCCGAGCCTGGAGCTGCTTCGGATTCTGTGTCTCCCTCTCTCTCTGCCCCTCCCCCACTCCTGCTCTCTCGCTCTCACTCTCTCTCAAAAATAAATAAATCAACTTAGAAAAAGGAATTGTGTCCCCCTAAAAAGATATGCCTGAGTCCTGCCCACGGGACCTGCGAGTGTGACCTTACTCGGCAATCGGGTCCCCGGACCCGGTTGTGCTCAGGTGAGGTCATACCGGCCTACGGCAGGCCCTAGACCCACGGCTCCTGCCCCCGTAAGGAGAGAGGACACACGGACACACAGACGGAAGACGGCCACGTGAAAACAGACGCAGGGACGGAGTGGTATTTGTCTGCAAGCCAAGCGGCCCCAAGGACAAGGCGCACGTTGGGGGGCGGGGTGGGGGGCAGCACCGCCCTGCCCCCACCCTGATTACCCACTTTCGGCCTCCAGAGAGACAGAGTGATTTCTGTCGTGGGACACGAGCGCCAGCCGGGCACCTAGATGCCCCCTGAGACTCACGTGCATCCGGAGCAGAAGGGAAAAGGAGCAGATGGTGGCTGGAGGCTGACCCGAACCCCCCCCCACGCCACTCCCCGCGCCCGCCTTCGCCGAGGGCCGAGGTGCTACCAGTTTCCGATCGAAGAAGAATCTTGGGAGCGTCAGCACTTTTGTTTTCTTCCTGTTGGCGCACTTGATGTTACTTGGTATTTCTGAAAAACAAAGAAGTGAAATTAGAGTTTTCCCCAGCACGGGACTGACAAGAGGAACTGAGTTCAAGTAAAACTAAACACAAACTCTTAGCTTCCTGCAGAAAAGGTAACTCAGACAGTGTTCGGAGCAAACGCGCTTCTTTCAGGAAGCACCTTTCGAGTCGAGAACGCAAGCCCCTTAAACCCTGGGGGGGAAGCCACTTTGCGGCTCATCTTGTGTGAAGATGAGCCTGGTGCAGTTGCCATGGTGACTTCACATCCCAGAGTCTCAAGGAAGGCTTCCGGAAAGCCACACCAGAACGCTGTACTAGCAGCCGCCTTCGAGGGGGGCAGTCAGGGCAGAGCAAGACTTATTTTCTGTCCAAATCCGTTTATACTTGTGTGGCTTTAAAACCTATCTGTGAATCCTCTGACAGTTCTCCAGAAGGAGTGAAGCCTGTCTTGTATCGAAGGACATAGTCAACAGAATGAAAAGGCAACCTACAGAAGGAAAGAAAATACGGGCAAGTCAAGTATCCGATAAGAGGTTAATATCTAGAATATATACAAAGCTCCTACAACTCAACAATGACAGATCAAATAACCCAATTAAAAAATGAACAGAGAGGGCGCCTGGGTTGGCTCAGTCGGTTAAGCATCCGACTTTGGCTCAGGTCATGATCTCGCGGTTCATGGGTTCAAGCCCCGCATTGGGTTCTGTGCTGGCAGCTCAGAGCCTGGAGCCTGTTTTGGAATCTGTGTCTCCTCTCTCTCTGCCCCTCCCCCGTTCATGCTCTGTCTCTCTCTGTCTCAAAAATAAACTATAAAAAAAATTTTTTTTAAAAAAGAACAGAGGACTTGAATAGGAATTTCTCCAGAAATGATGTACAAGGGGTCAACCACATATAAAAGGATTCTCCACATCACTAATTATCAGCGAAATGCAAATCAGAGAGGTCTTATCTCACAACCATGAGGGTGGCTACCACCCAAAAGACAGAGAAAAACCAGGATGGACAAGGCTGTGGAGGAATCAGGACGCTTGCCCACCATGGGTGGGAACGGAAAATGGCACCACCATCACCGATGGCGGTTCCTCAAAAAATTAAAAACAGAACTACTATCCGATCCAGCAATCCCACTTGTCCCAAAGAACTCAAAGCAGGTTCTCTTTGAGATATTTGCACACTCACGTTCTTAGTGTTATTCGCAATAGCAAAGTGGTGGAATCTCCCCAACGTCCACTGATGGATGAACAGATCAAAGCAATGTGCTCTATCCGAACAGTGGCATATTATCCAGCCTTCAACGAGTAGGGGCGCCTGGGTGGCTCAGTCGGTTCAGCGTCCGACTTCGGCTCAGGTCCTGATCTCACGGTTCACGGGTTTGAGCCCTGCTTGCGCTCTGTCTCTGTCTTTGTCTCTCTCAGAAATAAATAAACATTTTTAAAAAGTTGGGAATACAGTTCTGTCACCTCCTACAACATGGGTGAACCTTGAGAACATTATGCCGAGTGAAATAAGCCAGTCACAAAAGTCAAATACGGATTCCCGTTACCTGAGAGACCTAGGGCGGTCAGATTTACAGACTGTCGGACGGGGGTCGCCAGGGTCTGGGGGAGTGGGAACGAGAAGCTCGTGCTTAATGAGCTTCTGTTTTGCAAGACGAAAAAGTCCTAGAGATCTGAGCACAGCAATGTGTATATACTTTATACCACCAAGCCAGACACTTAAAAATGATTAATGTGGTACCTTTTATATTATGTGGGTTTTTTTAAATAAGTTTTTATTTATTTGTGAGAGAGACACCATGAGCAGGGGAGAGGCAGAGAGAGGGGGAGACACAGAATCCAAAGCAGGCTCTAGGCTCTGAGCTGTCAGCACAGAACCTGATGCAGGGCTTGAACCCGTGAACCTGGAGATCATGACCTGAGCCGAAGTCGGACGCTTAACCGGCTGGGCCACCCAGGCGCCCCTTATGTGGTTTTTATCACAGTGGAAAAGAAAGAAAAAGGCAAAACTCCAAACACAAAGGTGGAGGTTGCTTTTCTTCCCCTGGCCTGTGGCTGCCGTCTTCCTGCCGCTCCCCGTGCGCATCCCAGCCTGAGGGCAGACACAGGAGAGGGCAGCCAGCTCCCTTTGTGACAACAGAGCCTCAACCTTGCACCTTCGAGCTGTGCTCGCTGCTAATGCGCAGGATGTGGCCGAGGCGATGGGGTCTGCCTGGCTCTCGCGGGCTGCTGGCTCTTGGACCCCAGACCACGCGTCGATGCTCTGAGCTGTGTTCTAGCAACTACCCCCACGGAGCCAAGACCAACTCTAACTGGCAGCTGTGCAAGTGAGGACACCTGCCGATTTCCCCAGTCACTTCTGACCACAGCACCTGAGAGAGCTGCGCAGGAACCGCCTTGCGGAGCCTGGTCAGCCCCGGAGCTGAGCCACACGATCGCTGGCCATCGTCATTTCCTGCCACCAAGTCTGGAATGAATGGTTCATTAAGCGGCAGTAGGTAACTAAGCAAACCGGTTCAATTATTTTCATTATGTGTATACATTAGGTATGCCTTTAATGCCTCCTAAATTTAATTAAAAGGTCATCTTTTATGGGGCGCCTGTTTGGTTCAGTCGGTTAAGCATCCGACTCTTGATTTTAGCTCAGGTCGTGATCTCAGTGTTCGTGAGTTCCAGCCCCACATCGGGCTCCGTACTGACAGCTCAGCACTGCGCCTGCTTGGGATTTTTTCTCTCCCCCCATCTCTGCCCCCCCCCCCATGCTCTCTCTGTCTCTCAAAATAAAATAAACTTAAAAAAAAATCAGCTTTTAAAAATATAATTTAAACATAAGTAAAGCCTCACTGCTGCCGCTAAAGTCTCAAGATTTGCACAAAAGCGGGGCTCCTGGGTGGCTTAGTCGGTTAAGCGTCCGACTTTCGCTCAGGTCATGATCTCGCGGTTCATGGGTTCGAGCCCCGCGTCGGGCTCTGTGCTGACTGCCAGCTCAGAGCCTGGAGCCTATTTCGGAGTCTGTGTCTCCCTCTCTCTCTGACCCTCCCCTGCTCACGCTGTCTCTCTCTCTCCTAGAAATAAATAAAAAAATATATTAAAAAAAAAAGATTTGCACAAAAGCTTAAAAAAATTCTAGGTCAGGGGTGCCTCAGTCGGTCAAGCATCCGACTTCAGCTCAGCGCTAGAGAGCACAGAGCCTGGAGCCTCCTTCAGATTCTGTGTCTCCCCCTCCCCTGCTCGTGCTCTATCTCTCTCTATCTGTCAATAATAAATTTAAAAAACATTAAAATTTTTTTGAAAAAAAATTCCAGGACAGTTTTTGCCCAGGTATCCCAAGGAAATATTTTCAGATTTTTCTCCTGATGGTGGAATATCTTATTGGTATAGACAATAGTATCATGAACACCGTGTACCTGGCACCCAGATGTAACAAATCTTACTTTTATGACGTATTTCTTTCTGCTCGTTTTTTTTTTTTAATTTTTTTTAATGTTTTATTTATTTCTAGGAGAGAGAGAGAGACAGCGTGAGCAGGGGAGGGTCAGAGAGAGAGGAGTCACAGACTGAAACAGGCTCCAGGCTCCGAGCTGGCAGTCAGCACAGAGCCCGACGCGGGGCTCGAACCCACGAACCGCGAGATCGTGACCTAAGCGAAAGTCGGACGCTCAACCGACTAAGCCACCCAGGCGCCCCATTCTGCTCGTTTTTTGAAAATGATTTTTAAAAAGACATAAATTCACCATCCTGTTTTTAAGTGCACAGTTCAGTGGTGTGAAGCACATCTGAATTGCTGTACACAGATACCCACAACTTCTGCCACTCACAGAAGTAAAACTCTGTCCCCATAAACAACACTCCCCACTTCCCCTCTCCCCCAGCCCCTAACAGCCCCCATTCTGCTTTCTGTTTCAATGAGTTTAGCTACTTTAGAACTTTCGTGTAAGTGGAATCAGACAGTATTTGTCGTTTGGTGACTGGCCTCTTTTTTTCAATTGAGGTGAGATAACAAAAGTAACATTTACCGTGAACATTTTACCACGCTGCTGTGCACCCCATCTCTGTCTAATTTCACNCTGTCTGTTCCACCCCCTCCCCCAGCCCCTGACACCCACCAGTCTACTTCCTGTCCCGATAGATTTGCTGATTCTGGACATTTCATATAAATTAGACCATGCAACATGTGGCCTTACTGCTTCTGCTTATTTAAGAAATGCAATATCGGGGCGCGTGGCTGGCTCCGTCAGGAAAACATGTGACTCTTGATCTTGGGGTCCTGAGCTCAAGCTCCACTGTTGGTTGTGGAGATTATTTAAAAATAAGATCTTAAAAAAAATACATTATTACTGACGTGCTTACCAACCCGAAGACGCCTCTCAC
>NW_027533280.1:1508966-1524034 GCF_008692635.1 Crocuta crocuta | reverse complement strand
CTGTTATTTTAATAACTCATAAAGAATTTTTTGAAATGAAGAATTATGTTTCAGGAAGATAACAAGACTCAAAATTGTAGGGCACCTGGGTGGCTCGGTCAGGTAAGTGTCCAACTCTTGATTTCGGCGTAGGTCATGATCTTGCGGTTTGTAAGTTTGAGCCCCGAGTTGGGCTCTGCACTTATAGTGAAGAGCCTGCTCGGGATTCTCTCTCCCTCTCTCTCTGCCCCTCTCCTGGTGGTATGCTCTCTCGCGCGTGCTCACTCTCAAAATAAATAAATAAAAACTGTTTTTAAAAAGACTTGAAATGGTAATAGGAATGTTTCCCCAGGTTGGAAACAATCGTTGTTATTCACTTCTTATTTATTCCACAGATTTTTATTGAGTGCCTACTACTGTGAAGTCCTGTTCTAGGCCCCGAGGATACAGCAGTGAAAAGACAGGTGAGGCTTCTGCTTTTATTCTTATTTGTTAAGTTTATTTGCTGATTTTGAGAAAGCGAGAGCACACACAGGCAGGGGAGAGGCAGAGAGAGAGAGAGAATCCCAAGCAGGCTCTGTACCCTCAGTGCAGAGCCCAATGTGGGGCTCAGAACCTAAAACCATGAGATCATGACCTGAGCTGAAGTCAGGAGTCGGAGACGTAACTGACTGAGCCCGCCAGGTGCCCCGAGGCCCTTGCTTTTAAAGAACACCAGAGGGGGCACCTGGCGGGCTCAGTAGGTAGAGCATGCGATTCTTGATCTCGGAGTCGTGAGTTCAAGCTTCATGTTGGATGCAGAGATTACTTAAATACAATCTTAGGGGCACCTGGGTGGCTTAGTCGGAAGTACCTCACTCTTGATTTTGGCTCAGGTCACAATCTCGTGGTTCTTGGGATGGAGCCCCGCATCCCAAGATGACAGCTCAGAGCCTGCCTGGGATTCTCTCTCTCTCTCTCTGGCTCGCTCGCTCTCTCCCTCTCTGCACCTCCTCCCACTCCCACTCTCTCTCTCTGTCTCAAAATAAATAAATGAACATTTAAAAAAAATAATTAATAGGGGTGCCTGGGTGGCTCAGTCGGTTGGGTGTTCAACTTTGGCTTAGGTCATGATCTTACCAGTTCCAAGTTTGAGCCCCGTGTCAGGCTCTGAGCTGTCAGGAACCTGCTTCAGATTCTGTGTCTCACTCTTTCTCTGCCCCTCCCCCACTCACACTCTGTCTCTTTCTCTCAAAAATAAGCATTTTAAAAAATAGAAATTATTGGGNTATAAACTATAAAAGTGGGGAAGGTGGGGTGCTGCGTGGCTCAGTCAGGTGAGGATCTGACTCTTGGGTTTGGCTCGGGTTATCATCTCCCGGTGTGAGTTCCAACCCAGTGTCTGGAGTCTGCTGGGGATGACCGCTCACTCGCTCGCTCTCTCTCCTCCTCCCCTGCTAGTGCACACTCTCAAAATAAAGAAACATTAAAAAATAAATGTCTTGGGGCACCTGGGTGGCTCAGGCAGTTAAGCGTCCGACTTCGGCTCAGGTCATGATCTCACGGTTCGTGGGTTCGAGCCCCGCATCGGGCTCTGTGCTGACAGCTCAGAGCCTGGAGCTGCTTCAGATTCTGTCTCCCTCTCTCTCTGCCCCTCCCCCACTCATGCTCTGTCTCTCTCTCTCTCACTCAAAAATAATAAACATTAAAAAAAATTTTTTTAAAGAGGAGGAGGAAATGGAGGGAGGGAGACAGTCCATGCTCACCCCCTTTCTGGGGTGTTGGCTGCCTCCTTCCGCCCCCTTGTGGTTCGTGAAGCTGTGGGAGTGGCCTTGGCGGGAAGCACATGCCAAGACGGCCCAGCGCAGCAACCAGATCAAATGGCTTTGGTTCATGGGTGCTCTGCTAGGCGTCTTGACTCTGGGCCTCTTTTGGAGCCTATGCACAGTCACATCTGTGAAAGCTGAACACTGATGGGGGGCGGTTCATCTTCCAGACAACATTTAAAAAATCTTCCCACGTGGGCGCACCTGGGGGCTCAGTCATTTGAGAACCAGCTTCAGCTCAGGTCATGATCTCAGCGTTGTGACTCTCGGCACACAGCCTGCTTCAGATCCTCTGTCCCCTTCTCCCGCGGCCCCTCTGCGCTTGTGCCCATTCAACAATAAATAACACATAATAATAGAGACACCTGGGTGGCTCAGTCATTTAAACATCCGACTTCAGCTCATNTGGAGTCTGCTGGGGATGACCGCTCACTCGCTCGCTCTCTCTCCTCCTCCCCTGCTAGTGCACACTCTCAAAATAAAGAAACATTAAAAAATAAATGTCTTAAAAAATGAACATCTGGGGCACTGGGTGGCTCAGTGGGTTAGGCGTCCAACTTTGGCTCAGGTCATGATCTCACGGTTTGCCAGTTTGAGCCCCACATCAGGCTGTCTGCTGTTATCGTGAAGCCCACCTCAGATCCTCTGTCCCCCACTCTCTCTGCCTCTCCCCTGCTTGATCGCGCTCTCTCTCAAAAATAAACACTTAAAAATAAAATAAAAATAAAAATCTTCCCACATGAAAGGCTCTGTGACTACTCTGGTTTTCTACCTATTACCTAAACCCTGTTCCACATCTCGCCTCCACGCATAGATTTTTTTCACCACTTCAAGCATTTGTAAGTGTACGGTTCATGGCGTGAAGTACGCACATGCTGTTGTGTGGCGGTCACCTCCGTGCATCTCCAGACCTCTTTCAACTTCCTGAACTCAGTGTCTGTCCCCATGAAACAGTTCCCCATTCCCCGGCCCCTGGTGCCCACCATCCTACTTTCTGTCCCTATGAATCTGACTCTCTGGAGACGTCCTGTAAGTGGAATCAGCCAGCAGCTGTCCTTTGGGACTGGCATAGTTCACCTCGCCTGATGCCCGCCAGATTCCTCCGTGTTGTAGCAGGTGTGAGTCGCCTTCCCCTGCGTGACTGTCTCGTATTCCGTCGGATGGATAGATGAGGTTTAGTTCATCCGTTCCTCCCTTGATTGAAGTTTGGGCTGTTTCCGCCTTTTGGCTGCTGGCATAGTGCTAGTATAAACACGACTGTACCGTGACTATCTTTAAATGTGACACAGTTTAGCTGGAGTCAATGGTCCTGTGTAGCCGTGGCTGCATAAATCTTGGGTCCCAAGCGCATATCAGTCAAGCAGTCGCTGAGGATGACAGCACTTGACTTGTTCAGGCAAATGAACAGGCTATCCCTGATCACTGAGGCTGCAATGAGAAACATCTCACGCTTTTTTCGAAGTGACAGCCAGGTACCCTTATTTGTTTGTCAATAGCCCTGAGCATTCCATATCCGATCTTGTCTCTACTTCCCCATCCACCATAGCTAATAATTAGCACACGGTTCCACACCTAATGACAGGTGAGGCAATCAATATAAACACCCAACGCCCTCCCGAAGGACAAAGTCCCCAACGGATACGCGAAGGGCTTCAAGAAATGTTTTTCACGTTGAAAGTGGATTTTGTCGCGTGGAATAATGAATTCTTATGTTAGGGGAAACATAAAACATAAAACAGTGTTTAAGTTAAAACTGTTCTGAGCTCCCATGAGTCACCAAGCACAGATCAAAGTTTGAGAAGCCCTGTGCTGGCTCGGACGTGGGGAAGCAGACACTTGGCTGCTGTTGGCAGAAGTGTACAATTGTGTCACCTCTTTGCAGGGGGATTTGGCAAAGGCTGTCTACATTTAAAGTGGATGTGCCCTTTGACCCAGCAAGTTCCCTTGAGAAGTCATTTTTCAGATACGCATGCACATGCAGGCAAAGAGCTGGGTGTCAGAACAGTCTGTATCACGGTGCTGACAGAACCAAGATATTGGAAACTACATGAATGTCTTGCCATGACTGAATCACAGCCCATCCACACGGGCACCCGTCCACCAGAACCTTCTGTGATGATGGACTTGTCTTTGTTTGCGCTGTCCAGTATATTGGTCCACAGCAAACTCTTCTACTGGGCCCTTGAAATGTGGCTGGTGCAAGTGAGAAACTAATTTTGTTAAATTTTAACTAATTTAAAGGTAAATAGGGGCGCCCAGGTGGCTCAGTCGGTTAAGTGTCTGACTTCGGCTCAGGTCATGATCTCATGGTTTGTAGGTTTGAGCCCTGCGTCAGGCTCTGTGCTGACAGCTTGGAGCTTGGAGCCTGCTTCAGATTCTGTCTCTCCCTCTCTCTCTGCCCCTCCCCCACTCGTTCTCTCTTTCTCTCTCTCTCTTTCTCTCTCAAAATAAATAAACATTAAAAAAATTTTAAGGTAAATAGCCATGTGTGATTAGCAGCTGTGGCATTAGAGCAAACCTACCCAATGGACTATTTTGCAGCTGGGAACCAGAAACGAAGATACAGTGTATGTACTGATTCAAAAAAAGTATTTTGGGGGGCAGCTGACTGGCTGGGTCACTGGAGCACATGACTCTGATCTCAGGGTTATGAGTTCGAGTTCTGCATTGCGCATGGAGCCTACTTTAAAAAAGGGGGTTTTCAAACTATATTCTTACACAAAAAAGCAAGGTAGAAAGAGTAGGTATCGTATGCCTCGTTTATGTTAGTAGTCTCCCAAATACACAGAACATGAGCAGGGGAGGGGCAGAGAGAGAGGGAGACACAGAATCTGAAGCAGCTCCAGGCTCCCAGCTGTCGGCACAGAGCCCCACGCGGGGCTCAAATCCACAAGCGGTGAGATCATGACCTGAGCCAAACAAAGTTGGATGCTTAACAGACTGAGCCACTCAGGCGTCCCTAGAGCATGTGACTCTTAATCTTGGGGTGATGAGGTTGAGCCCCACCTTGCACGTAGGTATAGTTTGAAAAAATTAATTAACTAGGGGCGCCTGGGTGGANGACTCCCTCTCTCTCTGACCCTCCCCTGCTCATGCTGTCTCTCTCTCTCTCTCTCTCCTGGAAATAAATTAAAAAAAAATTTAAAAAAATTTAAAAAAAAATTAGTAAATAAATATAAAACATTAATTAACTAATTAATTAAGTAAAATAAAAACAAGAGGTGGCCTCTGATGGTAAGAACTGTGAGAGACACTGTTTCTTCAGCAACACCCAGATTCGGGGCCCCTGGCTGGCTCAGCCGCTAGAGCGTGTGCCTCTTCATCTCGGGACTGTGAGTTCCAGCCCCACGTGGGGCGCGGAGATTACTTAAAAATAAAATCTTTTAAAAAGTCCAGAATCCTCACAGCTTTGACTGAAAATGCAGATGCCCACACCTGATGCATCAAAGCCTCTGGGATGGGGTTGAGGGAGTGCACTGTCAACAAATCCTGTGCTGCTCCCTCGCACGCTGGTCTCCAGGGGCGCCCGCGTGGCCCAGTCGGTTGAGCATCTGACTTCGGCTCAGGGTCATGATCTCTTGGTTTGTGAGTTCAAGCCTCGCACCCGGCTGACTGCTGCTGTCAGTGCAGAGCTCTGCTCTGGATCCTCTGTCCCTCTCTCTCTGCCCCTCCCCCACTTGCGCACGTGCTTGCTCTCTCGCTCTCTCTCTCTTGAAAATAAACAAACCTTAAAAAAAGAAGAAGAACCACTGGTCTGTAGATGTGGGATATTGACCTTTATCAAGATGACATAAAGAGTAAGAGTGTCTCAGGTTCTATTATCTATTATCACTGCCTTTAGCTCCTGTCCCTGGGCCGATAACCATCTTCCTCTGCTCATCCTGATGTTTTTAAGGTGGAAACATATCGAGCCTCAAGTAGTAACTCATGATTGATCAAATCCAGTGGTTCTCAAGGCGGGGTGGGAGTGAGGGGTGGATTTGGAATGTCCGCTGACATTCTTGGTTGTCACAACCGGAGGCTCCTGGCATGGAATGGGTAGAGGCCAGGGATGCCGCACACACCCTACAGCGCACCGGACGGCCTCCATAACAATGAACTACCAAATTCACAAAGAGGCGGATAGTGCTGAGTTTGAGAAACTCTGGTCTGCACAGTCTGGTCCCCTGAGCAGCTCTGATCAACGAGATCTGAAGGTAAGTCCCTGAAAACGTTTCTTTTCTTCATAAAAGACACGGAGGTGGCTGACCCCACGGCTTCCCCTTCCTGCTTTGCGTACCAACGTGATGTCTGGAGCTGTGGCAACCATCTTGCAGTTGGTGGCGTTTTTGAACCTCATTGACAATATGGCCCCGGAAAGAAAGAAAAATTAATTCTGATGACATCCTACACGAAACACATAATGTAAAAATCATTAGGTATCAAACAAGATTTCTTTTGAAAGAGAAGCAATGATTGTTGGGAATTGGTAACGTCTCTTCAAAAGAAAATGCTAAAGGGGCGCCTGGGTGGCTCTGTCGGCTGAGTGTCTCACTTTGGCTCAAGTCATGATCTCACGGTTCGTGGGTTTGAGCCCGTTCATGCTCTATCTCTCTCGGTTTCTCAATAATAAATAAGTGTTAAAAAGGAAAAAAGAAAAAGAAAAAAGAAAAGAAAATGCTAAAAACCAAGACAATATGAAATTGATGTCATTGATTTTTGAACAAGGCCAGATAACCATTGATCAGGGACTCAATGTAGGGATGGTATCTACCTCCAGGATGATTCCGGTGGTCACCACCTCCTGTGCTGTCCCCTCTCACAGTGGGCAGGGCTGACCTGTGGAACCAATAGAATATCGTAGAAATGTAGGCTAGATGGTAAAAGACAGAACATCCTCCACTGAGTATTTACTTGAATGACTTACTCTGGGGGAAGCCAGCGGCCACGTTGGCTTACCACCCCTTCACGTAAGACTGCAGCATCATTAGAGATGCAAACCAGAGCCACTAGCTATGCTTCGCTCGAGTTCCTGACCCCAGAGTCTTGTGTGACGAAGCTGCTAAGTTTGGGGGTCATTCGTTCCACGGCATTAGGTAACACATCAGGTACTGACAGTAACTAATCAGTGAACACAGGACGTGTCGTGAGCATGCCCAGCCCCCAGTCCTAACCTGTCCTTCCTCTTTATGGAACCTCAATGCCCCCTGGATTCAGGGCTGGGGATCTCACCCCCGGGAGAGGATCCCAGCTGGGCCCGGTCAGCCACTGGCCACCCCATTCCTTTGCTAGCAAATGGCTTAAGAACAAGCATTTGCTTGGTGTCTGGCACCACAGGAATGTGGTGATTTTAAAGCTCTCAATATGTTTCTGATTCTTCACTGGGGCCAAACAACTCTTGTTTTGAGAAAATGCTTCAGGGAGTGTTTCGACGCAAAGAAATGAATGAAGTTTGAAACGCGAGAAGTTACATTTCCTGGAAATCAATGTCGGCTTTGTCTTCAGTGTCAACGGGATTGCATCTTTGACGTGGGTGGACATTAGCCGGTGTCATCTGAGTGTGAGGGAAGTCTCTCTTTTTTCCCCTTACACCCGACCCCAGAGAAGGTGGGGTTTGAGTCTGGATTTGGAGGACAGCCCTCCAGGGCCAAAGAAGGACGACAGGTCAGGACCAAAGAGAGAGAGGTGGACTCTCAGAGGGCCCCGAGGGAGGAAAATCACCCACGGCGCATTAATATCTGCAGCATACAGTGGCCACGTCTCCACTTTGTGATTTCTTTTGATTACTCCTTCACCTGAATGAAAAGCAAAACAAAACAGAAAGCAACAGCCTCCACTGGGTTCCTGAGGCAGCCCAGAGAACATCATCCCAGCCCAGAGAAGGACATGGAAGATGGAGGGAAGTCACTGGCAGAATGTCCCAGGGCAGGAGGCTGGCTGTGTGACAAGGGACTATAAGCATAGATTTGGGGGGGGCGACTGGGTGGCTCAGTCGGTTAAGCGTCCGACTTTCGCTTAGGTCATGATCTCGCAGTTCGTGGGTTCAAGCCCCGCGTCGGGCTCTGTGCTGACTGCCAGCTCAGAGCCTAGAGCCTATTTCAGAGTCTGTGTCTCCCTCTCTCTCTAACCCTCCCCTGCTCACGCTCTCTCTCTCTCTCTCCTAGAAATAAATAAAAAAATTAAAAAAAAAAAGCACAGATTTGGGGAAAAGGTAAGCATTCCTCAGAAACTCCGGGAGGGGGGCACCTGGATGGCTCAGTCGGTTGAGCATCCGACTCTTGATTTCAGCTCAGGTCATGATCTCACGGTTCGTGGGATCGAGCCCCGAGTCGGGCTCCATGCTGGCAGTGTGTGGAGCCTGCTTGGAATTCTCTCTCTCTCTCTCTCTCTCTCTCTCTCTCTCCCTTCCTTGCTCCCTTCCTCCTACTCATGCTTTCTAAACAAACAAACAAACATTAAAAAAAAAAGAAACTTAGGAGGGTTTTCCTAGAGGCCGTCATACACAGTGCCGAACAGACTACCATCAGCTATCGTCACGTGGGCTGACCCTCCCCCGATGGCTCACACACATGCTGGGGTCCACCTCTCTGCTCCCTGCTGCCCCCATGTGAACTGGCCACTCCCCAGCCACAGTCCTTCCTGACCGGCTACACCCTTCAGTCCGTAGGGCTTGGGTTTGCAACACATTTTAAGATTCATTTGATGATCTGTATATGTGTCCTGTTTATTTTTTTCAAGGTTTTAATTTTTTTAATGTTTATTTATTTATTTTTGGAGAGAGAGAGAGAATGAGCAGGGGAGGGGCAGAGAGAGGGAGAAAGAATCCCAAGCAGGCTCCAGACTGTCAGCGTGGAGCCCCACAAGGGACTCGATCTCACAAATAGTGAGATCATGACCTGAGCCAAAGTCACGAGTCAGACCCTCAATAGACTAAGCCACCCAGGGACCCCAAGTATTTTTTTTAAGTAGTCTCTACACCCAACGTGGAGCTCGAACTTACAACCCTGAGATCAAGAGTGACACGCTCCACCAAAGGAGCCAGCCAAGTGCCCCAATATGTCTTGTTTATTAGAACTATCTCTGAGAGATAAATGTGTCCTAATTATTGTTTATTGTCAAAACCTTTATTCCAACCACAAGAGGAAGAAAAGCAATAAAAACAACTAAAAAACTTAAAAATAGATTCTGCAGTTTCAACAACAATAAAATGAATGAATGGATAGCCCTATTCTGGCCAATGAAGGCACATCCAGGAAAGATTTTTTTTTTTTGCTTCTAATAAGAGTCACAGGAACGAGATGTCACTTTTTCTTCCTGTGGACATCGTCTGATCTGTATGTGATATCTGGAACTTTTCAGCCATCTTGCCGACGACCCGAGAAAGAAAGAGCACACAGAGGAGGCCAGTGTCCCAGCTCTGAGGGTCTTGTTATAAATATAATGTATTTGCCTATGGTGGAGGCCCGCTGGTTAAGTTTTCTATTATCAGAAACATTCTGATACAGTAGGGGCTCAGTAAAGTTTTAATTAAGTAGGTACCAACATTTGCTAAAAATAAGATCCCCACTAGTAACTGATAGTAACATATCAATTTAAAAATATTGGGGGAACCCTGAGTGGCTCAGTCAGTTGAGCGTCCAACTCTTGGTTTTGGCTCAGGTCATGTTCTCATGGCTCATGGGTTTGACCCCTGTTTTGGGCTCTGCACTGAGAGTGGGGAGCCTGCTTGAGACTCTCTCTCTCTCTCTCTCTGCCCTTTCCACATGTGCACTCTCCCTCTCTCTCAAAATAAGTGAATAAACTTTAAAAAACAAAAATAAAAATATAGGGGCACCAGGCTGGCTCAATCAGGGGAGCATGTGACTCTTGATCTCAGGGTTATGAGTTCAAGCCCTATTTTGGGTGTAGACATTACTTAAAAATAAAATCTTTAGGGGCATTGGGTGGTTCAGTCAGTTAAGCATCTAATACCGGCTCAGGTTATGATCTCAGGGTTCGTGGGTTCGAGCCCCACATCAGGGTCTGTGCTGACAGTGCAGAGCCTGCTTGGTATTTTCTCTCTCCCTCCCTCTCTCTCTCTCTCTCTGCCCCTCCCCCACTCACATTTTCTCTCTCAAGATACATAAACTTAAAAAAAATAAAATAAAAAACCATTTTTAAAAATAGATTTGAACTTCCTCAATACAGTTCTTTGCTACCAGTTTGAATAAAAAGGATTCCACCCACTGGACAATAGCAACACTTTACAACAGTGGTTCCCAACCCTGCCTACACCTTGAGATCCACAAGGAGAGCCTTTTTTTTTAAACGCTGATGCCTGAGCCCCCTTCCAGACCAAGCATTTAGCTATCTGTTGAAAGCCCTCCGGCCCCGTCTCTCCACTAGCTTATTGCATTCTAGCCATGCTGATCTCCTCTCTGCTCCTCACATATGCCAAACCCCGCCACCCCCAGGGCTCCCGCACTACCTTGTGCTGCACCATCTTCTGCAGAGCCGCCTCCACTCATCTTTCAGGTCTCATTTAAGGAGTCTCCTCCCAGAAAGCCTCTACTCACCATCAGATCGTAAGTAGGATCCCAGACTTCTCCCATTCGATCTGATCATCTCTGCCGCTGTGTGCAGTTATTTATTGTCAAGTAAAGGAACAGGGCTATCTCGTTTGAATAAAGAACTTCAATACAACATTAGAGCTAGATTCCAGAGACTTCAGATGATGCCCAGTCCGGACATTCAAGGAAGGCTTTGTGCAACCAACCTTTTAAGTAGGTCTTGACATTGGCTAGGATTTGATATGTTGAGGTCGGGGTGGTGGTATTTTAGAAAGAGGTAGCAGCTTGAGTGGAGAAAGGCGGAAAATGGCAGGGAGGATATGGAGAAAAGAAAGTGGCCAGCAGGTAAGGGAAGCAAGGAAGAGAGCATTCCGAGGGGTTCTAGCTGATGAGAGAGAGTCAAAAATAGAGGGTCTACATTGAATAACGGCTACATTAGATGTTGTGGAGTAATTTCAACTGGGGTGGAAAAGGAAGCGGCTGCAGGACTGGAAGAAAAAGCAGAAAGTATAAGGCATTGGGGCGGGGGCGGGGGGAGTGAGGGGGTGAGACAGTAAAAAGCGTCCCTAGGAAGGTAAAAGTGTAAATTGTTTGGTCAACCACAACCGCTTGGAGGCGCTGCGGGCCTCATGGCTAAACCAAAGCCCGTCCTAGGGGCTCCCTCTTCTGGCAGAAACAAGCACTGCACACTGAGGTGGCCGATCCCTGAAAGGCACTTGCCAATCTAAGCAGCACACCTCTAGGAGGTGTTTTTATAACTTGGCGAGGATTCTGTTGTGATTTCAGACAAAACATGAAGAGGAACACTACTTTAAAATAAATGCGAGAGGTGGCTGAGTGGCTTAGTCGGTTAAGCGTCCGAATTCAGCTCAGGTCATGATCTCACATCTTGTGGGTTTGAGCTCCGCGTCGGGCTCTGTGCTGGCGGCTCAGGGCCGGGAGCTGCTTCGAATTCTATGTCTCCCCCCTCTCTCTGCCCCTACCTTGCTCCCACTCTGTCTCTCATAAATGAATATTTTTAAAAAATAAAACTAAACCAATAAATGCAAGCCATGTGCTTTTCTTCTAGTTTATTCAAGACTCATAACTGCATCTATGTACGTGAATCCTTCCCTAGCATTAATTCATGTGTGAAAGCAAAATCCGGGGTGCTCTGAGATGTTAAACCACTCAGTGAAACTGAACAAGTCTATCATCCCTGTTCTTTAACTCGACTGAGGATGCCCAAATGGCAGAAACACTTCCTACTCATCACTGTGTCACTACAGTTCTGTAATTACAAGAGGGGCCTGTACATGTTCCACTAGGGGTTATGCTGGTTTAGTGACTTTATTCTTGAGGAAATGAAATAAAAGGTGTTTTTCCTTCACACAAAATGAGAAGATATTAGAACTCGGTCAAAACTATAAAAGATGTAAAGTGAAAAAGCAAGGTGCAGGAGACTGCAAGCCAGTAGGCCACTTTTTGTGGCAGGGGATATTGAGAATTAGTGGTTGCCTGTATGTGTATAAACTCTAAAAGTGCGTGGGGAGGGAGGAAATGAGGGGGGTGGAGA
Organism: Crocuta crocuta; assembly: GCF_008692635.1. Taxonomy (NCBI): domain Eukaryota; kingdom Metazoa; phylum Chordata; class Mammalia; order Carnivora; family Hyaenidae; genus Crocuta; species Crocuta crocuta. The sequence continues at coordinate 1,512,167 of NW_027533280.1, read as the reverse complement.
ACCAGGTAGATGGAAGACAGCATGGAAGACTTGTTATACACGGTTTTAAACTTTTTAGGTATCGGAATACATGAAAAGTATTACCTACTCAAAAAATTAAAAATAGAAAAGTACTACGGGACAGCAAATAATTAGTTTTAAAAGTTAAGTTCTAAGGCTGATTTTTAATTATCCTGGAGAATCTTGTTATGCAGAAATCTCGTTATTTATGCCATACTTTCAAAATATTAGTATACAAAAGATAGGTGTATACGATGACTTTGCTGCAGCACTGTAGCAGCAAACACCTGGAAACAAGTGGTGGAAAGGTTAAATCAATTTTAGGGCATCCATATAAATGGAATACCAAGAGTATTAAAAAGAACAAGGTAGGTCTAGATATGGTGGCATGAAAAAAATGTCCATAATTACACAGCTTAAAGCTGAGAAGTGCTGCATTGCAAATGATCCTATTTCTGTGTGTACATATATGTGTATATAAGTAACTATGGTGTATTTATCTTAAAGTCCAAAAAAGAACCAAACCTTAAAAGTAATTATCACCAGGAAATAATTAGGAACTTAGGTGGACTATCTTGGACTTTATGATACCATGTATGCAATACCTTATAATTAAAATAAGCAGCAAACATATTCCAAATTCATTTCTGAGAGTAAGCTTATATGGAACTTTCACTTTCTACATCATTGATTTTAATGTGCTTCTACTTATCTTTTAAAAAAAAAATTTAATGTTTATTTTGAGAGAGAGGGAGAGATCACAAGTGGGAAGTGGCAGAGAGAAAGGGAGAGACAATCCCAAGCAGAACCTAACCTGGGGCTCAACCAGACCATGAGATCATGACCTGAGTAGAAATCAAGAGCCATCCAGGCGCCCCTGTGCTTGTTACTGGTTTTCAAAACGTTTCTAATATTTACACTTGTAATTAGCAATTCTTTTCATTAAACTTGACAGGCAGCACTTTAGTTCAAGGAACCAAGTGTTCTTCCAGAGTTTGCAATGGAGCATCCCCACCAAGGTTAGCTTTATTAGACTGGTGCTCTGATGATCTTATGCTCCAATGTCAAGACCCCCCCATCTCTGCACAAGACACTAAGGGTCTCGGTCTTAAGGGACATTGGGCTGTAACAATACGACCCAGCCCCATATTCCCAAGAACTATTACTAGCCCCTGAATCTCTTGTACCTTCAAGATTTGGTTTTTAATCCCTATATCCAATTTGGGAGCAAAATCTCACGACCCTGAGATCGAGTTACACACTCCACTGAGCCATACAGACAACCATGGAAAACTCTTAAGAACCACTCAAGGGGCACCTGGATGGCTCAGTTGCTTAAGGGTCCAATTTCAGCTCAGGTCACGATCTCTCGGTTTGAGTTGAGTGCCACATCGGGGCTCTCTGCTGTCAGCTCAGGGCCTGCTTCAGATCCTCTGCCCTCTCATTCTCTGCCCCTCCCCTGCTCACTTGTGTGCTCTCAAAAATATTTAAAAAATTCACTCATCAAGGGTGCCTGTTGGTTAAGCACCTCTCTTGATCTCAGTTCAGATTTCAATCTCAAGGTTCAAGCCCTCCCAAGGCTAAGAGCCTAGTTCAAAACGGAACTCTCACCATTACTTAAGAACCACGTGTCGCCTGTCCTGCAGAGTAGTCATTTTCAAGATGCTTTTGGGGTTTTCCTATACTACAACCAGTTGGGAATGAGCACCTAATTTACACCACAGTGGTTACAGGTGCTAGTGGAGTTCCTGGGGCTATCTTGTTTCTTGGTATCTATGTCAACTTACTTGGGCACATCATGGAAAATTAACAGTACATTTTGTGTGCTTGTAACAATAAAGTTGAAATTAATGGATTTGCCTAAGCCGTAATAGATTTCTCAAAAGGCATTTTCTAGTTTAATCCCTAAAGCTGACTGGTGATTTAAGCTATTTTACTTTTGGTAGACAATACAAAAATTTCTTATACATCCAAGACTACACGTGAATACCCTAAAACTAGGGAAGTGGAAGGCAGTGGTGTTTTGGAGAGTAGTCCCTTCTTTAAAGTAATTAGTTGATTTCTGGGCCACCTACCAACCGGTGTCAATTCCCTACATTAAACAAGTTTCTGTGGACTTCCACCTTTGTTTGCAGTGATGACACAAGGATCTGACTGGGTAAAAACTGCTATAAACTCGCCTAAATGAAGACCAAGAGGCAGTTGCCTCTCCCACCCATTAAATACAAAACCATCTGTAGTCATGAAATTGAGGATCGCCGAGACAACTTATCTCAGCAATTTTAACACTTCAATCAGTGACTTTCCTGATCTAAATAACCACAAATTCCTACTTTTATGCACAAAGCCAGACACACTTTTTAATAGACATTACTTGCCATTATTTTAAAAACATCAACTTTCTGTGTAGTTCAGTGTGAAATAGAGCTATGTATTAACACCAGGCTCTTCCAGAGGTTCCACCTACAGTATCTGCCACTACCACCCTTTTTAGAATCTCTTGACTGCTGACACCGCAGAACTTTCCCATTCTCTGATATCTCACAAACCAAGCCTACGTTCAGTATTTTAAAACCAGACTTTTATAAATATAGCTATAGACGTCCCGCAGGGAGAATTCTAACTGCAACCTCCCATTTTTAGTGACCTTTCTTACTTCCTGGTTACTAGACTCATTTGATAAGACTACCTTGATCTTTCAAACCCCATCCAAACTAAAAAGAACCCCTCCCCCACCAAAAAAATCACACCATTTGGGAATGCAACAACTTTATTGAAAGAAAAGTGCAACGAATTTGGTCAGAGCTTATAGGGGGGTCTTAGACACCTCCCCTCAGGCGCAGGACCAGGTGCAGAGTGGACTCCTTCTGGATGTTGTAGTCAGACAGGGTGCGCCCGTCTTCCAGCTGTTTCCCGGCAAAGATCAGCCTCTGCTGGTCAGGGGGGATGCCCTCTTTTTCCTGAATCTTCCCTTTGACATTCTCGATGGTGTCACTGGGCTCCACCTCTAGGGTGATGGTTTTGCCTGTCAAGGTTTTCACGAAGATCTGCATGGTCTGTCACCAAAAAAACAAGTACAAAAAACACAAAATTGTAGTAGACAACTCACATTTGAAAATATCCCTAACATTAATAATTACACACCATTTATTTTTTAGTGTTTATTTTAGAAAAAGAGAATGAGAGCTAGAAAGGAGAAGG
>NW_027533280.1:1507328-1508867 GCF_008692635.1 Crocuta crocuta | reverse complement strand
GAGAGAGAGAGAGAGAGAGAGAGAGAGAGAGAGAGAGAGAAAGGCGCGCGCACACACAGAAGCTGAAGTAGGCTCCAGGCTGTCAGCTGAGTCAAAGCTGGGATGGAACCCACTACCTGTGAGATCATGATCTGAGTCCGAGTCTGACACTCAAACACTAAGCCACCCAGGCCCCTACACATCATTTTATGTCGGCCCAATGACAAAGATAAACCTTGCCTGAGAAACCTAATTATAGCAGAGGTACCTCGGCGGCTCAATATACCAAGCACCCGATCCTTGGTTTCAGCTCAAGTCATAATCTCACAGTTTCAGGAGACTGACCCCAACTCGGGGCCAGCTTGTGATGCTCTCACCCTCCCTCTGTTCCTCCTCTCTCCCCAACCCCTCACATGCTCCCTCTCACATAACCATAAAAAACAAACGAACAAAAAAAAACCCCACCAACCCGAAACGAATTAGAACATAAAAGCTCAACAGCCCAGCTTCAGAGCATGAGAGGAAGGATACCGGTAGAGTGAAGGTGCTGCCTCACCTCTCTTCCCCTCCCCCCTCACTGAGGTCTGTCCCCTGACAATTCTGCAGGGCCTCCCCCAAGCCCGAACCTTGTGTCTCACGAGTGACAGAAGCGAGCTACACAAGCAGCAGTGGGCGGCCCCACCCCGGATTGTGCGCCCACACAGGAGTGACATCACGTGACCGGCACCGTGAGCGGACGCGGGGCTGCACCGCCGCAGCGTTCCCCTCCCTGCGACGAGAAATCCAGTCTCGTGCCAGGGCGGCCTGTAGACGTTAGAGGCCCCCCCAACCCCCGTGGCGCAGGGAACCCCAACAGAGGGCCGTTAGACCCTCGCGGGCCCGTCGCGCTCTCTTCCACTACCAGCCCCTTCCTCCCGTCTTCTCACAGCCCGTCTTCTCACAGCCCGCCTCACAGCCCCACTTCCCCCACCCCCGCAGCGGGCACCGGCGCCATTTTCTGCGTCCCTGCCCCTCAGCACAACCCTGCTCGCCGGCCGCGAGCGGCTAACATTCGGAGGCTGCGCGACCCTCCGCCTCCCCAGCGGCCTCCGGACCGCAAGAGCCCCGGGCCGGGGAAGCCACCCAGTCCTCACCAAGCGGCTGTGACAGCGACTCACGCAGCAACACCGCCACAGAACTCCCGGCCTCCACGGAACTGCCTGCGCCACACCCGGCACCTCCTTATATAGCAGTCGGTGGCACGGCTCTGACAGATCCCTCCGCAGAAAGGCCGAGAAGGGACTACTTTTCTCAGCTCCTCCTCCCTCCCCCAGGAGAGAAAAAGCAGTACCCCCAAGTCATCTAAGAGGCCCCCTGCAATGGAGTCCTATCGAGACTGGGCGGCAGGGCAGAGTCTGGGGAGGAGGGGGCCGCTGTCCTTGGCGTCCTCGCGGAGGGATCAGCGCGATTGTTGAGTGCGGCGTCCGCGGACGTGGCCGGCGCTCGACCTACGGGGCGGGGAGGGGCCGCGGGAGGAGCGAAATCCCGGCGCGGAGCCTCCCGGGCGCCCGGGGCGGCCTC
>NW_027533280.1:1505134-1507302 GCF_008692635.1 Crocuta crocuta | reverse complement strand
TCGGCCCCGACGCCCCCTCCCCTCAGCGCCAACGGTCCCCGCCGCCGCCGAGGCCCGCCCCCGACGTAGGGGGCTCAGGCCTCACGCGCCCCTTCCCCTCCGCGGACCCAAGGGGTCTTCNCAGGCTGAGGTGTGAAGAGAAGGGCCGAAACCCTCGCGCTTTGTGAACCGACTTGAGGCGCCTCTGGACACCTGCAGCACTTTCTAGATTGTTCTTGAGCTTTCCTGTTCCATGGGCGCAGCTCTGGGTTTGAGAAGATTGTACTTGGACACCAACAAGGAGGCCTCAGGTTTCATTCTTGTTGATACTCAGAGGAACACGGAAGTGGAACCGACTTAAGCCTGAGTTTCAAAAATACAGACCGAATTCCTGTATGTGGGGAGAGGGGTACAATTTAATATCACAAACGTGAAATTTAATTCTGTCCTGGATTCCATTTGAATAAAAGAGAAAAGATTACCAGCCAGATCTTTTTTTATTTTTACAACCATCCATTTTGTGATTTCTGTGTGTCGTTTGTTAGCATACTTTTATTATTTTTATTTTATATTTTATTTTATTTTATTATTTTATTTTTGAGAGAGAGAGAGCGCTCACTTGAGGAGGAGAGGGGCAGAGAGTAAGAGAGAATTCCTAGCAAGCTTAGCGCAGAGACGGACCCGGGACTCAACCCCGCGACCCTGGGATCACGACCTGAACCGAAATCGAGAGTCCCACGCTTAAAAGACTGAGCCACCCAGGTGCCCCCAACATTTTTTAAAAAGTGTTTGTAAAATACATGAACACGGTGGAAACTTAAAAGACGTTTTCGGAAGTTTACAGCGAAAAGTCTCCCTCCTGTATTCAATTCCCCAGCCACTGCCCCTTCTGGCCTCTTCCAGAAATGTTTGCACAAAATGGAGGAGGAGAGGGTATTTTAATTTCTATGCTCAAAGCCTTAAAAAAAGGGGGGGGAGGAGTTTCCTAAAAAATGTTCTACCATTAAGAAAGGACTTATTCTTGTTTTAAATTATGATCACTATTATTTAAAGCCACTTAAAATGTGAATCAAAGCGAAACTGCTGTGTGTTTTCTTTGGCAACCCATGTAGGTATTTATGAAAAAGGCCTGATGAAGAGTTCAGAATCGCCTTTGTAATTTTTAATATCTTTCGAAGAGAATGAATTTATTACTGGGAAATTTAAACGAAGATTAAAAGCAAAATGTCATCTGGGGGGGGTTAGGAGAGGCCACTAACTTCCCCATCCAGGTTTTTGGGAAGGTTATTCGTGGAAAGGGGTTTTAAAGGAACAGAAACATGGCGGCTCGTCGGAGGTGGTCCCGAGGCCGCAGCTGAGGGTCTCTCCGAGGCGGGCGGCCTAGCTCCCAACCGCACCCCGCTCGCTTGCGGCTGTGGCTTTTGCCGCAGGCCTCGTGACTCATGCTGTGGGAAGGCTGAGTCACGAGCTTTGCGACAAGGCGTTTTCCAGAGTCCAGAAGGTACAGAGAAAAACAGGCCTGACTTCAGAGACCGGGAAGGGAGAGGAGGAGGAAGGGGAGGACGGAGAGAGGCTCGGAGGGTGGGAGCGGGCTCCGGGGAGCCGGGAACGCTGATGTCTGCAGCGGGAAAACGATTCTCTGCGACACCCCTGCGTTCCGTCAGCCCAGCAGAGGGTACGGAAGTAAACACGTGTCCAAGGGCACTGGGGTGACAGGGACAGGACGAGAGCGAGTGGCTGGCGTTTCTCAGAGCAGGGGGGAGGGGGAAGGAGCCGGTGCTAGGGGCACGCGGTCACAGAGGTCACAGAGGTCGGGGATGCTGCTCCCCACCCCCAGCACCACAGTCACCCAGCCCCCAAGGTCAGCGACGCCCGGAAAGTCAGGAGGCCGAGAAACCCTGCCCTCCAGGGGGGTGTTGCCCTTGGCTGAGAAAGCCTCCCCCAAACCCACACGTCCCACTTGGACTCAGGAATCGGGTGTCCAGTCACGTTCCTGGAACCTGAAACCCCCTGACCTAGAATGTAATGTGCTAGAATGTGCGCGATGCAGGGTGAGTCACTGGATCCATTTTCAGTGCCTTCCGCCCCCAGATCCGCCCTTTGCAAGCGCCCCAGAAGCGACTGCTTCTGCGCTGGCACCGAAGTAAGAGTGGCGCGGGCCCGGCGACCCCGCCCGAGGGGCGCCTGCA